>NC_043713.1:68647374-68858130 GCF_006229205.1 Suricata suricatta
ATACAGAAGTGCTGATGCATAGGAGCACATGTACCCCAATGTTCACAGCAGCAATGTCAACAATAGCCAAAACATGGAAAGAGCCAAAATGTCCATCACCTGATGAGTGGATCAAGATGTGGTGTATATATATATACATACAATGGAGTATTACATGGCAATGAGAAAGAATGAAATCTGGCCATTTGTAGGAAAGTGGATGGACCTCGAGGGTGTCATGCTAAGCAAAATAAGTCAGCTAGAGTTGCACTCATAGGTCTAACAGGAGAAACCTAATGGAGGACCAGGGGGAGGGGAAGAGGGAAAGACAGTTGGGGAGAGAGAGGGACGCAAAACCTGAGACTACTGAATACTGAAAATGAACTGAGGGTTAAAGGGGAATGGGGAGGGAGGAAAAGAGGTGGTGGTGATGGAGGAAGGGCACTTGTGGGGAAGAGTACTGGGTGTTGTATGGAAACCAATTTGACAATAAACTATTTAAAGAAAAAAAACTGCCTTTAAATTTTTTTATGTTTTTTTTAAGTTTTATTATTTTTTTTACATTTTGTTTATTTTTGAAAGACAAAGAGAGACAGTGTGAGCAGGGGACGGTCAGAGAGAGAGAGAGAGATACAGAATCTGAAGACAGGCTCCAGGCTCTGAGCTAGCTGTCAACACAGAGCCTGACGTGGGGCTCAAACCCATGAACCGTGAGATCATGAACTGAGCCGAGGTCAGACACTTAACTGACTGAGCCACCCAGGCACCCCTAAAACTGCCTTTAGAGGGCTCTTCTCAAGACCCGCCTCCATTCCAGGACCCTGAGCTGAGGCCCACAGCCCTCATTCCTCTGCTCTTCCATCAGCTTTCATCACTCTCACAACCTGCCTGACTCCACTTACCCACCATACAGGGCTCCCTCACCACCCTTCTAGGGCACATTCACCAGCAATCATCAGCCTCAAGTTAGTGTTACTCCCAACCTGCTGCCAGGATGGTCATGCTCATGCACCAGGTTCATCTCAGCTACACAACGGCTACTGTATTCTTTGAATGTGCCACTATCAATTTCCCTCAAGGAACTGATACCTTCAACATGCTGACCACATCCAGTTCCATTCTGGCATTTCTCATTCACTCCTCAAATGGCAGAACCATCAAGGGCAGAGCCCACAATCTATGCTCACAAGTCCTTAAAACAACAAAACAGTATGACCCCAAGGCTCAGCTAAACCTGACCCCCCAACTATACACAATGTAATTCTTAATCACAGTTTTAAGGAGGCCTATAATTGGCTCATATCTTAGAACTACAACCATCTTTTGTCTCAAAATTGTTTTGCCACCTCAAGTTCATTATGACATAGGTGGTCCCTGCTTCTGGATGCAAGTGGTTTCTGGGAAATGCCTTGAGGCTGGGTTCCACAAGGCAAAAGTCAGAATGGAATCAACTTCTTCCTTCCTCTGTTTGGCCACATTAAATCATCTGAGGAGCAGGCAAGAACAAGCCTTTCTGGGCAATGTGGAACAGGGAAGAAGTTCTAACAGTTCATTGCCCAATGAACAATGGAGCTGTTTAGTTCCTTTCTTCTGAGTAGCTTCTGGGGCTTTATGGCTATTGTCTCATTAGTCTCCATAATACCCCAGGGAGGAGATGGCAGTGGGAAGCTTCATTACTCTCTTCTATGTACAAATACAAACCAGGCTGGTATGCCAAACATACAAATGAATGCCATGTCCCATTTCCCCCAAATGCTCAGGAACATACCCAGGACACTATCCAGAGACATCCTGGGAGCTGCCAAGTTCTCTTTCTCATCCTCTAATTCCTAAGACACTGGCAATGCTCCTTCCCCTGACAATTTCACAGCCCTAATCCTTCCTTCCTGAAGCTTATGGGTGGCAAAATGAGGCACATTACCTTGCCTTCTGTCAAAGCTTGCTCTTGCCCTAATTTGGCAAAAACTCTCACTTTGTGCCTCTTTCTTCCCTCTTTGAACGTGACCATGGAGGCTGAAGAGCAACAACCCCAAAAATACCATCTGTCTGCTGGCTTCCTTGCTTCTCAAGCCCTATTCTCACCACAAATCACTCCCTCCCGAAATGCTTTTTCAACTTCTGAATTGATTTCAAATTAAATACACTCTCAACACTAGATGGCTCCAACCATTGATGGCTCCAACACTAGATGGCTCCTTTACAAGTATGGTTGTACTAAAATATGCTAATAACACTTTCAACTTCCTAGTCTTCTAAGGAGCCAGAGTCACACTTTGTTTGCTCCTCAAACTTGTTCTCTAAGAAAGAATGTCAAAGAGTAGAACCCCATTTTCTAGATTAGGAAACCGATTTCAAAGACAAGAAACAGCTTGCCTAAGGTCACAAAATTGCTAAAACCAATTAGGAGGAGGCTGGCCTACAATCCAGAAGGGAAGTCAGGGCTGCTTCTATCACATCGACTCTAGGAGGTTTCAATCATTGGGGACTTAGAGCACCAGTGCTGGAATCACCAGGGGAACCCACAGATTCCTAGACCCAGTGAATAAGGCCAGGAATCTGCCATGGAAAGATCAAAAGAGAAATAAATTAAGAATCCAAACTAAGGGCGCCTGGGTAGCTCAGTTGGTTATGCGTCCAACTTTTGGTTTCGGCTCAGGTCATGATCTCACCGTCCTGAGTTTAGGCCCCACATTGGACTCTGTGCTGACAATGCAGAACCTGCTTGGGATTCTCTGTCCATCCTCTCTCTCTCTCTCTCTCTCTCCTTCTCTCTCCAAAGTAAATAAATAAACTTAAAAAAAAAAAAAAAAGAATCCAGAGACTAGTCTAGGGCTCTCACAGCAATGAGAGCATTTAATCCTGAACTTATTTGGTATGTATTATAATCCCAATTTACACAGGATGAAACAGAGAGTCACAGAAGTTAATTAAGTGACTGAGGTGAGATTTGAACTTTAGTTTGTGTAACTGAAGTGAGATGGACAGCAGCTCCAGCTCTGCAGTCAGAAGGACCTAGTACTTATCTCAGCAGCTCTACACTTGGGCCAATATTTTTATACCTTTGGGCAAATCACTTCATCCCCATAAACCTCAAATTCCTCACTGTAAAATGAGAATAATAGTACCACAAAGGGGTATAATGAGAATTAAGTGAAATCATCCAAATAAAGTTTTTAGCACAGTGCTTGGCATATGGTAAGTGCCTGTTATTTCCGTCTGGCTTCTCCCCTGAAAAACAAATCAAAAAGTCCAGGTACCATGTCCCTGATGTCCTTGTAAGCATTCTCTTTCCTTGCCACACAGCCAAAGCACGTTTCACATCAGGGACTACTGATACTATTGACTAACCAAAGCACCATCCTCTCTCAAACAAAACACGTTTCCAAAGCAAGACTGAAAACGTGACTCAGAATTCCATTTGTACAAACTCCAATTCCACTAAATCTTATTCCATCCAAAGGTATGTACAGCTGGAAGTGAGCACTTCAGAAATAGAAGCCCTTCTCTTGGGGCTTCACTCAAAACCAGAACAACACATTCCAAACACCAAACAAGTGGAAACCAAGGGCTGAGAAAAGTCCCAAGAGACTTGAAGACATTAGGTAGGTCCCTGCTACTGGGTCCAGCAGGACATCTGAGTGGAGACCCTATCTTTTGGGAGGGAGGATTCAGATCTCTTTTGCTCACCCTGGATCCCCAGTGCGTGGCTGAAAGAATGACATGTGGCAGGCACTCAGAGAACAGAGCTGTGACATGAAGCAATCCTTTACCATCTCAGATATCCCAACCCCAAAAACAACCACCTGCATCCTCAATCACAGGGTAAAAATTAAGAATTTTCCTCCGGAGGAGAGATGTGGTTCCAGAGCATACTGCCAAGAGAAAACTACAGCTTCTCTCACCCCAACTGGTTTAGAATGTTCATACTTTTTAATCTGTAAGGAAAACTACAGATTTAGAACAACAGTTGCTAAGTCCCTAAACCACCACTTCTTTTTGACTTTTCTTCTGTTCCAGAGTACAGTGATGAAGGGATGAGGAGCAGGAAAGTTTTCATTGAACAGAAGCAAGAGAGCACTACTTGATTTTGTACTGAGTCCTATGACAGGTTTCTGGTATACTTACGATTTTAACCCATTCCCATACTGCCCAATCTGGGTAGACTCAGGCGTTCGCTTGGCTGATTTCCCAAACTGGATCACACTGGCAGCATCACCTGAAGTGGCAGGCAGAAAAGAAAGTGAAGCATATGCATTTCTTTCTCAGAATCCTCAAAAATCAAAGGTCTGAACCTTGTTAAATCCAAGCAGGGCTGTGTGTCTACTAAAAACATTTTCAAAGAAATTCACAACCATGAGGCATTTAAATGGAGGCAATCTCAGACTGGCCCGTCCGTACCACCATCACTATGAACTTATTCTGTTACCAGAACATGGTACGAAGGCTGAGGGAGGTCTCTGTAGTTCCAGCTCCAGGATGTTGTGCAAGCTGATAAATACAATGTCAAGAGACAGGTAATCTGACTGACTTTAGGTTGCTATTCAGATCCTATCTCCCATGCTAGGACAAGATCTGACAAGTCCATTAGTGGAATTAAGCCTGTGATGTTGCAACAGACCCCTCTCTCCAGGTAGATCTTCTAGTCACAATAGTGAAGCAAAAGAAAAACAAAACATAAGTATTTTATAAAAAGAGTTACATCCTCCCCCAAAGAAGCAATCATCTCAAAACTTACTTGGATCCATTCCTGCTCCATCATCCAAAAAGCAAAGCATAAATCCTCCTCGAAGGTCCTCTCGCCTTTCTATAAAAGAAGCAGTTGCCATTACTGGGTAGTTACCTATCAGAGGATGGCAACACAGGTAAAATCAGAATGTATACCAATGTGATGTTTGATCCAAAAAGGTTAGGACGACAAACCTAGCTCTTCCTTCAATAGCCCTAGCTATTTGTAAAGTGAATGTCAGAGCCCTTGAGGGTGGGCCTTACTATCAAAGGTTCTCCAATGCTTTCTAATTCATGACAAAGCTTGAGAGAATCTTTGAGGTCAGGAAATACCTGGTCCACTAGATGAACCACACCAAGATCCACTAACTATGCATGTATTTCCCACAAACCTCAATCATCCCTCTGCCTGCCTCTTTCCACTTGGATTACTTCTACGTCTGCCCTCTGCCATGGACCACAAGCCAATACAGTACTCCAACTACTATACACTCTACCTCATCAACACTGTTCACGTTCAATAGGGCATCTCCTTTGTGGGTTAAGTTTGGAGTAGCCATCACACAGTGATCAAGCCAGATATGCTATGGGCACAGTGGTGGCAGCTACTATCCAGACGAACTGCTAAGTATGTGTAACAAGCCCCAGGCTAACTTGAGTCTCTGGGCTATCTGTATTTACTGCCACCTCTTCTGCTTGCTACATGTCCTTGAAATGGCTCCCTAACCTAGGAATGAGATGGCACAAGGTGTAATGAGAACTTCCTGGTTCCCAGCTGGACCTGCTCAACTGAAAGGAGGAACAGTCTTTTGACAAAAGTCCTTTGACAGTGTAGCCATGGCAAGGCTCCGTGATCAACAGGAAGGGAACAAAACAAACTACTGCCATTTTGGTAGGTGAAAGAATCTCTTCTGTCAGTAGCCGTCTTCTGCAGTAGCAGGTGTTTACTCAAAGTAGTCTGGGTCTAAGCATGTCACAAATACTAAAGAAGATATTCTCAAACAGGGAAGGGGACCATACTGGAGTTTCCAAGGTGCCTTTGACCAATAATGAGGGCTGTGTTGGCTAAGGAGGAAGAGCATGAGCTTTGGAATCAGGGGAGCACTTCTATTAAAAGAAAGGTCTATGTAAGGTACTACACGGACAAGCCCAAGATTGCTTTGGATCCTACTTCGTAACTGAGAACTTTTTTGTCTCCCCCAAGCTGTATTTCACCAACTTTATACACTATCCAAGGTGAGGAATCTCAGTTTAAAAAACTCTTTGTCCTCCCCTGAGCCTAAAGACTAAAGTAAGTCATGATCACCTTCCGTTAAATGAACTAATTAGTATAATTTAAAACACTATCTCAAAAGTACTATAAACCACAGAGATTTTCAAGTACCACTAAATGTTCAGGAAGCTAGCTCTGCTGAAGCATTAATTACAAATGCTTCTTGAAAGTTTAAGAACAAGGACCTTCCTGGAAATGTTACTGGTAGGTAAGAAAATTTCTTCTTATGGCAGTGCCTCTTATCAGAGTATGGAGAATTCAAATGAGATTTAGTGAGCAGGAGTAAGTGCAAGAAAAGTGTAAAAAGGCTTTAAAATTTCCTTCTAGAGGAAGCAAGGTACCACATGGAGACTCAAACTGGGTCAGATACAGAGCATGGTAAAAGAAGGTTCTAAATCTTACCAAGAGCCATTTGCTGTACACTTCAGCCATAAAATGTACGTGAAGACTCTGCTTTAGGATTCAGATATTGGTTCAAGCCAAGTGCATTTCAAAAGTCCTCGAGATTACTGGCATTTCTTGAACACTAAATAAGAAGTTACTTCTAGGCCCTTGTGTTTGTTAGAACCTGATTTGCAGGCTGTTTTAACATAAAATCACCACTTAACAGTGGGTCTGAGATACTTTCTTGTTCAAGGACTTTATTTTAAAGATTTTTCATATCATTTACAAGGGTAAGAGATCCATCAGTAGAGGATCCTCTTGGCCACACAATGATCAACAGCCTGTATGCAGGTAGTAGTAATCAAGTCCATAATCATGTACAACACTAAGGGCCAAGAGAGACTAGCTGACACAGCAGTCACTTTTTTTTTCTGGTGACAATGCTTATCCTAATTACTCATTTATTCAGTGAGCATTTACTGAGCACTTCCTCTGTGCCTGGCTCTGTGAAGAGACAACAGTAAACAATGCAGATATGATCACTGCCTTCATGGAACTTAGAGTTCAATAGCTGCTACTCTCTGTAGAAGATTCTGTAAGCAGGAGACCAAGAAGAGTAACAGCTACAGCAAAATGTAGTGTGCATAAGAATCAGCAGAAGACCTTGTTAAAAATACAGATTCTGGGCTCTACCCTGGACAGTCTGGGTGAGTCTGAGGTGGTACCTGAGAACTTATATTTCTAGCAAGTTCCACAGATGATGGTGTCCATCAGTAGACCATTCTTTTGAGAAGCAATGAGCTAGAGAATCAAGAACTCATCCCTGCTCAAAACAATCTCCCCAGTTAGAGATGTATTCCTAACACCTGATACTTACTGTGATCAGTCAATGAGTGATATATATGAAGCCTCCAAGCAAACAATTTTGATGAAGAACAGAGAGTTCTAGAGAGAAGAGAGTCTAAGCAGGTGGGGGTTGTATGCTTCCACCCCCATCATACATCTTGGAACCAAGACAGGGAGGGCAAAGCCAAATTGCCTTCTTTGCAGTTGTGCCTCACATCCTGGTAACAGCTATGTAAGATTATCAGAACAAATTTGGAAGGATGCACATCTAAGTTCCCCCCAGTATGGCCAAGTCTAGCTTCTACAAATCAGCCTGACATCCCACATCTCATCATCCAACTCTCACTGGGGAGAAGACAGGAAAAAGAAAGAAACAGGAAAGAAATGTAAAATGGAGCTAATAAATCAAAAGTCAGAGATGATAAAATAATGTTATCCTCAGAAGTTGTAAGGTGTAATAAAATGACATCCAAGTTCTTCTTCTTTCGCCATCTGAGCACTATTCATTTCAGTTTCATGTGCTCTTATTTTTCACTTACTATGACTCAGAATCACAAAAAAAGAATCTTTCATTGAGAAGTGACACTGCTTATACAAAGAAGTCAAGAAAGTCAATAAAAATACCAAATCTACTTCTGACAGGTACATTATGGTATGGCCCCATCCAATAGGAAGGCTTTGGGTGAGCGAACACCTCTGCATTTTAGAAATCTGCTTCCTTTGTCACCCTTCTTAGGTTTAAATACAATCTTTTAACATGTGACTTTGTAGTGAATTCAAACTAAATCTGATATTTGAAGGGATTTTCAAGTTCAGTATCAATCTAGTTTCAGAATGGGAGACAGGAAAATACTTTCCCCTCAGTACCAACAATAAGAACTTCATAGTACTAGGATACTGCTAATTCTATTATTCTAATTGTAAAATGAGGTTGCTTTTATTCCTGTTGAATGTGTTAATAAAGGTTCAAAGACAGAAAAGTGTGAAGTGATACCTCCACCAAGACTCCCAATCTTGAGCTATTTGGAGTAAATCAAGTCTTTTTCCAAAATGCTGTAGTACTTAGTGCTTCTATGGTATCATTTAATCCTCAACTGCCTTGACAGTTCCCTTAAGATCAAGTTATTGTTCTCTAATCATCTGCAGAGTGCTGTCTCTCCAATTAGAAACTTAAGTTCTCTAATGAGAACTTAGAAAAGGCCCCATTACACCCTCTCTGGACTCCTCTCAAAGCACAACAGCAGTAAGAACACTGAGCACAGAATAAATGCACAGTGGGCCCTTTTCATTTAAACTGAAATCCAACTGTTCTGCTGCATTTTGAGTGTGATGGACTAAATTCTTAGTGAAATTCACCACCAAAAGTGGAAGGATGGGACAGAGATGATCTCTGTTTAAAACTGTTTGTTTCAAAAAGACTCAGCTCTGATGATTTGTCCTTTCAATGTCACTTGGAGTAGAGGCCCATTCTCTGCTTTACCATCTGTGCAATGATTAAAACTGCAGATTCTTCCAGAGTAGCTGTAATTGCTCCTAATTATAGCACACTTGAGATGTAAGATACACAGTGACTTGGGAATGGTGCCTCCATTTGGCCTTAGGGTTTAAGTAACCATCTTCTAACACTCTTCTGCTATGCCTTTTTCCTATACCTTTCTTCTAAAAATAAAAGAAGTCTTATTTTCACCACTTTGGCATAGCCTTTTGAGCAGAAGGCTTTCAGAATTTAAGCAGGATAGCTGACTTTTAGCTGTTCTGAATGATTTTCTTTGCTTTAAAGAAAATGTGTGTGAGAAATCCATCATATCTAGGGAGATTCATCACAATTATATGACATTGGAGACTCTGAGAATCACTTCTTAGTTACATGCTTGTTCCCATTTATCAAATGAGTGAGTCCATGAAGAGGGGTTATTTGATAACTGTATATTCCCACAAAAACACTCCTGTATTCTCAAATGTTAGTCAGTGTTATTCAAAATACTCGTTCTCTTGCACCAATATTCTTAGTTTCTATTGAATGCCTGACCAGGAATGCCCTGTTTCTACCTGTGACCTGGGATAATCATCCCATCTCCCCAGGCTCTTAGGCATTTCTTCTTAGGCATAGCAATAAATGCATTCAAAGAAACTGAATGTCAGAAGAAAGGACTGACTTCTAACTTGGACTTACCTGCATAAATATCTATTCTGGTGGCATCAGCATCTCTGCAAAATTAAAAGAAAAAATCAAGATCCAATTGAAAATATGAACTATCAACCATCAAAATGCAAAATATTTTAAGTGGGATGCATATTATTTTGAGTCTATTTTCAGGAAGTCACACAGAAATTCTGTATCCATTACACTTTCACAGTTGGCAAGACTATTTTCCTTATGTGTCTGTGAAACACTTCTGAAGCTCTGAATTATTTAAAATAATCACATAAGGCCTAGATACATTTTTTTAATACAGACTTCACAGTAAAAACATCTAGAGGATAAGAAAGAACATCCTCCTTTACACACTAAAAAAATTATTTACAACTGTGTTTCTCTCACTCATTTGACTGCAATCATGAAAAATGTTCCAGTAACTTGTCCATTTTTCTTTCTCACAAAATGTTGAGGGAAAAAATATCATCTGCCAAAAAGCCTATGAAAAATCAGGTGTCATGGTATACAGACTACAGACTACTATACTAATTCACAAGCCCATAATCTTATCCTCCCTAACCTTGAAAGGAAGTTGGGGCACTCCATTAGATTCAACCATCAGCTGAAATACAAGTTCAGTCATCAATAATGGCTTGAATGTAATCTAGTCCAATTCTGCCAACCACAGGCAAGGAAAATGAGGCATGGAGAGTTTCATCAGTTTTATTTATTTTATTGTATTATTTTGAGAGAGAGAGACAGAGAGACAGAGCTTGAGTAGGGGAGGGGTAAGAGACAGGAGACACAAAATCCAAAGCAGTCTTCAAGCTCTGAGTTGTTAGTACAGAGCCCAATGCGGGGCTTGAACCCACAAACCGTGAGATAGTGACCTGAGTCAAAGTCAGATGCTCAACTGACTGAGCCATCCAGCACACCCCGAGTTTCATCAGTTTTAAGTGGAAAAATAAAAACCCACTCAAATCCATATAGTTCTATGTACTTATTCCTAAAAACATACAAACATTTTCAAATATGAGAAAGATTAGCAAAATGCATGCATGAGCAAGAACATACACTCCCAGGAATCTCCAGTTCACCATGAGATACACAAAAAGGCAGTGTGCCACAACACACCATGGTGTCACTAAGCTAACAAGTGGCAAAGTCATAGGTCCATTAAGCTACAGCATTTTAAAATTGAATACAAAAATTATGAGTCAACTAGGATTGAAACAAAATGGAACTTTTCTGGTTAAACAACTTATGAATAAGCACCCTTCCATGAATAGTCCAGTGAATAATTAAAGTAGTAAGAGCATAGGTTTATAGTATAGACATAGGTACAGATACAAAATAACCCAGCAAGCTCATTAACTGGGGATCTGTTTAGAAAGTACTTGTCAGGCACTCCTGTGCCTCAGCTGGTTAACTATCTGGCTCTCAATTTTGGTTCAGGTCATGATCTCCCAGTTCATGGGATTAAGCCTCATGTCAGTCTCCACACTGACAGCACAGAGCCTGCTTGGGATTCTCGCTCTCCCTGCCCTTCCCCTGCTCGTGTACACACACACACGAGCACATGTACATTCTCTCTCTCAAGATAAATTAATTTTAAAAAACGTACTTCTTCAACTCTTACCATCTTCCTTCATTAGTCATCAACAGTCAATAAGCAATGTGTCTGAATTTTATGTCTGCATTCAGAAATAAAACTAAAATAATATTTTCATTATTATTAACAGAATCTTGGTTTGGATGTTGCTTTTTTATCTTTGAGGCAACTCAAACTTTCCAGTCTTGCACAGTAAGATTTATAGACTTCCATCTCGAAGAACTCAATATAACACAGTGCTAAAGACCTTCTTCCAACCACAGCTACTAACAGAAGATGCTTTGATCAACTAGAGTCAATGAAATATACATTTTGGGAACACACAAAACCCTGGCATAATTTTAAAGACTTTAGATGGTATACTGTTTTGGTAACATGAATTAAATAAGATCTTGTCTGTCCCATTAACGTGATTGCTAAATTTCTATCTTAATTCCTTGTATTTCCCTGCAATTATCTTGGTCTAATACACAAGGGAAGATAACTTTGAAGGTCAGAATTTCACTATTTTTAGGAAAAGCAATGGGTGAATTAAAGTTAATCAAGTAGTGGAAGTATCAACTAACACACTATTAAAAATACTTTTGGGGTAAGAGGCCTCTTAGGAGGGAATTGCAGCTGCTTACAGAACTGTCTCCCTCCCAAGTCTTCAGAAAGCAATGATCACAACGACCCACAAAGTTTTCAAGCACGGACCGTATGCCCTAAAGACTACATACCTTGCATTATCAACCAGTTCAGCAAGAGCACCAAACAAGAATTCATGAGTAGTTCTGAAATGATAAATACTAAGAATCAGCAAAAGAATTACAGAATTGAACTATGACACCTAGTAAGTCAAGGATATGAAATATTAGAAAGTTTTTAGAAAATCTAAAATTGCCATTTGCACTGTCAATTTACTGAAACTTCCCCACAATTTAGCCTTTTAAGAGCTTGCTAAGCCCCCTCAAATGTTAACTTATCAAATCTTGCTGTCTACTCATGTTTATTCTTACTATGTTAAGAAACCCACTCTGAAGCATTAAGATTCCTATGTGTATTTACTAATTTAAAAGCAATATTTTTCACTATTCATGGTCTGTCTAGAAAAATGTCTGTATTTTATTTTTCACTGCCTTGACTGTCAGTTTCCACATATCTCTAAGCATGCTCAATGGACAATTTGCTAACATTCTGCTTTTATGTTATCTATTGGTGAAAGAAGAAAACCCATTTGCACTTCATAAGCAAAATATTCCATTTGAAAGTGAGGAGAAAGGAGAGGATAATCTATTTCCTGACTTCCCAATTCTAGCTAAAAACAACTTTCTCCACACTTTAAGAAGGGAATCCAAGACCCTGTAGAACAATTCCTCTTAGGAGGACAATAGCGTGGTGTGTTCTAAGGTCCCTGTTAACCCCTTTGAGGTAATTTCTCTTCCAGGAGGCTGCTCAAAGTTGGGTTAGATAAATACACATTTACCATTATTATTCATAACTCAATAAATATGTATGCCTAAATATGTGTCCTTAAATTCCTTCTCCATTTACACTTTGTGCTATTTCCCATTATAGTCCACTTTAGATATAAAATGCATCCCCCTAGAAACCCTGACTTTTGATTAAAGAAAATATAAAATCATTAACCTGAATAATACATTACCATCAATTCTTCAAAAATAAACAAATTATACCCACTGATTTTTTTTTTTTACAAAACTGTTACAGCCATTAAAGTGAAAATTTCTAAAAATTTAGAATGAAATATACCAAAATTAAATAACCAGTGTCCAGGACGTATGATCACTTACTACATCATGTAAAACTTAAAACAAATTGTAAAATATTTGCTTATAAAATAAACACCTAAAACTGAACTGTCCAGGAACTCTGGTTTCCCCTCAAGTAAACCTACAAATTTTTACAATTGCAAATTTTGAATTAAAACTATCTGTTACTGAAAGAAAGAAAAAAGGTTATTGGAATTTTTGGAAGAACTTGTTCCCATGAGATCAGTGAATATACCTGTTGCTAATCCAAGATGGCACCAATAAACAGGTCTTAGTAAAAAGTAGAAATTTATCTCTAATTCACCTAGAAAATAAGAATTCAAATTCTTCTGACCAAAATTGAATCCTTAATTATTTTACATGAAAAGAAAAACAATTTCAGGGGCACCTGCTTGGCTCAGTTGGTTAAGCGTCCGACTTTGGCTCAGATCATGATCTTGCTGCTGCTCATGAGTTCAAGCCCTGCATCAGACTGTGCTGACAGCTCAAAGCCTACAGCCTCCTTCAGACTCTATGTCTCCCTCTCTCTCTGCCCCTCCCCAACTGGTGGTCTGTCTGTCTTTCTCTCTCTCTCTCAAAAATAAATAACCACTAAAAAATATTTTTAAAGCAAAACAATTTCTAAGAAAAAAAACCTGTAGAAAGACTACATATCTTTAATTAAAAATATTTAAGTCTCTAGAATCATCATCTTAAATTCTTCACATTATCAACTGAAGAAACAAAGATGTATTCCATAGATTACCACACTAAAGACATAGGGGAAAATATTAGAAAATTAAGGTGATTTGCTAAAGGTAATATAATTTAAAAGTAAATCTAACATTTGCTCTCAAGCTTTCAACCAGTCATTTTATTGTCTATCCAAAAGTAGCTAAACACAAAGTGAATTACTCTTCCATTCTCTAATTTTTTTTAACTTTGAGAACTGTATATAAAAATATAAAATGACAAACTCTATTGTAATACTTATTTCAATAAAAAGTTGTACTTTATAGTCAAGGACACTCAGAAATATAGCTCCTGTAAACCAAAAACAACCACCATCACCACCATCACCACCACAAGAATGGGACTACAATTAATATGCAGGAATCTTTGTAATAAATACATCAAAGAATGAAGTACTGGCTTTGGTAGTAAGAACAGTGAATATGAATAATCTTCAAAACTTACTCTAATACCCTTTGTCATCAGGGCAAAGAAAAAATAAAAAGAAATGGGGACTGAAGGGACACCTGGGTGGCTCAGTTGGTTAGGTGTCCGACTTCAGCTCAGGTGGTGACCTTGCAGTTTGTGAGTTCTAGCCCGACATCATGCTCTGCACTGACAGCTCAAAGCCTAGAGCCTGCTTAAGATTCTGTGTCTCCCTCTCTCTCTCGCTCTCTGCCTCTCTCTCTCAAAAATGAATAAATATTTTTTAAAAATTTTTAAAGAAATGGTGACTGCTTCTCAGCAATATATTTCTGATTGCTTCACATGAAAATGAGAGATATTCAGAATTCAGTAAGATCTCAACAGGGCAAGGACAAAGTTATCTCTGGCTAAGTTTTCATTGCTCTCTACACAATGTTTAGAAGCATGCCTTGTATATTTAGAATTTACAGAATATATTCCAAATGGTTTTTGTTGTTCCACATGGTATCAATGCTATTCCACACATATATTTCAGATAACCTAACAAGTATCTTTAAAATGCAGCTAAGGATGCATCTACATGGATGGAACTAGAGAGTATTATGCTAAGCAAAATTAGTCAGACAAAAACAAATATCATATGAATTCACTTGTATATGGACTTTAAGATACAAAACAAATGAACATAAGAGAAGGGAAGCAAAAATAATATAAAAACAGGGAGGAGGACAAAACATAAGAGACTCTTAAATATGGAGAAAAACAGAGGACTGGTTTGCTAGAGGAGTGGCAGGAGGGGGGATAGGCTGAATGGATAAGGGTCATTAAGGAATCTACTCTGGAAACCATTGTTACACTATATGCTAACTTGGATGTAAAATTAAGAAATAAAAAAATTAAAAACCCACCAAAAATAATAATAAATAAATAATGTAACTAAGGGAGGGGCCCCTGGGTGGTTCAGTCAGTTAAGTGTCAGACTCTTAATCTCAGGTCATGATCTCATGGTTCATGGGATTGAGCCCTATGGTGAGCTCTGCTCGGGATCCTCTTTCTCCCTCTCTCTCTGCTCCTTCCCCCACTAGCTTGCACACATACACACACACACACACTCTAAAAAATAAATATTTTTTTTAAAAATTAAGTGGAGGGGCGCCTGAGTGGCTCAGTTGGTTAAGCATCCGACTTCGGCTCAGGTCATGATCTCACAGTTCGTGCGTTCGAGCCCCACATCGGGCTCTGTGCTGACAGCTCAGAGCCTGAAGCCTGCTTCAGATTCTTTGTCTCCCTCGCTCTCTGCCCCTCCCCCCCGCCCACTCATGCTCTGTTTCTGTCTCAATAGTAAATAAAAACATTTAAAATTTTTTCTTTAATTAAGTGAGAGCGCCTAGGTGTCTCAGTTAAGCATCTGACTTTGGCTCAAGTTGTGATCTCATGGTCCATGAGTTTGAGCTCCAAGTCAGGCTCTGTGCTGACAGCTCAGAGCCTGGAGCCTGCCCTGGATTCTGTATTTCCCTCCCTCCCTCTCCCTCTCCCTCTCCCTCTCTCTCTCTCTCTCTCTCTCTCTCTCTCTCTCTCTCTCTGCCCCTCCTCACTCACACATGCAAGTGCACTCTCTCTCAAAAACAAACATTAAGAAAATAAGAATAAAACAAAGTGTAGCTAACGGATACTATTGTGAGGTGTACTGATACATCACAAAAGGGATTGACAATGGTTGGGAAAGTCAGAGACAACACTCCTCTTTTCTCCAGACCTTCAACTGATTAATGGGTCCTACTAACAATTTCTAAACTCAGAGTTCTAAATACTTCTTAAAATATTAAGGATCAAAAACATACTGAGTGCGTAAGTTCTCTCCTTTTTTCAAATAATATTCAAAGACGCACACTCATTGTTTGCCGGTATTTGAAACAGATATCCGAACAAATATCACAGAAAATTATTCTTACAGATATAAGATTCTTTGCATGTTATCGAAGAAAGGTCAACCATCTGGGAAAAGACAAGGATTCTTAACAAAGTCTCACTTTCAACTGATCTTGGCTTTTATACCATTTGTGCCATGATCAAAATAGTTTTGCAGCTCAGCATTTCCAGTGACAAATTCATGGGTAAATATATTCATTATATAAGGAAAATGGTGTCCCTATTTATATTCAGCCTGAATTTAAACCAATAGATTATCCACAAGTCTGTCATACAGTGATAGCTTCTGCTGTGTTCTTGGAGATGTTGCTAGAAAATAAAGCTGAGAAACTAGAGCAACCATTTTACATTCAAATGGCTTTTATATATTTAGAGTGTGAACCCATATTTCATCCTAAAAGTACTAGAAACTAAGTCTCTAGAGGTGACAGGTTCCTTTATATTCACTACATATATAAATAAAACAAACCAAAGTATCATATGGCCAAGATAATATTAAATGAAATGTGCCAACAGGAAAAGACATGGAAAGCAGGTATCTTATACTTAAGCATCCTGCTCTAACAGACAACTTTGCAGTACTTATCACAAAGAAACGTCACTACCACCACAGTATCTGGAATCTAGCACCTAGATTGCCATGAACTTTTTACTAGCAGTCACAAAACCCACCATTAAAGAGAAGTAACAGCATAAAACTCCTTTTATTTAAAAACTCTTTATCGTTCCATATTTGCAACACCCAGTATTAAAAGAAAGTAACCGAAGATTTTCATGTTATCATGAGAATTTCCCGAGTCTGTTTTAAACCTTAATGCTGATGTAACCAATAACCATCAACACTTACCACAGACATCATACCAAAAAAAAAAAAAAAAAAAAATTCAAGACAGATGTTTACTGTCTCCAGTAAATGCTCCTAAGAATGTATCTGCAATGAATACCACCAAACAGTAACTTGCTACCACATGGACCAACTGGTGGTTTGTATAAATCATACACTGAATAAATAATAATCACCATCTATTTTATGTTCACTGTGTACAACGTATGAGCTAATTACTTTACAAACATTATTTTACATCCTCCTCATAAACACTGTCAGCTCCATTTTATAGGTGAAGAAATGGAGGCTCAGGAAAATAAGTCTGCCCAAAAACTAACTCAACCAGGAAGCCGTCAAACCCAAAACTGGCTGGCTCCCAAGCATATGCATGCTCTCCATTGCACCACACTGATTTCTATCTTTCTAGCCTTCCTGGGTTCCACCTGCAAATCCATGTTACATGGGAGGTAACAAAGGGCCATACCTTTCATAATTCACAATATGGCAATATTGTAGATGTCAGACACCCTCTCATGGTTTTATGTTTTAAAAATTGTAACAGAAAAAAGGAGAAGGTACTCTAAGAAAAAGCTTCCCATTTCTGGAGGTGACATTGCATCACTTAACAGAGAAGATACATCCACCATCATTAGGAGTAACAAGTCATGGCTTCTGAAATTTAAAAAATTGGTTTCCTCTAGAAATGAATTTCCAGTCACGTTCCCAGGATAAATAAATCTTCAAATTGGATACAAGCCAACTTATCTTGGTATTCCAGGGTTCATATTTTCTTTTGGCAGGATTAGATACATCCTAAAGTACACAATTTCAAAGGTGTGACCCAGATTAGAAAATCTAGAGTTTCCACAATGATACATCCAACCCTCAAATGTTCACGCGAGAAGTGGTTCCAACTCAATATGGGTAAGTCAAATTAACAGAAAATTCCTCAATTTCATTTTAAACAAGTGACTTAACTAGAGTTTTATTCTTTACCTTAGTTCTGCTCACCTATCGTTAATAAGTTATAAAATGGCAAAAGAAATAAGAATATTCCAGAACTCCAAATTAAAAAATTTCTGAGATAAACTAAATTTGAACAAACTTTCAAAGTAAGAAGTAAACCCTTTGCTTTCTATGAAAACAAGCCCTTAAAAGTATACCTGACTAGAGTTAGTACTGCCTAATGGTCAAAAATACTACTCATTGGGACGCCTGGGTGGCTCAGTCGGTTATGTGTCCGGCTTGGGCTCAGGTCATGATCTCACGGTTCGTGGATTCAAGCCCCACGTCGGGCTCTGTGCTGACAGCTAGCTCAGAGCCTGGAGCCTGCTTCGGATTCTGTGTCTCCCTGTCTCTCTGACCCTCCCCTGCTCATGCTGTCTCTCTCTGTCTCTCAAAAATAAACTAAAAAAAAAAAAAAAAAAACACCAAAAAAACGGGGGGAAAAAAAAAACCCACTAACCATTATGGCCAGATAAAACTTACTGCCTTAAATCTTGATGCCTTTAACTTGCCACTTAGCAGATGTGTAACTTTTGGCAGGTTACTCAATCTAAGCCTCAGTTTCCTCAAATGCAAAATAAGAATAGTCCTTACTCCAGCAAGGTTACTATAAGGAGTTTTACAAATATTTAAAAGTGACTAGCAAGAAGCAATTAACTATTGTTACTATTATTATCAAAAAAAGTCTTTGGGGAGGCTCTTACAAGATTATCATATAGTCTGTCATTCCAAATTTGGCCCCTCATTCCACAATTCAGAACTGAAGTAACCAATTATTACAAACAATCACCGGTGAACATCTAAGTTGCCTTGAAATGCTTGTCTTAAACACAGCAGTTCAAATATAAAAAAGGATACTGAGGGTTTTGCCCAAGACTATGTTATTAATTAAGCTTCATCACCAACCTTATCTAAGTGGGTTTCAGATTCATCATCCATAGCATGAGACATCAGCTCTCAGTCGCTACAGTACCTACCCTAAAACTAGTTCTGGTTCACTAATAAGCTTCCTAAACAAAAAATAACACCGGACTATCACCGTTTGGCAATTTACTTTACTACTCAAAATTTTATTTCCTTGATAGGAAAAAGAGCAAAAATTTCAGATGTCATCACAAATAACATGTCCTTTCCCATAAAAACCTAAAAATTATTTTACTATTACTAGATGATTGAAGTCTATATTCTCAACCCTCAAGGCAGTTCTTCAGATCTCTGAGCCATTCGTTAGTTGCTCATCACCTCTCCAGATATGAAAATGGTAGAATACTTACCTTCATCTCAAAAGTGATGAATTAATGTATTAGATCACTAAGTAGTTACGACCCTACTGAATTACTTCCAAGAGTGGCAGAGAATTAACCCTAAAACATTCCAGATCAACATGGAATAATTATAATCTCTTCATGAACTCAAGAAACATAAACACCATATATGTTCTGTGATTTGCACACATTTTGGGGAAAGACTAAATTGTGGATTTAAACAAGTTGCTATTTCCTGCTTAGCACGTAAAAATTACATTGGAATTAGGGACGAATTTCCCAGGAAGATAAGGCCAACTGTTTGCTGAAAACAAGAATTAGTAATTTCTTCTCACAAGTTGTCATTTAAAGATCTTCATTCTTTTCTTTTTTGCGCAAAAAAAAAGACTTGTTATAACCCAATTGTTTTGGCTGTTGTCACTAAAAAGAAACAGTTGATACAAGAATAGTCCAACTTCTGAGGATGCAAAGAACAGCAACTGTTGGATTCTTATCAAACACTTGAATGAAACACCTCAATATATTGACTTCAAATAACTAAAATTTGCATTTGATCAAATAAATTTTGATCCAACAAATGAAGATCGTATTCTTCTGGATTAGCAACAAATATTTCACTGATCTCAGTTCTTCAATACAGAGCTCAAGACTCATCCAGGGACACATCCCAAAAAAGAAAAAAAGCAAAATTTCCTGGGAAAATGATTTTCGTATTATCAATGAATGGTTATCAGTGACCTCAGTGGCACCTAAAGGATACTTACGAATTTGTATGCAGATATTCAAAGGTTAGCTGAGCTCGATTCAGACTGCTGTAATTTGTGAAAGCCATGAGTGCGGTGAGGTCTCCAGTCCTTCACCCACTAACTGGGAAATATACTTTATAATGGAATAGATTTTCCAGGATTCCTTCCAGTAAAGGTTTGGTAAGTCTGTGCTCCTTACTATTAAACAAGGTTAACTGGTATCTATCCAAGAGATGTCTAAATTCTCTAAGTCTTTTTTTTTTATCTTCTTAATGACTATTATGTAATATTCTGGAAAAAACTGTTATCATAGATTTTTAGTCTTAAACTTTGGCTTAAGTTGCGATAATTCAAGGTGTCGAATGCGGACGGTCCTGGGAGTAGACAGTATTGGACTTGAGAGGTTTTATTACTGCGCCATCTTCAAGCTCGAGCCTTTTTTTGTTCCTCTAAATTACTGACCAGGATATTTACCAATCCGGAAAAATATCAACTTCTGTCACAAAACTTGACAGCCACCCATGTCTTCGCCAAAGATCCCGGGATTCTTAATTGGGCCCCAGGCTGGTGGCCACGAAGTCGATAGGGTGCATATGGCGTTAGTTCCGGCTTCACTACCTCCCGACAGAAAGGTCTCCTAATCGCTGACGGCGATTTCCGTTGCCAAAGCCCAGACCAGACCTAGCTTGTTGGTCCCGTCGCAATCTCTTCAGGGTACTGGGTCAAATTACTTCACAATGACCCGCAAAAAAAAGCCTCAGAATTGACCCGCCCAAATTACCTCAGAGGGCACACCCCTCCCCCACTCCCCTCAGACAGAGGCCTACAGCTCTGAGGCCCCAGGACCTCAGTCCCGAGGCCGCTGCCTCCTCCTCACAGGAAAGTTAGTCCCAGCTTTCAAGGCCCAGATCGAGGGCACTGTGGCGAGCGCATTCCCCGACCCTGCGTTGCCCGGTGCTCAGAGCTGCCTTTGTCCCTCCCCACGGAATTGGAACCCAACAACCGCAGCGCGCTCTTGGAACCATGTGCTGCCTCCGCCTCCGCCGCTGCCGCCGCCGCCGCGGAACCAGCCACCCACGCGCCGCGCTGGATGAGATGACAGGACTCAGCACCAGAGAATTCGGCGTTTAGGGCTGTTCTGCCGCCGCAGCCACAAGCGTCACAGCCACCTCAGCCACTGCTTTGTCTCCGCTAGAGCACACAACCTGGGCCGCCTCGCGCACTCCCCGACGCCCCAAGCCCCCGAGGCCTCCGTGGCGTCTTAGGCCAATCACAGAGCCACAGCTCCTCCCGCCCCCGCCCTGATGCGACGCCTCTTGATTGGTGGGTAGCGGATCTCCATGTGACCGGATCTTGTTAGCCGGGCCCGCCCCTGTCACGTGGGAGCGCGCGCCTCTCTTCCTGCTTTCATGACCCTCTCCGCCATTTAAAGAAACAGTACCGGGGGCGGGCCGAGCGACGCAGCCGGGACGGTAGCTGCGGCGCGGACCGGAGGAGCCATCTTGTCTCGTCGCCGGGGAGTCAGGCCCCTAACTCGAAGACGCCCTGGCGCGCCCTCCCCCCCTTCCCGGTCTGGTAGGGCGAAGGAGCGGGCGCGCGGTCGATCGAGCGATCGGTTGGCGGCTCTTTCTCCTGCTCTGGCATCCAGCTCTTGGGGCGCAGGCCCGGCCGCCGCGGCGCGCGCCCGGTGGCCGTTGGCGCTCGCGCCGCGTCTTTCTTCTAGTACGCAGAACTCGGGCGGCGGCCTATGCGTTTGCGATTCGACGAGGAGTCGTCCGGGTGGTTGGCGGCGGCGGGCAGCTGCTCCGCCCCGCTCCCGGGGAGGCTGCGGCGGCGGGATTTGGCGCGGCCGGGGAGGCGGGGGTGGCCGGGGCCGGCGTGGAGGCCTGGCGCCACCCTTCGGGGCCTGCAAGGACCCAGTTGGGGGGGCAAGAGGGGGCTGGGGGATGGTTGGTGGTGGGCTTTCTACTTTGTCTTTTTCTCCTCATGCCCCCTTAGTGAGGGGCAGGAGCTTTGGCGGCAGCTCCGGGTTGGCGAGACAAGCCCCGGAGTCGGAAGAGCTGGGTTTGCTTCCGGCCCTAGCCACCAGCTGGCCGAGTGACCTTAGGCAGATCACTCTGTAATTTGTCAGCGCCTCAGTTTCCTCCTCTGCCTATCAATGTTTGTGGGGTTGAAAGCGCTTTGTAAGTTATAAAGCGTCGGTGTACGTAAGGGATGATTATTGTTTGTAATGGATTTTTTTTTTGAGTTGTGAGAAAAGTTAGCAATTGCCCAGTTTTTGGATTTTGAACCTGGGAACCTTGGATTGGAGTTGGAAGCCCCCAAGTTCCCCCGAAATTGTGTGCAGAAATAGTGGAAGTGTGCATTTGGGGGAATGAGGACCCATCGCCAGCAAGTTTTCAAAAGGGGGCTGTGACTCAGAAGAGTTAACTACAATTCCTTTATGCCACAGGGAGGAAACTGAGGCCTAGATGTCATTTGGGACTCTTCACAACTGATTTGAAGCCCCTCTTTGATCCCTGGGATATGTGAGCTGTTTCTATGCATAACGGGGTAACAACACTCCACTGCTTGGCTTCTATTCTGAGTCCTTTCATTTTACCATGGGGTGCCTGAAGGGTGGCTGATGTGTATGGTATGGTTTAATGGCCCCCAATATAAAGCAGCTAAAACTAGAAATGGATGTGTTCCCTAGTATCAAGAAGCCTATTTAGTCTTTGGCCCAGCAACTCTTGGTTTTCTGCTGCTTATACTGGTGCCTGACTACCTTTCTGTTTCATTGACCATTTTCCACGACCACGGTTGCCATCCATTACTTGCTTCTATTTTGTATGCTTAGTCTCTGCGGTTGGTGGTAAGCAGGCTTATTTTTAAAAGGTGCTGCGGAGTCCAGCTAATTAATGGGGCAGGTGGATTTTTAGCAAGCTGGCTCACTGGAACAGACTAAACCAGGCATGGAATTCCTGAAGATGTTTGGGGGTTTATCTTTGTTAATTGAAGGTTAACATTCTCTGAAGTTTTGTCATGACTTCTACTGAATTTCAAAATCAGTAGATTTGGAAGTGCATCAGTGCTTACCTTTTTCCTGGCCTGCTTTGTATTCTGTTGCTTACAAGTGTGTTACTAAGGTGGCCTAGATGCCAGTTACTGGTTTTTTGTTAATTGTCAGCTGCTTTTATCAAATTACAGGCCATTATCCAGCAAACACTATAGAAATGTTTGAACAGTTGTATTTCAAACATTTTCTTTTTGTGGAGTGCTGCTTACCAGTGGTACAGCTCTAAGCAAGTGAACATAAATACATGTAAGTGTATTTTGTCTGGTTAGGTGTTCACCTGTTTTGTTATTTCATAAAAGTGTCTGAGAAAAACAATTGACTATTCCTTTTATGTAAAGGGCAGAGACAAATGATCTTACTTCCAGACTATTATAGAGAAAAACGTGTTGGTCTTTTAGCTCCTTTGTTATTATCTGGATGTACCTCAAAAGAATCTTAAGACTGTGGTGATCTTATAAGATGGTTTCCTCAGGAGAAAGGAGGAAGAAAAACAACTGGAACTCAAAGCTTGAAATTCTGTGGCAAAATACGAGCTGTCCAGGATAGAAGGCCGAAAAGGTTTCACTACAGTGTTCTGCACTAGCTGCAGCAGATGCTTTTCTGTGTAGCCACGGCATAGACTCCAGATTTCCAGATTTTCGAGAACTACACCTGGGACCTGAAGAGCTCATCAGGATGTGACAGGGACTCTGGAGCTGAACATTCTTGTTTTTGAATTTGGGGGCTGTTGACCTTGCTTTGAAAAGAGAAACAGAGCAAGCACTGCCACGAGCGCTATTACTGGGAATTTGAAGACCTGAGTTTCTGCCAGAGCTTCATTGCAAGCTCTAGTGTGCTCCATCCAAAGTGAACTACGGTACTTGCCATTTCCAAAATGTCTTATTCTTAACATCTCAGCACTTCCATTCATGCTCTATTATCTACCCCCGAAATGCCCTCCTCTGGTCAAGATACTGCCATTTCCTCAATATTCAAGTCAGATGTTCTCTTTTTCACAAGTCTCCCTAACTTTATCTTTTTTTTTTTCCTTTTAGTATCATATCATGTTGTTCTTTACCGTTTAGCTATCTATGTAGAGCGAACCTTGTATTTATTTGCAAGTGTTTGCTCTCTTTTCAGATAGCAAGCCCCTTGAAAGCAAATGCTTTATCCTAAGAGTCTTTGCTTTACATACTATTATATGTAACAAACCACTTCATAGAAAGGAGTAATTTAGACATTAGGCTATCTCAGAATAAACACTCAGTAAGCATTTGCTTAGTTGCTGTGTGGTAATCTAAGTACTCTTGATTAGGAAAGGAAAAAGATCACTAGTATGGGTCGTGTTTCTGTGTTTCATGTATTTTTCTCAATTTAAAAAGATTTAGGGAGCCCTCAAACATGGAAGAGAAACTGATACGGTACATAGGGTATTTAACAGAACGATGCAAGGAACAGGGCCTTATTTCTTAGGTACCTTATTCCCTCCCACTCAAGATAGAATCTTGTTAAAATGAAAGTTAAAGACTGCTTTTAAGAGTGCAAAGTCCTAAGATAATTTGAGCAAGGCATTGGAAAAGGAAGAAGGACAAAATCTAGGTTGGTGTTCTATATTAAGTTCTTCTTGTTCTATCCATGGAGCCACTTCTCCCCCCCCCCCCCCCCCCCCCCCCCCCCCCCCCCCCCCCCCCGTCAACCACTCCCCAGCAGCCTGAATAAAATCACATTATTCCCCCAAAATATGAGCCATAAGGCAGTTCCTTGTTTGCTACTTTCCTGAGACAGTTTGTTCTCAAGAGTTAGGAACCATTCCCTGCCAGAAAACTGTTTCTGTTCTTATTGCTACTAATTGTTAATCAGAAGGCTTTTATTATTATTCCTCATTTTCCATTTATTAGTTTCTTAGTTAGGCTTATTAAGAATTAGTACCCATCCGGCAGCTGATAATCTTGACAACAGACCCACTCTAGTGTTAGGAGTCCTGTGTTTATAATTCTGTGCATTTGTTATCTTACTTGTTTTGTTCCTGTCCCTTCTAGTCCTGTGCCTCCTGATAGCTGAGTATTCACCTGGACCTTCTGACCACCTTCCTTGTACTGTTCCATCAGCCTACAGATCTGGTACCTGGATTTCTGCCCATGGTGATTCCGTCACCTTACTGCTGAAGAAGACACCATTCCAGTGGACCACTGTGATCCAAGAGGCATTCAGTCATGATGATGTGGCCTTCACCTCCACTCCTTTCCTGTTCTGCCCAGTTTCAGCACAGCCCTTTATAGTGAAGTCAAACTATTCAAGCCAAATAGCTAAAGCTATTTTATCACAGCAAAGGCCCAGGTTGTTCCACGAGGGTACATTTTGTTTCTTCAGTCAAAACCTTCAGAGACACATATAAATTTGGACCAGGCAATTTTTAGTTATCAACGCTGAAGAATGGCAACATCTTTTGAGAACGGCGTTGGATCACAATTTCAAATGATTGCAATTCATGAAGTGTCTAGTGTCCTATGCAGGTCATTGGACCCTATTCTTACTCCACTTCAAGTCTGTAGTGGCCTACTGAATAGAAAGCAGATACTCTGACCAACAGATATTGGGACTAAAACAAAGGCACAGTGAACTCACAGCATCTTTGGGATTACTCAGGAACCAGAACTTTTCACACAAATGTAAGAAATTCTACCAAGGAATCCCTTTATCTAACAGCATCTCACAAAGCTCCAATCAGATTCCAGGAAAGGCCTCTTGATACACCCAGGTAGAACCTATAATGTAATCCCTTGTGTTTATATAGCACTTTATGGTTTCAGAGCACTTTTACATACATAAATCTCAATTATCAAAATAACATGGTAAATTATAATTTCTTTTTGTAAATGAGGAAATTGAAGTTTAAAAGATTGTCCAACAAGACACAGCTACAAAGTGGTAGAGGCCAGGCCTTCTGACTCCCAGTCCAGTTCTCTCCATGGAATTAACTTAGCCTCTACTTTACCTGCAGTGTTAAAATGACTGGAGTTTGGTAACCCCAAAAAAAGTTCCCAACCTCTTGATCTGATGCTCTCAGTCAGTCAGGATGTCATAAGTATAATCTTATGATGGCTCCATATAGGCCAGAATTCCATGGTACTGCCCCAAAGGGGTAAGAGCAGACTGTCTCCATAGTGGTAGGTTTATTCAGTCAACATGACACATGGTCATCTGACAGACTACACAACATGAAATACAAAGCTACTTCTAGGTCCGTTGTTCACATAGTCTTCCCAAATTCCCAAATGGCCTAATTGGAAATCCCTTTTCATGTTATGTTCTTTTTAAAATTAAAAAAAAAGTCTTAGTAATATTTCTGGACACTGAAATCTTATTTGTGGTCCTCTATGCCTCAAAATTTACTTAAAATGAATACTCCATTTTTTTTGGAGCAGTGCTGTTCACATATATATATGTATATATGCATGTATATGATGCATACATACAACATCTGTATGTAGAGTTTCTGTAGACCTAAAAGGTGGTAAAATAGGTGTCCCCTTCCCAGTTGAGTGTAGCATATTAAAGGATCTTAGAAGGCTTGCAACAAAAAGCCTCATTGAGCTGTTTAGCCCAGTGTGCACTAAGTTTAATCAAGGACAGACTTTTATTTTTGGAGCATTCCTTATAATGTATTAGAGAAACAGCTTTGGAGCAGTATAGTCTGATTGCCCCGAAGACTCCAGAGTAAACGGAATTTTTGAAAGCACCACCCCCTTTTCTTACTTTGTCAGTAACTGCTTGAATTTGTATGTCTTTATCATCTGAGAGTCCTACATCTTGACCATTACCTCTTATTTTCTGTGAAAAGGAACCACTAAAATATTTGTGGAGATATACGGGAAGGGAATGGGGAAAAGTTTATTTTGCCCCCCAAATTGGTTAAATTCCATAACATTTAACAATATACTTCTCTGTCCCTAAAATTGTGCTATAAACCTAGTTTAAGGGCATTGTATCTGAGGTGGGTGAGAAGATTGGAAAGGGAAGGGAGGAGAAAAGGGAGAGGAGAATAATATTTTCTTAGAATTTGAGTTGTGGCCCATTGAGATCTTCCCAGTACTAGTCAGCTAGCCATGGACTTGGGATAATATTTGCAAAGAAATGAAAGCATTTTGCAGCTGTATGCTGACTGCAAAAATCCCAGTGCTACTGTCACTTAAAACCAATAGCCTTGTTCACTGATAGTCACAAACCCAATTTGAGGCAATCAATTTATAACAGAGTTGAATGTTAACTTCATCATTCTGTAATGTGTCCCATATTAGGGAAAAAATGAATAGGAAAACACCTTGGCTTACCACAGGCTTTGCTCACAGTTTCTGGTTTCTGTGACTTATTTTTTGTATTTCAGCATTTTGTGAACAACTTATTCTTAGATCATTGGTTTTCCAAAGGCTTTGTGACCATGAAGCCCTTTCAATGAAAACTGTGTGGAAGCCCAGAATAAAAGAGAAGCTGCTGTAGATGAAGCAGGAGTGGGAGGCCTGAAACCTGCCACAAGCATCTTCCTTTACCACCATGCTGACCCCTAAGGAGACTTCTTTACAACACCTAGAATTCTTCAGAACACAGTTTGAAAACCACTGCCCTAGACAACATGTGCAACCTGAATGGCATTCTGATCTGTACCTCTACCCAACCCAGTCCATGTTCAGTTGATGCTGCACATTCTTAGAAATAATGTGGGCAAAGTCAGAAAAGTCCAAGAAGATGAGCATATCTTTGCTACCCCAGGGTAGTCAAGTGAGCTAAAAGTGGTATCAAATGGACCTAGATTAACAGCCCTGTACCCCAAGATGGATTTCAAAAGAGTGGTTCCTGGCATTCAATATAGTCAGAGAACAATATATATGTACTCTACACTGACACACCCCTTACCCACCTTCTATCACAAACACCAGATGCTCTAGTGGTACTTGAAATAGATAACTTTGACGTCTTGATCTCCTTGGATACCTGAATTGCCAGGTATTGAAGCTGGTACTAAAGTTGATGGTGCCTCATTGAGGCCGTATTAGACCAACTTGTACATTGGACCTCCCATCATCAGCCATGGTACTCTACTTCATGTGCAAGGGACAGCCATTAACTATGAAAGCAGAACTGAAATTCTGGCAACATTACCTAAAAAGGTACCTGATTATTCATGTTATTCTCAAAACTGCAAGTCACTAGGACTCAACTAGTGGCAGTTACACTGCGCCTTGGTTTTTATTCAGTTTAACTGCTGTTTCCAGGATAAATGAGCTAATAACCTTAAAAAAGAAAATTTGCTCCATCACTGGCATATCTGCTCCAAAATTATGAGTACTCTTAACTACTTGTAACATCTGATCCACAAGAGACAATTTTTGAACATCCTCTCATGTAGGTGATTTTAAATGTGACCCTTCGGAAAATTTTCTTCTAACCAATGAGAGATGTTCTTTTATGCTGGACCTTTTGATGTCAGGTACCATCAGCTACAAGTGTTAGGGATATTTGGCAGTAGGCCTTTTGACCAGGCCATGGTAGCTTTGCTTGCTGAGCATCTCAAGTTGCATATCTATCTTTTTGCTGAAAATGTAGACTGACATGAAAAAAAAATCTACAAAGCCTACAACCAAGAATTTTATCAGTAGACTAAAGAGCTTCCTGCAGCTTCTAATGTCACAAGACCAGTGTCTTGTCCTTATGGATATTTTAATGGAATTTCACCTGTCTCATTTTGTTGGTTTACACTGATTCAGAGTGGCTGACTTCATTCCTTGCTATGAGATACTCTCAGGCATTAAGACACTTAACTTGTTTCTGCAGGATGGATTCAATTCATGAACTCCCAGATCATGTCAAACAAGTAGACTTCAACTTTTGTCAGGAGAAAAGTCTCATTCTCTTACTTCACAGTCTACTTAAGGGGCAGCTGTCCTCAACTACTTTAATGAAGGCACTGGTTAAATGTTGGGAATTATTTCTTTATATCTTTGTCTCTTATTCTCTGGACTAACCCTGATTACATGACTTTGTCTACAAATCATCGTTTGAGGCCTGCACATCCTCAACTAATAGAAATCTAATGACTAGCTTCTTGTATATACAACTATTGTTTGTTAATCAGAAGTTCTCTACAAACTCCATTTTTCTACTACCTTCAAGACATCAGCTCAATTTTCTCTTTCACCTGTACTTTACAGAAAAAGACATTGATCTACACTGCCAGTCATTTAATCCTGTCAAACGCAGGCAAAATTGAGGGGTTTAAGGTGAGGATGTTCATCTGTTCAAAAGTCTAATATACTGTGTGTATAAGAATTGATAGTTGAAAACGCAGAAAGCCTAAAGCTCAAATCTAGGATCTTACCTACTATCTCCCTGCCTCAGATCTCAATATAAGTCTCTCAGCAGCACCACTCAACCAACCTAAAGCCTCGGTTATAAGCTGATTCTCAGAGACGGACTGAGTTTCAGAAGGTGGAGACTTGATTACCAAAGAGAGAAGGGCCAACCTTGATGAACCTGGCTCTCCCAACCTTGTCATTCCCAGATGTAGCATAGACTCCTCAACAGAACCTCACGTCTGAATTGAGAATATAGCCTTTTACTGAGCTGAAAGTCATAGGGCAGATAAACAGAAAAATTAAAGCTCCTATACCTGATTGGCCCTTTAAGATCAGAAAATGGTATCCAAAGTCAACCCTATGGAATAACCCTGGAGGACTCAGGGTAAAAGCTAGTTTACAGAGCTTCTATTAATCTGTCCATTCTTCCAGAACACATACTGGCTATTGGTGTGGCTAGCCCTGCCGAAGATACCTATTTACCTATTTACCTGACTCAGCCCTTGTCTGCCTTTTTGACAACGTTGCAGTCAGACTGGCTGTGCTTGAGAAGACTACAACTGGTATCAGCCTATCTTATACCCAGTTCCACCAGGGAATTTTGAACAGAAGCAACCTGCAACTCACCTTCCCCCCACCCCAAGGACTTAACTGTTCACAACCAGAAGGACCATACTATATACTCCTAGCCCAGCAGCCTTCTTTTTTTTAAGTGCAGAGTAAGCTTCTATGCCTATATATATTTGATCATTTTCAGCACCTGAGATCCCTTCTACAAGATCTGAAGGAGTACAGCAGATTACAAGCACTGTCCATTCCTCTCTTCTGCAGTAATACAGAGATGACAGAAATGTACCAGTTCAACTTGGCAAAAGACTAAAGAAACACAAGAAGAGCTTTCCACTGAACTTAAAATTTACCACTGGCTTCAGTAGTCTCACAGAACTATTTGCCAATGGGAGACTAATTGTCCTGCTTTGTGTCAGCAAGATGGTTGGGCTCTTGGATTCAAGGCCACTGAATTTACTTTTATTGAAACTTTATTGCGTCATCCAAAGTACACTATTGGATATGATTATTCCATTCAAATGGATTAAAAGCTTCCTGAATACAGGACAAGCTTTCTCCTCATGATGTTTTTTCAGAATACTTTTATTGTCAAAAAAGTAACAATGCCAGCTGTTACTGAAGAGAAACTAAACTTTTTTAATATCTGGTCTTATCATTGGCATCTGTTTTTGATTGACCAGCATCCATTCCATTTTTTTGTAACAACTCTGATGTTTCTTAGAACCACTTTTCCCTATTTTCAGTCCACACGGTTCAGACAGTTTGGCCTAACTTTAAGCTTCGTGGGTGGATGTGTAATTCAGACCTGATCGATCAACATAGTCCTTCTCCTTCACCATAGTGATTGGTTCTGGAATGGCTGTGTGATTCAAGCTGGTCCAGTGATTCTCAGCCCGAGGAGTTTTGCTAAACTGTGGAGGAGAGGCTCAGAAGCTCTCTTTACTGAGATTGCTTAGCTTTGTAGTATGAAAAGTTCTAACCAATAGGGCCCACCATATCATGAGCCAGAGAATGAAGCCAGTGCAAAGGAAAGCAGAGCCAAATGATGGAGAGACTTCAGTCCTGATGACAATGTTTGTGCCCCTGGATCCAACCGTGCCTGAAGCTAGTTTATCCCTATGGACACTTCAGTTATGTGAGCCAATAAATACCCTTTTTTGCTTTAAGTTACTTTGAGTTGGGTTTCTGTTGTTTAAAATTGAGTCAACCCTGACTAAATGCTGTCTACCAATATCTAAACTTGACAAATCCAAATATTTATTAAACTAGAGGTCATGGCCACACTGAAATTATTTTCCATGCCAGAAGACAAAAGTGAAACAGGAAATGACAGTGTTTAAGTTACTACAGAAGCATACAAATTACATGACAGAAAAATACAGAGGAAAACTCAAGTGTTAATCTATAAAGGATTAGTTAAATAACATGGTTCAGCCATACAAGGAAAACTACATGTCTGTTAAAATTAATAAAGTACATGTATTTTATAGGGACATGGGAAAATGGCCATGATATATTAAGTGAAACAACTCTTAATAGAAAAATGTATAGTGTGAACTCACTTAAAAATTTGTGTTTATGATGCATAGAAAAGTCTACTAATGGCTTTCTTTGAATAGTATAGATTACATGAGACTTTCAACTTTATACATTTCTGTATTTGAATATTTTACACTACTCTCATTACTTTTAAACTTTATTTAAAAATAAAAGAATTTTTAAAATTAAATTTAGTGCTTATTGTTTGACTTTGGCAAGTTACTTACCAACAAGCCTATTTTGTTAAAATGCTTATCTTCATGTGAATATTTAGATAAATATATTCACCATCCATTACTGAAGCTGACAAGGCCGTTTTTACCTTTTTTTTGAGGAACTCAGAACTCAGTAATTGTTTAATTTTTCAAGCCTATCTCTTTAAATGTCTGAGTGTATTTGGATTATCAGAATATCATAGTATCGATGTTCATCAATGATTCACCAGTTCTGAACTGATCTTAATCTATTAAGGACTATTGCAGTGTTCACACTGGGTAGGTAGAAAGGAAAAAAGATCATTTTCTTTGAAATCCTTGAGTATTCTTATCTCACTACAGTCAAGTTCAATAGTGGCCTTTTTGTTGCAAAGTCCAGTACATATACCTCTTAGAGCAGACTGCTCCAATATATCTTCACACGCTCTTTTTTTCCCCTTAGGTGTTGTGACATTTCTTATTTTCTTCCTGCCTTTCTGGCTATTCCCCATTGTAGATACTTTTTTTCTCCCCATCACTTAAATATTAGTGTAATGATCATCCACTGATTTTTGCCTCCCCTGAAACATTTCTCCTTTCCTTTAGTGAGAGCTCCCCCCATTCACTTTCCTTTGGGATGACTTTGAGTATTGGGTGACACAAAATCAGGAACTGAGTCATTCTGATGGTAGTGTCCCAAGGAAACTATATCAGAATTGGTACAAGGACATTCTTCATGGTGCCCTGTTTCCTGTTGTCAAGGCCCAGCTATCCCAAGTTTTACTTTGATTCCATAGACCCCCATATATCTGTAAAATATGTTCCTTTTTCATTTGTCAGCCAAAGCAGGTTTCTATTGCTTGCATCCAAATTACTGAATGATAACAGGCATTGATACCAGGGAATTAAACAAGCTTCAGACCCTGAGGAACATGGAAGATCTGGAATTGAGACTGAAAGGGAGCAAAAGCTTGCTCTGTGTTTCAGGGCGGAGGAAATGAGCAATTCAAATTGGCAAAGGAGCCAGCAAAGGTACTTTACCCTTGTCATTTGGAAGCCTGTGCCTAGTGATGGCAAAATTTAGATAACCAGGTAGCTGTTGACAATAGGACAATTTGAAATGGATAAAAAAGCTGTTCTTCTGGCAGGGTCTTCTCACTAATGTATACAGGTGTGTTGGTGATGGTTACATATGCCAGCAGATGCATAAAGTGTACATTTCCAGGTGTGGTTTAAGAACTAAAGGAGACTATCACCCAGAAATTTTAGGTTTGACACTGGATGGATATGTGGAAATTATTTTTAAGTTCTCTCCTGGGAGAGAAGAATTTATTTTCTGCAGTACATTGAATAGAAACATTTATAAAATAATTCATGTTGAAGAATGCATGTCCTGGACAGCCAAAGGATGTAACATAGTGGAGCTACATTCATCTGCCCAGTGCCTTTTTCCTTCTCCTTTGAGAGCAGCACTTCACCTTCCATTTGGAAAGCTGCCCTTCTCCCATGCTACCAGAAAATAATTTGTAAGCAGCATATGAGTTCATGTTACTGATATTTCCTCAATTGCCCAGATTTCCTGATTTCGTGAATGTTAAGCTTCACTAATCTTGGGAACTGCCTTATATCATTTCAATAAATTGCATTGGCTGTGCAGGCTGTTCCATATGGCTGCAAAAGATATCCCTGTATAAGCATATGCAGAGGCTCTTATATCCAGGGTCAATTTTTGTTGCTTACATTCAGAGAGCCCCAAATGAATCAGTGTCCCTCTTGTGTCTTGGGCCTTCTTGCCATACTCTGAAGAATCTCCATTTCCATGGCTTTGGTTTCCAACTGTATATTAACTTCCAGATTCCTATTTTCAGCCTAGATTTATTTCCTGAGCTCAGATCTGAATGTCCACCTGACATTTGGATATCCCCCTGCTTGACGAACACACAGATACTTCACATTGGCCCCATCATTTTCCCCTCAAAATTTGCTTTTCTAGTGTTCTTGATAAATGGCGCCACCCTCCACTCTGTTTCTCAAACCAGAACACAGAAATTATTCTTATCACTTCCTTCTCCTCTGTCCCCCCAGACATCCTTGTTAGTCATTATGCTGTCTTGGTAATGTAAATAAATATACCTTAAAGGCATCTCTGCATCTATCATCCTTGTCCAAGGTATCTATTGCTAGGACTACTGTGATGCCATTCTATTGTCATCATCTCTGCTCTTGGCCTACTACAGTCTGTTCTTTGCACAGCAGCTGGAGCAATCTTTGATACATAGATCTGATTGAGTCACTCCCCTGCCTAAAACCTTTTAATAGTTCCCCAATTGTTTCAGAAAACTCAGCTTTTAAAAAAAAAAAATTATGTTTTACTTATTTTTGAGAGAGAGAGACTGCGTGAGCAGGGGAGGATCACAGAGAGAGGGAGGCAGAGAATCTGAAGACAGGCTCTAGGCTCTGAACTAGCTGTCATCACAGAGCCTGACACTCAACCGATTGAGCCACCCAGGCGTGCCCCAAAAATCTCGACTTTTATTCTGGAACTTTACCCATGTTTACAAGGCTTTTTGTTATCTTAACTCAAGCCTTATCTTTCACCACTTCAAACAGGAACAGCTCAACTTTGTACATTGGAGTTTCCTATATTTCATATGAAAAAAGGATTCCATGTGTTTTTTAATATTTATTTTAGAAAGAGAGAGAGAAAGCACAAGCAGGGGAGGGGCAGAGAGAGAGGAAGACACAATCCGAAGCAGACTTAAGGCTCTGAGCTGTCAGCACAGAGCCCAACATGGGGCTTGAACGCATGAACTCCAAGATTATGACCTGAGTTGCAGTCAGATGTTTAACTGACTGAACCATCCAGGTGCCCCGGATTTCATGTCTGCAAAGAGAAGACTCCATTAAAAGAATAAAATCAGAATCCATTGGTATTCAGAACTACCCAATTGGGGGCACCTAGGTGGCTCAACTGGTTAAGCATCTGACTTCAGCTCAGGTCATGATCTCACAGTCGGTGTGAGTTTGAGCCCCAAGTCAGTGCTGGCTACTCAGAGCCTGGATCCTGCTTCAGATTCTGTGTCTCCCTTTCTCTCTGCCCTTACCCCACTCATGCTCTGTCTCTCTCTCTCTTAAAAATAAATAAACACTGAAAATGAAAAAAAAAAAAAAAAGACCCTATCCAATTGATTACCTATTTCTGTGAATACTATATTTTCTTCCAAATAACTCCTTCCATGAAGTTTCTAAATTAAATCTCAATATGTTACTACTATATAGAGCTTACTGTAGCAAGTGCCTAGAAAGCAACCAAATTCCTGACTCACAAGATACACAATGCCAGAGGGACTACAAATTTAAATGTTAAAATGAAATATTGGAAGCATTTTTAGGAAACTTTTTGTAATCTTATGATAGGGAATCCTAAGCAAAACAAAATCTAGAAGCCCTCAGGGAAACGATACACCTATTTGACTACATGAAAAACTTTGGGGAAAGCAAATCTTGGCTCTATAAAAGACACATGAGAGAATGGAGAAATTTTCCAACACAAGTGACAGATTGAGAATTAATATCCCTAGTATACAGACAATTCCTACACATTGATTACTACAAAACAATCATCCCAACGGGCAACTCAAGAAATCTAAAAGATCAACAATAATAATCACTAACCATTTATTTAGAGCTTGCTATATGCTAGACATTGTTTCAGGCACTTTACAAGTATTATTTACCCTTGGAGATAAGTAATGTCCCTATTTTACAAGTAAGAAAACAGGAGTAAAGTAACTTGCCCAAGTCATACAATAGGTTGTCCCACGTCTTGAGCTATGACACAAACTCAAGTGATTTGACTCTTGAGTCCATGCTTCAAATCATTATTCTCTCTGGCATTTCAATAAGCATATGAAAGCAGATCAAGTGTGCACATGGTCAGTGAGATGTAAATCAAAACCCGGTACCATTGGTCACCTGTCAATCAGAAGCAAAATTTAAAAGAACAATGACTGCCAGCGCTGGCAATATTTAGGATAAATGAAAACTTTGTACATGGTTGATGAGAATGTGGATTGTTCCAGTCTTTTAAAGAGGTAATCTGGCCATATCAATTACAATTTTTAAATGCATCTTTTAACCTAGCAGTCCCACTTTGAAAAACTCTCAAAGTACTAAAAGCACTGAGCTATAAGGACATCAGTAGGAGAAGTTTGCTGCAACAAAGCCTGTGGTAGCAGAAAAATGAAAACAACTTTAGAGTCCATCAAAGGGGAATGGTTGAATCATTTGTAGAACAGCTACACTCTGGAGTATTATGCAGCTGTTTAAAAGAATAAGTCAGATCTCCAGCTCTTAACTTGTGGCATGCCCATGATATGTTTAAGTGAAAAGACAAAGTTACAGAATAATGTATATTGTGAGCCCCTTTTTGTAAAACCAATCCTACAAATGTGTCAGTGAATGAATAATCATGAAAGAAAGGTGGACACAACAGACTGTTACAGTGTAAACTGAAGAGTTTGGAGAAATTTAGTACTTTATACATATTGGCATTGTTTCACTAGTTGTGGGAAATATGTGCCTTTTTTAAATAGAAAACTTACTCCTTTCCAAGAAATAATTTAAAAATATTTTTTTGTCCTTAAAAGAATGTATGCCCATCTCTTCCTTCCATTCTGCTGACTACAATGTGGGCTTGGTGGCTGGAACTTGAGCATGTTAGTTGGACCATGAAGGAGAAGGAGCTGTGTGTGAATGGTGATGGAGCAACAAGTTAAAAGGAGCCTAGGTTTATGATGAATAAGGAACCACCATACCAGGCCTGAACTGTTTACCTCTGGACTTTGTTTATAAGAGAAACTTCTATCCTCTGTACCTAATTGGTACTTGAGGTTTTCTCTCCTTCACAGCTGAACCTAATCTGCTCACAAATATTTGATGGGAATATTTCTTAGAACCATCTCAATCCGTCTGTTCTAATTTTATGCTACCGTAGCAACCTGCCCCTAGCTGGACTGACAAAAAGTGCAGCGCCCTAGGTAGATGATTGGTTGGGTCATGAACAAGGCATGTGCCTCCCATCATAAATTAATCAGTTGCTTTATTAGCCAGGTGCCCATTCTTTATGCTCCTGGAGTTTCCACTGCTGTAGACATCTATTGCTCTTGTATTCTCATTATCCATCCCCACTTCTTTTGAATTTCCCTCCATGACTTTTTGTCTGTATGCTAACTACCCCTGACTCGAGGATGAACACATAACCAAGACTTAGTGACCAGAGCCCTGTAGCCCCTTGGTCAGGGTATTTACATAAGGGATGAGCACATGATCTAAGCCAAACCAATCATATATAAACTATAAGTAATTCTGAGGGGTGATAGGATGGGAGGTGCTTAAACATCAGAGAAGCATTTCTTTTTGTTTTGAATCCACTGAATTTAGAACTATAAGGCTGTAAGTCGTACTGCTGTTAACGATTTGCTACCTTAAGGAGACTGCCTGAGAATGGAACATGCACAGTGCCTAAGAAAGAGAATCCTTAAAGACATTGTTGTTCCCCGGTCCAGCCATTCCTGAAGCTAAACTAACCCTGGACATTTTTTGCAAGCCAGTAAATCCAACTTTCACCATTTCCATTTGAGTTGTCTTCTCTTTTCATGAAATGGACAGAGTCCTAACTAAGCCATCCTATTTCAATTTATTACCAGCACCTGACACATAGTGTTTAGAAAATATTATGAGATCAGTTCATAAGAGACAGAATCGTAGAACCTGTTAACTCCAGTAGATTGAGCCAAAAAGTTTCTACATTGGCAAAACTGAAGATACTGGCAAGCTACTTAACCCCTCTGAGCCAATTTCATTATTCATAAAAGGAGAAGTAGCAACAGTCCCAATCTCAAAGAATGTGATTAGAACACACAGTACTGAGCACAGTGCCTGGCACCCAATAAGCCCTTAGTAAATGGCTGTTGTTAGCAATAACATTAAGGCAAGGATAGTCTGGAAGCCTCTTACCTTAGCCAACCATTCCCTTGCCATCTTTTTAACCACAACTTGCCAGTGTCAATGACATACACGCCATCATATTCAATCTCTTTTATGAGAAAAATCAATTCCTTATTTGCCCCATCATCCTTGGGAGTGCCGGTGGCAGCAAAACAAGTCACATTCCATATCTCTTGTGGGCTGAGGTCCTTGGATGCCACCCAAGCCAGCTGGCCTGTTAGCAAATGTGGCAGGAAGCCTGGATTAAGGAGGTTCAATTCTCATTGATAGAAACATGTTCTTCCTCATCTCTGTCAAAGCAGGTGGCCAATCTGGGCATGCTCCAGACAGATGAGTAGCTCACCACTTCACGGTCACATTGAGACTCAGCATTCCCAGCTGCTCTCTTGTTTAAAAACAAAACAAAACAAAACAAAAACCAGGTTTAAGTCACAGTTAAGAATCCTGGTCATTCACACCAACAAGAATAAAAAGTATTTTTCTGTTCAGGTATAATTCTGAATATTCTAGATATATGGCTTTATCCCAGGTTGCTTGAACTGCCAGGACTTCAAGTCTTAAGGAAAGTAACTGAAATCAGACCTAGTCATTAGGACAGGGAAAATTGGCCAAAGCAGGATTTCATCAAGTCACAAGCACTGAGGGATCTTGGGGAGCCCCAGGCTCATCACTGTCATTCTCCTGGGGCAAAAGCAGCAGAACTAAAACATCCCAGCCACTTTTGCCTGACTCAATGCGTGACTTCTTTGGACAGGAACTCTGATTTCTCAAGTTCAGAAGAAGTCTAGGACTATCTGGATTTGGGGAGAAAATAGTATTCCCAGAGAAAGTATTCAAGTTCATGTGCTGTTTTAGATGGCCAAGGACTCAGGAGACATACACAGATCACGGCTTCAAAGACTATGGAGTTGGTGGGAGAGGCTGGGGTGGGGGATAGATAGGAGGACCATTAAGCCCACTTCACTCTTATCACAAAGATTGCCTAACACGGTCAGAAGATAATGACTGCAGTCCTCAAGACGGTGTTAACTTCTGTCCCATCTTCAGAACACATTGCCTGTAGTGCACTGTGAATTAACATGTTTAAATCCTTTGATTACATTGTGATCAGCACAGTTATGCTGCAGTATATTCTTGTTATGTTGCAAAATTCATTTTATAATGTGATTAGTTATACCACAAATTTTGAAAAGTTTATGACAAAACAAGCATGAAATTAGAATCCAAGGCTACACACACATATCTGCCACCACCACCGAGCTGAGACAGCCAGGAAGCCAGTCCCAGAGGCAGAGCTCAGCTGGGTTCTCCATGACCTGCCTGTGGCAGAAGACAAACAGAGCGCCTTGTGTTCCCCACAGAGGATCTAAGTAATTATATGGCTTCTTCCATCACTCCCTGCCCCAAAGCAAAACCCCCAGCCACTTTGAGATATTTCATTATCTCTAATGATGGGAAAGCTTTCAGTAATCAAAAGCAAATGTGGAAAAATTTCAAGAAACCTCAAGTCTATAAAAGCAGGCATCCTTGGCCTTGGCTGAGAAGCAAGTTGATACCAAGTTGTTCTTAGCACTTCGCCAAATGGATTGCTGTTTCCTCGGGCCTTGGGCACCCAAAAAAGGAACAAGGGCTCAGGCTGTGTTCATGGCTCTTTGCCCAAATACCTCTCTGAGTCCCCTCTTTTAAGGCAAAGAGCCCCTCTCTAATCATATTTTGTCCTCCAGAGCCTGGCCTTGCCTCTGTGGACCTGTTTTATGATAAGTAGATACTTTTGGCTTTACTTTCTGTGCTTGTCCTTGTGCCTAAGAGCCTAAGAAGGAGAAGCAGAACCTGCTTGTTCCCCCTCCCTTGCTTCTCTCATTCTGGTCTTTCTTCCACTTAGAAAATTTGAGACAAGCTTCCATGTTCCTCACACATAGGCCTTTTAAGAAGCCAACTCCCTTTTATACATCTCTGGGTACCAGGTCAAAATGGAAAAGATCCTCACATACTCTCCCCAACCCTGGTTCTCCCTGTTTTCCTAATCCTATTGTGTCTACCTTCTATCCCCGCCTTGTGAAATTTCATATGGAGGAAGGTGCTTAAGATATATAGAGACTTATACAAGAAAAATGGCTATAAGAAATTTGAAAACTATATGCAGGTTACTACTATGAACTTGAATCAAGATGTGGTGTTACAGGTCCAGTTACATGAATTATGGGGCCCAGTGCAAAATGAAAAGGCAAAGGCCCTTGTTCAAAAATTATTAAGAATTTCAAGATGGCTCAGGGTGCCTAGGTGGCTCAGTCAGTTAAGCATCTGACTCTTGATTTCAGCTCAGGTCATGATCTCATAGTTTGTGAGTTCAAGAGCCTGCTTGGTTCTTTCCCTCTCTCTCTGCCCCCCACCCAAAATAAGTAAACATTTTTTTAAATTTTTTTAATGATTTTTATTTATTTTTGAGAGACAGAGATAGTGCGAGCAGGGGAGGGTCAGAGAGAGAGGGAGACAAAGAATCCGAAGCAGGCTCCAGGCTCTGAGATAGCTGTCAGCACAGAGCCCGATGCGGGGCTTGAACCCACGAACCGTGAGATCATGACCTGAGCCGAAGCCGGCCGCTTAACCAACTGAGCCACCCAGACACCCCAGTAAACATTTAAAAAAAAAAAGAATTTCCAGCAGAGCATTAAACCAGTGTGAGGCCCTCCTGAGCATAGGACTCTTCTAAGTAGGGGATCCTAAATAGTCATTCAGACCCCATGCCCAGGAATCTGGTTCTGGTGGTATATTTCCCTCAAATACCCTCTGGTTACCAGCCTGAAACACATCCATGCCACCCAGTCTGCCAGTTCTGGTCCGCATTTGGTATCAATATTACAATACATAGTAGCAATTATCATTTATTAATGCTAAGAATGGAACTAAGCACTCTGTCAACTCAGTTAATACTCAGAATATTCCAGTCATTACAGAGGAGGAAAACCTGAGTCCGTCAGCTTGTAGGTGGTCTTCCACTCAGATTTCTAACCAAAACCCCATCCTCTAAATGACAGATCTCTTTCAGCCTGGAAATCTGTGGGACCCATTGATGGTGGATAAATAACAGAGGTAAGATATATTTAGGCACTCAAACCAGGAAGTTTTCACATAATAGAATAGTGACTTTCATTTAAGAAAAAACCTTTAGTTCGTGCCAGGCACTGTGCTCTGCAATTTACCCCATTATCTCATTTGACACCTTTCTGGTGTGAGTTTTATTCCCTAACCCTAGTGCAAGAACTTCCCCCTGTCTTTATCTCTCTGTAGGTCATTTAATACTGCCCTGAGTCAACTTGCCCACTCCCAGCCCCACCCGCTCCCCACAGACTCTTTGTGATGTCAGAAAACAGGCCCCACATGGAGGCTTCTCTGCCTGCTCATGACATGATGGCTGAGGACTGCCTTTCCTTCTGGTGTCCAGGGACACTGGCCCTTATCTCAGTTCCTCAGACTTCTACCTGGACCTTCCCTGTCTGCACTGCCAGTGGTTTATTTCAGCTCCTCCACAAGGACAAGCAAGACCCAGGTCAGTTCCATGTTTGAACATGCTCCAAACCCCTTCTGATTTCAAATTTACCATGGCCTTGAAACATTAAACACTAAGGGGATGGGGGTACAAGGCAGAAATTCCAGCCTCCTTTTGGCTAGGGCTCAGCTGCAGAAAGGGAATGCTGACAACAGAGGGTGTTTTTTTTAATTTTACATTACATCAGGTTAAGAAACTTTGGCTGAAAGGAGGAGTCACTGATCTCAGGTGCTATAGCTAGAAGTGGTAGAGCTGGGGATTTGAAGCTGTCAGACTCTAACCTTTAACTATGGGCTACCTACCCCAGCATAGAATCGCCATGAGAAAGCTCATTGAAACTTCCCAGGACACACACTGGCCTACAGAATGAGAAACTGTGGGGACAATCTGAATTTTTTTTAACATCCTGTATGTTACCTAGAAGCTTTGGGAATTTTTACTCAAAACTCCAGGAGTGCCTGGGTGGCTCAGTCAGTTAAACATCTGACTTCAGCTCAGGTCATGATCTCACAGTTCATGTATTCAAGCCCCGTGTTGGGTTCTGTGCTGATAGCTCCAATCCTGGAGCCTGCTTCAGATTCTGTATCTCCCTCTCTTTCTGTCCCTCCCCTGTTCGCTCTCTGTCTCTCAAAATAAATAAATAATAAACATTAAAAAAAATTTTTAAACCTCTAGCCAACTTTACAATATTAAGTGTAGCAGACAAAATCTAAGGTGCCCCCACCATGATCAGTGCCATTCTGGCATTCACGCCTGTCTTAGCTCAGGGTGCCATAAGAGAATACCACAGACTGGATGGTACACTCAACAAAAACGTTTTCTCTCACAGTTCTAGAGGCTGGAAGTCTGAGATCAGGGGGACCCACAATTCTGGTTTGTAGTGAAGGCTCTCTTCCTGGCTTACAGGTGGATACCTTTTTGCAACATGGCCTTTCCTCAGTGTGTGTGTGAGAGGAGAGAGAGTGAGATCTTTGGTGCCTCTTCTTATAAGGACTAGTGTCCTTAACAGATGAGGGCCCTACCCTTATTATCTCATATGACCTTAATTTCTTCTGTAGAGGCCCCATGTCCAAAACTGCTGTACTGGGGGTTAAGGCTTCCACATGGATTCTGTTCATAACACACAACATTCAGTTCATAACAACACCTTTCAGTAATCCATTTGGCTTAAGTTGGACTTCCTCCTGAAGTGGGATTTGTGATTTGCTTCTAACCAATAGCATCTGGCAAAGGTGATGAGATGTCCCTCTGTGAGTACATTACATTATGTAAAACTCTAGCAAAATTACTCTAGAGGCTCTTCTTGCTGATGTGTTGAAGCAAGTGGCCATGTTGGGAAAGCCCACATGGCAAAAACTACAGGCAGCTTCTAGGAGTGAAGGGTGGGGCCCTCGATCTTAGAGCCTTGAATTCTGTCAACAACCTGAGTGACCCTGGAAACAGGTTCTTCCCCATTCATGCATCCTGATGAGGATGATGTCTGGCCAACACTTTGCTTGGAGCCTTGTGAGTCCTTGAGAAGAGGAGTTAGCCAAGCTGTACCTGGACTCCCAACCCACAGAAACCGCGAGATGATAAGTGGTGCTGCTCTAAGCTCCTAACTCATTTGTTACACAGCAACGGAAAGAAAGCTAATACATGAGAAAACGTCATAATCTCCACTAACAGGGCTGCCACTCTTTTTCACTTCTACCTAGAAGCAACTTTTGTACCTACTGAGCGTGACAAAGAACATATGCCAAACTGCCTATTAAAATTTTTTTAAATTTCTTGATTATGCAAAGTAATAGATATTCATTGTAGAACATTTGGAGACACACCAAAAAGAAAATAAAAATTACCAAGAATAATTTCCTCCCACCCTCTCAGATAACCACAGATAACATATTGGCAAACAATCTCCCCCAACTTGGTTCTATGCAGAGAGACTGGATAAAGTTACGAACAGAGAACGCTCTGTACAGACTGTTTTGTAACTTGTCCTTTCCACTGTGTCAGCCCACATTTTCTAAAGAATTTGAAGCATTGGAGGGGTAAACTTGTTCCTGGTATTTTGGGAGGTTGCCAGACCCCACTTTTTTTTTTCAGACCCCACTTTTAATGACCTCAGGTTTTTCCCAGGCTGGGCTTTGACAAAGGTGACTCATAAAGAGGAAACTGAGGCCAGAGAATGGATGACATGCCCAAAGCCTGATAGCTTGTTGTCATCCAGAAATGTCTGCCCCTTCCCCATCAAATGCCTCATAACATTGTGGTTGAGCTGTTATATCCCCAAATCTGTTACCCTTGGAAAAATTGGGAGAGTTCAATTTGTGTAAGCCACAACCCAACCTCTATCCAAGAGGGGTGCTCAGAGGGGCTTGGAATAAAGGCAGCCAGCACCCCTTTCCTGACACCTGGCCAGCCCACCATTCATGAGCCCTGATTACCCCTTTTCCCCCAGAGTAGCTAAAACAACTCCTGGTGCATTCTTTTGAATGTGAGTGAGAAGGTAGTAAGGAAGGAGATGGAAAAAGGAAGGCAAGAATCATTTATCTAGTAAATTTATCATACTTCTGAAGTCCAGGCCTTAAGCTAGGTACTGAAGCCGTAGAGATAAGTACCACAAGGTCCCAACTCTAATCAATACTCCAGTATTTGAATGTGATACAACAAACAAATTACTTCTGCAATTAAAAAATATGTATTTGGCAAATATTTTTTTAAAGTATTTATTTTCAGGAGAGTGCAAGCCAGGGACAGGTAGAGAGAGGGGGACAGGAGATCTGAAGCAGGCTCCATGCTGACAGGCTGACAGCAATAAGCCCAATGCAAGGCTTGAACCCACACATCATGAGATCATGACTTGAGCAGAAGTCAGATCCTCAACTGACTGAGCCACCCAGGTGCCCCAGTAAAGATTTGTTAATGAATACTCAAGTTTGTTTAATATTTATAAATTGTGTGATTATTCCAGTTTTTTATTATTATGTAACAAATCACCCCAAAAACTTCATAGTATAAAATAACAACTATTTTATATACTCGTGATTCTGTAGGGTCAGAATTGGGCAGAATACAGTATGGATGATTCATCTCTGTGCTTAGATATCTGGGAAACCAAACGGAGTGCTTAATATGGCTATAGATGGCTGACACAGCTCACCTAGGGCCATCTGTCTGGGGCCTCAGTTGTTCTGTGATGTATCTTCTAGATCAGGAATTACCAAGATGGCTCCCTCATGTCCGTGCATGCCATCTGAGCTGAGAACAACTGGATAGCTGGAGGCAGGTTGGGTGTCTTTCTGTGACACTGCCTTTCCATATGACTAGCTTGGGCTTCACCTCAGCATGGCAGTCTCAGGATAGTCAGACTTCTACATGGTTAGCTGGCTTCCCCTAGAGCAAGAATTCCAAGAAAGAGGAGAATCTCTGATCAAGACACAAGTCACAGTGCCAAAATCACATGCCATTACTTGTATTTTTTTCTGTTCATTAGAAACAAATCACCAAGTCTAGCCCACACTTCAGGGAAAGAGTACTAAGTTCTTGAAGAGAGGAGTAGTAAAGAATTTGTTGTTGTTGTTGTTGTTGTTGTTGTTGTTTAAGTAGGGTTTATCCCCAGTGCAGAGACCAAGGCAGAGCTTGAACTCATGACCCTGAGATCAAGACTTGAGCTGAGATCAAGAGTCTCCAACTCTTGATCACTTAATAGACTCAGTCGCTTAACCAACTGAGCCACCCATGTGCCCCAGGAGTATTAAAGAATTTATGGACGTATTTCTTCAAAAACACTGCATCGGCCATATATTTCACTACATCCTGGGCATTAGACACCAAGCCTCTGCTCTTTTGGAACCAGCTCCAAGTCTCCAACCTTGTCTCATAATGACCAGTGTGGCTGATTTCCTCTTCCCCCATTTCTCCCAAACACTCCTGCCCTTCTACCCACAAGAACTTAACAGTATATATTTTCCCATCCTTCCAACAGTCCCCTCCCTTAAATGAATTCTGACACCAATTGTTAAAATAATAAAAATTCTGTTTGTTGCATGAAACCTTATATGGGAGAAATTATTTTGAATGAAAAGTCCATCTCCAGCCATACTGTTAAGCAAATATGAGGACAAAAGATATCTGAAGACAGTCAGGGACTCTGAAACTTTCTCTTGTATACCCCCTCTGAAAAAAAATACTTGAGAATGTACTCTAAAACTACTAAAGGAGTCCAAGGAACAGAGTAGGGGAAAAAAACAAAAAAAAACAAAAAAACAAAAAAAAACGGAGTGCATGGGTAGCTCAGTCATTAAGCATCTGACTTGGGCTCACAGTTCGTGAGATCAAATCCCACGTTAGGTAAGCTCTAGCCCTGCTTCAGGTAAACACGAGCCCTGATTCGAGTGAGCCCTGCTTCTCTCTCTCGCCTCTCTCTCTCTCTCTCTGCCCCTCACCCACTTGCATCCTCTCTCTCTCTCAAAAACAAAAGAAAGAGGGAAAGAAAAAGAGAGAGAAAGAAACCAAGAACTGTGGAACTAAAGCAGGAAAATATTGGAAAAAATTCCAACCTGATAGCTATTCTGAGACTTACAATACAATCTGTCAAAACCAGAATTGGATATTAGATGTCTTCGGGACAAAAACTATAAAAATGAAATAGATGTCATTGTGCAAATTAAATAAGTAAAAATCTGAAAATCATTAGAAGTGAAGATAGGGACTCCTGGGTGACTCCGTCAGTTAAGTGTGTGACTTCAGGTCAGGTCATGATGTCTCAGTTTGTGAGTTAGATCCTTGTGTAGGGCTCTGTGCTGACAGCTCAGAGCCTGGAGCCTGATTCTTATCTCCATCTATCTGACCTTACCCTACTCAAACTCTGTGTGTCTCTCTCTCAAAAATAAATAAACATTAAAAATTTTTTTTTAATTATACCTATTAAGTACACAAAGTGAAGATATAAGACTCTCTGATTGCCAGAAAGGGAGAGTGCAGTTAAGAAAATCAGTGAAAGTTAAGGGGCTCCTGGGTGGTTTAGTCAGTTAAGCATCCAACTTTGGCTCAGGTCATGATTTCTGGGTTTGTGAGTTCAAGCCCTGGGTCGGCTCTGTGCTGACAGCTTAGAGCCTGGAGCCTGCTTTGGATTCTGTGTCTCCCTCTCTCTACCCCTCCCCTGCTCATGCTCTGTCTCTCTGTCTCTCTCTCTCTCTCAAAAATAAATAAACAGTTCAAAAAAAGAAAGAAAATCAGTGGAGGGAGGTGGAGTGAAGGGTGGGATACAAGCATCGCTGGAAAATCATTGTCAGACTAAAATGCACATGATTTTGGACAACTGATTGTGATTTAAACAGTAAGAAACAAAAATCACCAAATAGTCTATAACAAAGCTAACTTTATTGTCTTCCAGGCAAAGGAGAGCCAGCCACTCAAATGCAAGTTCCACGGGTCTCTCTGAGTGAAAATTAAAGTAAATAAAAGAGAAGGAAAAAAGAATGCATCAAATAAGGCAAGATTCTGATTTTTGGTTGAGCTGGCTCACAAAGCAGATTGTCAAACCATGTTTGCACATGGTCACCTTTAAGGTCTATAGCAGGAACCTGATTTCAAGGAAGTCCAAAACATGACAAAGTTCCTCCAGGCCTCAGGTCATTCAGCAAGCTGTTTGAATGTACATGTTCGAAGCATAGCAAAGTGTTGTGTGTTTGTTTTTAAACAAGTATGAAACTGCCCATCCCTTATAGGACAAAAAAAAAAAAAATCGAGAGAGAGGGAAGACTAATATTCTGAATTCACAATTGACTTTGTTGGGTTTAAACTAGCAGGAATAAGGAGTGCCTGGGTGACTCAGTCAGTTAAACATCCAACTTCAGCTCAGGTCATGATCTCACAATTTGTGAGTTCAAGCCCTGCATAGGGCTCTGTGCTGACAGCTCATAGCATGGAGCCTGCTTCAAATTCTGTGTCTCCCTCTCTCTCTCCCCTTTCCCTGCTCACACTGTCTGGGTCTCTCTCAAAAATAAATAAAACATTTAAAAAATTAAAAATAAAACAGCAGGAAAAAGTATTTCCGCAGGATGTCTTTTTTTTTTTTTTTTTTTTTAATCCCTACAAGCAATCTGTCACTTTTATTGGATTTTTTCTTGGATCAGCCTTTCTCAATTGCTTTCTTCTAATGGGTTCAGGTTTTAATCCTTTTCCTGTTCAATAAATCTTTTTTAATGTTTATGTGTGTTTACTGTCTACTTAGCTGTGACAGTTGTCTTCTGATTTTCATTTGGCAGGTGACAAGTTTTTATTACATGGAAATTTAAAGTTATATCTATTAAGTTTAATCTAAAACACAAGGTTCCCATCCTTACTACTTCACAGTCTCTTTTTAGCCATAGAAGGAAGGCACCAGGGTGGCTCAGACGGTTAAGTGTTTAACTCTTGATCTCAGTCACTCAGGTCTTCATCTCAGGGTTGTGAGTTCAAGCCCCATGTTGGGCTCTGCACTGGACCTGAAGTCTACTGAAAGAAAGAACAAGAAAAAGAAGGAGGAAAGAAAGAAGGGATTTGGGGGAGGTGAAGGGAGACTTTGGTTTCACTTCGTTCTTTTTCTTCTATTAAATTCTAGTAAGATAAATTAAATATTTTATTTTCAAAAACTGAAACTCCATGCCATGGTGATGAAATTAAGGATGATTTTTTATTTTCACCTGTATGTGTTATATTTCTGTAATTTTCTTTAAACATTTAACCATAGGGGTGCCTGGGTGGCTCAGTTGGTTAAGAGCCTGACTTCGGCTCAGATCATGATCTCATGGTTCATGGGTTAGAGCCCGCCTTGGACTCTGTGCTGACAGCTCAGAGCCTGGAGCCTACTTCAGATTCTGTGTCTCCCTCTCTCTCTGCCGCTCCCTCATGTGTGCTCTCAGTCGCTCACTCTCCCTCTCTCTCTCAAAAATAAATATTAAAACATTTTTTAAATAAACATTTAACCACAGAGGATCCTGACTGGCTAAGTCAGTAGAGCATGTGACTCTTGATCTAGGGGTTCGAAGTCTGAGCACCACTTTGGGCAGACAGCCTACTAAAAAAAAAATTCATTCCACTCTAAAAATATGTTATGTTTGGGGCACCTGGGTGGCTCAGTCGGTTAAACGACTGGCTTCGGCTCAGGTCCCAATCTCATGGTTTGTGTGTTTGAATCTCAAGTTGGGTTCTATGCTGACAGCTAGCTCAGAGCCTGGAGCCTGCTTCGGATTCTGTCTCCCTCTCTCTCTGACCCTTCCCTGCTCTCACTGTCTCTTTCTGTCTCTCAAAAATAAACAAAAAATATTTAAAAAATTATTTTTAAATAAAGTTAAATATATATGTTAATGGATGCTCATGACAACTTTAACCTTAATAATAAAGCTGTCAGTTATTTTGCCAGCAAAAATCGGCTTATTCAGGAAGGCAGAGAATTGCAATCTGGGACAAATAAGCCATAGGCAAGTCCACAGAACAAAGGAGAGGAATATTTTGTTATTGAGGAAAGGGGGACTCCTTGGCTAAGCTGTTGCCAGGGGAGGAGGAAAGCCTTCTTCCTGCTGGGATAGTAAAGAAGTATCCACATGTGTCTCTTCCCGTGGGGTTTCCAATTAAGAAGTGGTAGGGCTTGAGAGCGCCCCATGCCAGCTTCCTAACTCCATTCTTTTTTTTTCCTTAACATTCTTAACATTTATTTTATTTTTGAGAGACAGAAACAGAACGTGAGCCAGGTAGGGGTAGAGAGAGACAGAGACACAGAATCTGAAGCAGGCTCCAGGCTCTGAGCTGTCAGCACAGAGCCCAATGTGGGGCTGAGCTCACAAACCATGAGATCATGACCTGAGCCAAAGTCAGATGTTTAATTGACTGAGCCACCCAGGTATCCCCATGACTTCATTCTAAATGAAGTTTCCTTTTATTAGTTTCCACACAATATTGTTCATAATAACAAAAAATGGCAACAACAGAAAGGTCCATCAGTAAGGGAAGAGAGTAGTTAAATATCATGCCCCCAAAAGTGATGATTTAGCTATTGAAAATATCAAGGTAGTGTTACATGAAGGAACTGGGAAAAATATTAAAGAAAGCAAATTGCAGACAAATATAGTCTCATGTATAGAGCAAGATGGAGTCACTCATGTCAAGCAGTAATTCATGTTAAGCAGTGACATAAGCGCTCAAGGGTGTTGCAGGTGAGACCAGGTATCACTGAAACCAGCACAGTCTGACGGCACTCAAGACAACCAGCAAAGCCAAGAAAGCCTGGAAAAAACAAGAGCTGATAATCACTAGACCAGGAGTGGCCTGCAAAGACCCAGGGCTGATTAAACTCCTTTAAGAAGGGAGGACTTTGGGGCTCTTGGGTGGCTCAGTCCCTTAAGCGTCTGACTTCAGCTCAGCTCATGATCTCATGATTTGTGGGTTCAAGCCCTGCGTCGGGCTCTGTGCTGACAGCTCATAGCCCAGAGCCTGCTTCAGACTCTGTGTCTCCCTCTCTCTCTGCCCCTCCCCTGCTCTCGAGCTCTCGAGCTCTCTGTCTCAAAAATAAATAAACATTAAAAGTTTAAGGAGGAGGAGGAGGGAGGACTTTTGTAGCCAACTGTCAGACTTTCTACATCCTGACCCTTCCAAGTGTGACTGCATTTGAAAGGCAACTTTTGGGGCACCTGGGTGGCTCAGTCGGTTAAGCCTCCGACTTCAGCTCAGGTCAGATCTCACATTCGTGGGTTCGAGCCCCGCATCAGGCTCTGTGCTGACAGCCAGCTCAGAGCCGGGAGCCTGCTTCCGGTTCTGTGTCTCCTCCTCTCTCTGCCCCTCCCCCTCTCATGCTCTGTCTCTCTCTGTATCAAAAATAAATAAAACATTAAAAAATTATTTTGAAAGGCAACTTTTGTCAAAGCTTCCTCTTGGGCTGCTTGGGTGGCTCAGTAGATTAAGGGCCCCGCTCTTGGTTTTGGCCCAGATCATGATCTCCCAGTATATGAGTTCAAGCCCCACACTGGGCTCTGCACTGACAGCAGAGCTTGCTTGGGACTCTCTCTCTCTTTCTCCCTCTCTCTCTGTCCCTCCCAAGCTTGTGCTCTCTCTCTCTCCCTCAAAATAAATAAATAAACTTAAAAAAATGTTTTGTCAATTAAAAAAAAGCTTCCTCTCAATTGATCTCTGAACATTGTAAGATTTAATAGATGGAAGCAGAGAGGAGAGGAAAGAAAGAGACCAAGTTATGGAGCCAAGAAAGCCTTTATTGGGATCTGCGATTCCCGGGCGAGGTTCCAGGACTCCGGGAGTGAGGAGTCAGGGAAGTCTGGTCTGGTTTGGGAAGGGGGGGGTTTTATGGGTGAGGGGGTTCCGGGTTTGATCTTGGGAGGGCAGATTATCAAATAAGGGCATTTCAGGGACATGGCGGGGTGGAATAGGTTGCCTCCTCTGTCGGGTGATGAGAAGCTGGAGCTTCATGATTGGCTGTTTTCAAACTGACGGGGACATTCCAGGTCTGCAGGTGAGGGGTGGGGGTTGTCGGTGCACAGTGTTTTTCCCAACCCACAGCAAAATTGCCCCTCGGTCGCCTTCTTAAGATAACTCTTACAAACATAACAGAGATCCTTCACTGCTTCAATATAATAAGCATTAACCCCTTAGAACAGACCTGGACCAGACTGAGTTGTCATTTCAACTGCATGCTCACGGACCGACTTTGTGTTTGGTTCATTAACTTCTTACCCTTTATGTATCTTGTTGTGTGGGTTTGTATTGTGCTTTGTTTTGTGTGACATGTGTGAAACCAAGGTAAATGCCTAGTGAAATGTCATTGGGTTTGGAATCCTGGTTAACCATCACGTTAACCTTGCTTTATGATGGAATAAAGCTGACATTATGAAAAAACACAATTTGTGTCTTTGTAGTGTGCTTGAAACATGGGCTAAAAAGAGTTCAATTTAAATTACTCAGGTATAAGTCAAAGGGCTTGGAGATTAAAAAGAGAGAGACATAGAGATATGTGTGTACACGTGTATATTTATGTGTATGGAAATGCAACTTGACCCCTAAATGCAAACTGGTACTCAAGTGGAAAAAAACGATCTGACTTAGGAAAACTAGGTGGACTTACTAAAGAAGGTAAAATATATGTTAAGACCACAAATATTGAATTCTATGACATGTGGAATATTTTAAGGGTAATTTTGACAATAATAAAATTTTACAGTATGAGCTGACTTTAGAAGCCATCACTAAACACTTTGTTGGGACATAATTTCATTCCTTATGTATGGATGAGAAATTAACATCTGATAACTGTTGTTAACATTTAGTTAACAGATGCTGAGGGATAGACTGTTACTTTTAATACTTGCCCAGATAAAGTTCTATATTTTGGATTTGTTAAATTTATTCATAATTTATCACTTCCAAAAATTTATGTCTTTATATAATGCACATTATATTTTTCTATTAATATATATCCATATGACCCTATTTTTAATGGTTGCATGTAGTTAGACATTTAAGTCTTCTAGTTTTTTTATGATAAACATTCTCATTACATAAACCCTTGTTCATTTTTCTGTAAGAGTCACGTTGGGAGTCACCTTGGGATAGTGACCAGCGGCCATTTTGCTGTGGGTTGGAGAACAACGTGCACTGACGACCCCCACCCCCTCACCTGCAGACCTGGAATGTCCCGCTCCAGTTTGAAAACAGCCAATCATGAAGCCCCAGCTTCCCATCACCCTGACAGAGGAGGCAACCTATCCCATCCTGCCACGTCCCTGAAATGCCCTTATTTGGTGATCTAGCCTCCCAGGACCGGACCAGAAGTCTTTCACCCATAAAATACCTCGCCCCTCCTGTACCAGGCATGACTTCCCTGACTCCCCACTCCAGAGTCACAGAACCTTGCCTGGGAATTGCAGATCCCAGTAAAGGCCTTCTTGGCTCCATAACTTGGTCTCTCTCCTTCCTCTCGCCTCTGCCTCCATCTTTTAAACCTTACATTTTCCATTTATTCTTTTTTTTTAACATTTATTTATTTTTGAGAGGCAGAGCATGAGCAGGGGAGGGCAGAGAGAGAGGGAGACACAGAATCCAAAGCAGGTTCCAGGCTCCAAGTTGTCAATCCAGAGCCCAACACAGGACTCGAACTCACAAACTGCAAGATCATGACCTGAGCCAAAGTTGGAAGCTTAACCAATTGAGCCACCCAGGCGCCCACATTTTTCCATTTATTATTTTATGAATTCATCCTAGGAGGGCTAGAAAGAGGATCTGAATTGTTTAATAACATCTTTGTGACGATAAAGTAAAATAATGCTGCAAAAACCTCACTTCTATAATTTTTCTCCTTGCCACAGGGCTTGGACCCAGATCTAAAAATCCCTGAAGGTTAAACAAACATCTGGGCTCCATTTAAGTTGCCACAGCCTGGACTTGTCCCTGAATGGTAAATGGACCCTGACCCTGACACTGACTTAGGGAATTCAGCCTTTTTTTTTTTTAAGTTTATTTATTTATTTTGAGAGAGAGAGAGCTTGAGCAGCAAAGAGGATAGAGAGAGAGGGAGAGAGAGAATCCCAAGCATGCTCCGTACTATCAGAATGGAGCCTGACGGGGGCAGGGGGTGGGGGGAACTCCATCCCAGAAACCATGAGATCATTAACTGAGTCTAAATCAAAAGTCAGACACATAACTGACTGAACCACTCAGGTGCCCCAGGGAACTCAGTCTTGGGGGGAAAACTTACAGGAATAGTTACAAAGCAATGCAATTCATGTTAAAATGAAAGTGCAGTGTCAAAAGTAGGCTAGAACACTTCTCAAACTTTAACATGCATATGCATCACCTAGGGATCATTTAAAAGGCAGACCCTGATTCAGTAGGTCTCTTGGAATAGAGCCTGAGATTTTGCATTTCTACCAACTCCCAGGTGATGCCAAAAGTGTGGTCAATTGCAGACCATACTTTTGGTAGCAAGAGTAGGAATAGAAGGTAAACAGAGCTTTCCAAATGCCTGAACCGAATTTTGAAAGATGAATATGAATTGCCCAGTGAGTTAGGGAGGGAAAAGTTACCTTGATGAGGGACCATAAGGCAAGTGGAGAGGAAAATACAAGCTAGCACACACACACACACACACACACACACGCACGCACTTGTGTGCGCGCGCGAAGGAAAGGAGGAAAAATGGTTAAACTGTCAAGAGTCTCCAGCAGTTTACAAGAAAAAGGCAATCCCATGAACAACCTAAAGTCCACGAACTCTCTACTTAATGCTTTGCTAGAAGGCAAAACTGTAGCTTAACAATAGTTATGCCTCCAGTAATCTGTGAGTCTTTAGCATATGAAAATCCCTTTAGGAACTCCTTCTCCACCCACCCCCCCACTCCATAAAATGGTTACCCCCACACTTATAGTGCAGCTCTTCCTGCCCACGGGTCTTGTTCCCATGCTTTAATAAAATCACCTTGGGGCACCTGGGTGGCTTAGTCGGTTAAGCCTCCAGCTTCGGTCAGGTCATGATCTCAGGTTAGTGTGTTTGAGCCCCCCCCCCCCCCCCCCCCCCCCCCCCCCCCCGTGGGCTCTGTGTTGACAGCTCAGAGCCTGGAGCTTGTTTCTGATTCTGATCTCCTCTCTCTGCCCCTCCCTCCTCATGCTCTGTCTCTCTTTGTCTCAAAAATAAAAAAAATATGTTTAAATAATTTAATAAAATCACCTTTTTGCACCAAAGACGTCTTCAAGAATTTTTTTTGGCCATTGGCTCCGGACCCTATGAACCCCACCATCACTCCCAAATCTCATCACTCTGGCAAAAGGAAACACGTATGCAAAGACGAAGAAGCACAAATGACATGGTTTGTCTAAAGCACCAAGTTCAAAAGGTAGGATTCAAAAGCACCAAGATCAAAAGGAAAGATCAAAAGAGCTTTCTGATCTTCCCTAAGGTGGCATCAATGATGATGAAACTGACGAGACTTCAGGGTGAACCCACCACCGTGGTAACTGACTGGATATGAGAAATAGAGGAGGGCATTGTGGTTAGGAGGATGGGTACTCCCACCAAGTGATTGACTAAAGAACTTGGTACAGATTTGACGGAGAAAGTAATTAGTCCCTTTTAAGATTCATGGAAATGGAGGTGGAGGAGTAGGAAGCACTGAGGCATTTGTAAGTGTAAGAGTCACCTTGGGAGTCACCTTAGCATGGTGACCGAGCGGCCATTTTGCTGTGGGTTGGAAAAACACCGTGCACCGACGACCCCCACCCCTCGCCTGCAGACCTGGAATGTTCCACGCAGTTTGAAAACAGCCAATCATGAAGCCCCAGCTTCCCATCATCCTGACAGAGGAGGCAACCTATCCCATCCCATCACATCCCTCAAGTGCCCTTATTTGGTAGTCTGCTCTCCCAGGACCGGACCAGAAGTCTTTCACCCATAATACCTCGCTTCTTCTGCCCGACTCCAGAGTCACAGAACCTCGCCCGGGAATTGCAGATCCCAATAAAGGCCTTCTTGGCTCCATAACTTGGTCTCTTTCTTTCCTCTCATCTCTGCCTCTATCCATTAAATCTTACAGTAAGCTCTCTGGGGACAGGCTGGAGCATGAACAGGCAAGTGGTCAATGTGTTGGGTAGTCAAAGCCATGGGCTAAATGGAGAAGGATTCTCTAAGCCAAAGGAATAGGCTGAGAAACTTAGAACCACCACTGTAAACCTGCAAACCTGTAAATGATGTTTCTCATTCTATAGCTGAGAACGTGGGTCATCAGGGGATAAAGCCAGGTGCCCAAGGCTCCCCCAGATTATCATCAACATCTCACACAAAGAAATTGCATGGAAATGTTTATAACAGCTTTATTCATAATTGCCCCAAACTGGAAGCAACCAAAATGACTTTCAATAGATGAATGGATAAACTATGGAACATTGATACAGTGGACTATTATTCAGCAATATAAAGAAATGAGCTATTAACCCGTGAAAAGACATGGCAGAACCTTAAATGCTTATTGCAAAGTGAAAGAAGCTGGTATGTTGTATGATTCCAGCTGGACAGCACAACACTATAAAGACAGTAAAATTATCAGTGGATGCCAGTTGTGACATTGTGATTTGTAAAAAGAATTATTTGGTCTTCATCCAGTTCTAACACAAAGCTCCTAAAACCTTGGAATTTTCTAAGATAGAGAAAAAAATTCGTCTTTGTTATGTGAATGAGGTGACCTTTGGAAAACTCATAGGTAATCTAAGGGTGGTGGCTGGTTGCCAAGGGAAACGACCACGTGATTCAAAAGTTAGAACTTTCCGTCCCACCCCCACCCCCACCTCCAGGGTGGAGAGAAAGGCTTCAGATGGAGCTCAATCATACCTATATTATGAAGCCGTCAAAAAACCCCAAAGGACGGGGTTTGGAGAGCCGCCAAGTTGGTGAACACATAGAAATGCAAGAGAATTCCGAAATCCTTCTGGAAGCTCTGGGCCTCTTCCCACTTACCTTGCCCTATGCATCTCTCCCATCCGGGCAGTTCCTGAGTTATATCCTTTTATAACAAACTGGTAATTTGGTAAGTAAAACGGTTGTCTGCATTCTTTAAGCCACTCTAGCAAGTTATTAAAAACCAAGGATGGGGTCATGGGAATCTCTGATCTATAGTGATTGGTCAGAAGCACAAATGTCAACCCAGACTTATGATTAGCTTCTGAAGAGTTGGGGGATGGGGAGGTTGTGTCTTGTAGGACTGAATACTTAACCAGTGGGATCTTAAGCTCTCTCCAGGCAGATAGTGTCAGGATGGCGTTAATTGCTTGTGGGGTTAGAAAAGCACACACACAGATTCATGGAGAGGGATATATAATGAAGCACAGGGGATTTTAAGCAATGAAACTCTATGATCTTGTAAGGGTAGATACAATTCCTTATTGCATTTCTCAAAACTCAGAACTGTACCATACAAAGAGTGAACCTTAATGTTGGCAATTTTTTAAAAAGTCATTTAGGAAGCTGGGAGATCCTAGAAAGAAATGCAGGCTGTGGTAAAAGAATTTGACTATATGAATGTATGAGTGTATGAAACAACTTCACTGAAGGGGATGTGGGTACTGATCTAAACAAATCTTTGGAATAAGTCTGGTCTGTAGGACTAAAGGCAAAAGGAACTGCACAGAAGTACTATGCTCTACTTGATATCATTGTTTCCTATATGGGTACAGGTTGACAATTCTGATATAAGAATACAGGAATAGAACCATTAAGTAAATAGGTATCAGATGGGGATTTTCTGTGTTGGAACAGGAGTTTACGGATAACCAAAGTTAGAAACCTGGAATGATACATACGGTATTGGATACATAAACATGAGCTCATGTTCATAAATGCATAGGTGTGTGTGCATGTGTGTATATAGTTAGTTAGTTAGTTAGTTAGTTAGTTAGTTAGTTAATTAAACACAAATTGTTTTTGCTCTGTCAGCTGAGAGGGTCTAAAAGAAATGATACTCCAGTACTCACAAGAATGCCTAATGTCCAGATCTTAGTTTCTAATGCTGATCTCCAATAAAAGGAACCAGAACTTTTCTGTTGTTTCTAGGACAGGTGCATGAAATTCACAAGATGATCCTGGAGCATCATGTAGTGCCAAAGAGTAAAGGAATATTCAAAAAAAATTTAATAAGAATATGTCACAGGAACCAACTGAAAGAGCTCCTGATGGCCAAAGCTAAAACAGTTTGAGCAGGGGAAAAAAAGTAGTACTGGATTATGACACAAAGTAAAAAATAAATATCCATCAGTCCATAATGATATAAATGATTGAATAAATTAAGAAAAGGGAGAGAAGAGGACAAATCTCCCATGCAGAATGGGATGAGCTGAATAGTGTCCCTCAAAAACTCATGTTCACTGGAACCTCAGAATGTGACTTTATTGGGGAGCCTGGGTGGCTCAGTCAGTTGAGTGTCCAACTTCGGCCCAGGTCATGATCTCATGGGTTTGTGAGTTCGAGCCCCTCATCAGGCTCTGTGCTGACAGCTTAGAGCCTAAAGCCTCCTTCAGATTCTGTGTCTCCCTCTCTGCTCCTCCCCAGCTCACACTCGCATGCTCTCTTTCTCTGTCAAAAATAAGTAAAAACTTAAAAAGAAAAGACTGAAAAAAAAAAGAATGTGACTTTATTTGGAAATAGGGTATTTGCAAATGAAATAAACTAAGGATCTATCCTACTGGACTTACAGTGAGCCCTTAATCCAATGATTAGTGTCCTTATAAGAAGAGAAGAGGACACAGAAATACACAAAGAAGGCCATGTGAAGGTTGAGGCAAAGATTGGAGTCATGCTGTCACAAACCAAGTAATGCCTGGGGCCACCAGAAGCTGCAAGAGGCATGGAAGGATTCTTTTCCAGATCCTTCAGAGGAAACACAGCCTTGCCGACACTTTGACTTCAGACTTCTAGGCTCCAGAACTCTGAGAGAGTACATTTCTGTTGTTTTAAGCCACCAGTCAGTGTAATTTGTTATTGGCAGCTCTAGGAAACTAATACACAAAAGAATTCTAAATAATTTATGTAGCTATTCTGCTCTCAAGGAGGAGGCGCATCAGTCTTCACCCATTAGGCACAGTCTGTGTATAGTGACTTCCTTGCAAAGTGTACAATATAGAAAGGGGAACAAAGAGCAACTTGACAGTGGAGAAATTTGACAAACACTACATCAGCTGTGTGATCAGGGCCAATATCAGCAGTCATAAATCATGTTAATAGTTAAGTATTCTTACTATGAGGTAATGAAAATGGAGACCTCTGTGGTCTCCCTCACAATAGCCCAATCTCATGAGAAAAACATGAGAAACCCAACAGTGGAGCAGCCTAGAAAATACTTGACCAGTAGTTCTCAAAACTGTCAAGGTCACCAACAACCAGGAAATATGATAAGCAGTCACAGCCAAGAGGAGCCTAAGGAGAGCTGAAAACTAAGTGTAATGTGATATCCTGGAGGAAAACTGGAACAGAAGAAAGACATTAGGTGAAAACTAAGAAAATCTGGATAAAGTATGGACTTTAGTTAACTATAATGAATCAATATGACTCACTAATTGTAAGCAAATGTATCATTCTAATGGAAGATGTTACTAATAGGGAAATTGGATACACTGTACTCCATACTATCTTGTCAATTTTTCTATGAATCTAAAAGATTCTAAAAATAAAGTGTATTAAAAAAAACTAAACACAAAGATGTAGAAAGTGAAGATCTTTCTCTTCTGTTCTGAAGTCTGAATCCTCAGAGAATTAGTTTAATTAACTAGTAAACTTGGTACATATCCAAAAAAGAAAAATTTTAACAGCATCTCCCAGGGATGTGCCCCAGGCGGCCATGGTTGTCACCTCTGACCTGTACATCTCAGCAATTCTTGTCTGATTGCATGTGCTGGATGGTCCTGTCAGCCCTGGTGACCCAAGTCCCTTGTTCTCAGAGAGTCAGTGCTCCAGATGACCCTCCCAGACCACAGCTGATTGGCCCAGGGGTGGACATAAAATTCCAGCTGAGCAAATCAGACTCTGCCCTGGAACTTGCTTATTACCTCAAAAGTCAGTCCTGCCTGCCGCACTGAACTGGAAGGAAAACAAAAACTCCAGTGGCCATCTGCTGAACAGAGAAGGAGAAACATTCAAGAAGCCAGGAATCTCTTGGACAGACAGTTCCTGCTCTAGCACATGGCGAAAAGGAAGAAGCCTATCCCTGGCAACAGGTGTTACCCATCAAGGAAATCAACATGGCATTTTACAGAATGTGTGCTATTTGTACACATAGAAAACAACTATTATAATCTATTTGCTTTAAAAGAAAACTTGGGTGGCTCAGTCGGCTATGGGTCCAACTTTGGCTCAGGTCATGATCTCATGGTTCATGGGTTCCAGCCCTACATCAGGCTCTGTGCTGATAGTTAGGAGCCTGGAGTCTGCTTCATATTCTTTGTCTCCTTTTCTGCCCATCCCTCACTTGGTTCACACTTTGTCTCTCTCTCTCTCTCTCTCTCTCTCTCTCTCTCTCTCTCTCTCTCAAATAAATAACACATTTAAAAACATTTGAAAGAAAGAAAGAAGGAAGAAAGGAAAGAAAACCAAAAGATTTCCTCACAGGGGGATTTTCTAGAAAGTTAAGTGCTATTCAGATTTTTTTTTTTTTTTTTTGGTAATCAGTAATTTTGAATATGCTGAGGGAGTTAGAGTTAAACAAATCCTTGCACCTAACAATAGTATTTTAAAATCACAATAATGGTAGCTTACACCTACTGGTTCCAAGTTGCCTTTATAGGAACCAGACTAAGCATTTGATATATACTGTCTCTTTCATTCTTCACTAGCCCCAGGAATTAAGCACTGATACCATTCCCATTTTACACACAAGGAAACCAACGCTTGGAATGTTAGTATCTTACCCCCAATCATATAATGTTTACCTTGAGAGGTGAGAAGGCACAGTGCTCCAAACAGAAGGAAAAGTAGAAAACATTGAGGCTGCTGGGCACTTTTAAAGGGAATCTATTGAGCTGAACCTGGTCAACACCATCTGTTTCTGTAACAGATCAGGAGTCTTCAGAAAACTCAGGAGCTCCACAGGGGAAGGGCAGGACTGTGAGCCGGCCAACTGCATAGACCAACCCATCCTATAGCAAAGCCCACAGCAGAGTGGGCCTAGTGCTCCCCAGTTGAAACAGGCACATCTAAGTCATGGCCTACTATGGGTGGGCTTTGGAGCTGGATCCCCACAACAAGACCTATAAGCTGAACTTCAAGATGGTGGAGCTGAAGCTTGAAGAGAGTGAACCACATGGTAGGTGTTGGTGTCTTTGATACCACCAGCCTGCTGAAGAACCCAAGCTTCATGAGCATGGCACCAAACCTGATGAACAGTCCCAAGTTCAACAGCTGCTGCATTGGAAGGAGAGTGCAGTAAGAGAATGATGGCAGTGATGACCATGACAGAGCTGGTGAATGCTGGACTTGTTTAAAACAAGAGGAGGATACACAGTGGAGAAGGCTAGTTACTGAAGTTTTGAAACTGAAGGCAGTGATTTCAGACTGGAAAACAAAAACTGAAGAAATCTATATTGACACTGGGGAAAAGGAGGTCAATGGAAAAGTTGCCTGGTGATAGTCAAGAAGTAAGTGGTCTTAAAGGTGCATAAGAGGGATTTGTAGTAGGGAAATGGGATGATTCAGATCTCTTCATAGACTGTAGAGGAAGGGAGGGAGAGAGACAAACCAAAAAACAGAATCTTTTTTTTAAATTGATTTACATTCAAGTTAGTTAACATATAGTGTAGTATTGGTTTCAAGAGTAGTATTTAATGATTCATGATGAGCATGTAACACACCAAGTGCTCATCCTAACAAGTGCCCTCCTTAATGCCCCTTTGCCCATTTAGCCCTTCTCCCCACCCACCTTCCCTCCAGCAACCCTCAGCTTGTTCTCTGTATTTAAGAATCTCTTGGGGCTCCTGGGTGGCTCAGTCAGTTGAGCGACCAACTTTGGCTCAGTTTATGATCTCATAGTTTGTGGGCTTTGTGCAGATGGCTCAGAGCCTGGAGTCTGTTTGCGGATTCAGTGTATCGCTCTCTCTCTGCCCCTCCCCCACTTGCAGTTTGCCTCTCTCTCAAAAATAATTAAACATTAAAAATTAAAAAAAGAATCTCTTACGGTTTGCCTTCCTCTCTGTTTTTATCTTATTTTCCCTTCCCTTCCCCTGTGTTCAACTGTTGTGTTTCTTAAATTCCACATGAGTGACATCATACGGTATTTGTCTTTCTCTGACTTATTTTGCTTAGCATAATACACTCTAGTTCTATCCACATTGTTACAAATGGCAAGATTTCATTATTTTTCATCGCTGAATAGTATTTCAGAGAGTGCGTGTGTGTGTGTGTGTGTGTGTGTATACCACATCTTCTTTATCCATTCATCAGTCAATGGACATTTGGGCTTTTTCCATAACCTAGCTTAATTGTTAATTAGTTAATTGTTGATAGTGCTGCTGTAAACATTGAGGTGCATATGCCCCTTCAGATCAGCATTTTTGTTCCTTTGGATAAATAGCTACTAGTGTAATTGCTGAGTCATAGGGTAGTTCTATTTTTTATTTTTTGAGGAAATTGTTTCCCAGAGTGCACCAGTTTGCATTCCCACCAACAGTGCAAAATTGTTCCCCTCTCTCCTCATCCTCACCAGCATCTGTTGATTCCTAAGTTGTTAATTTTAGCCATTGTGATGAACATGAGGTGATATCTCATTGTGGGATTGATTTTTATTTCCCTGATGATGAGACTTTTTTTATGTTTTTAATTTAATTTTGAGAGACAGAGAGAGGCAACTCGAGCAGGGGACGGTCAGAGAGAGAGGGAGATACAGAATACGAAGTAGGCTGTCAGCACAGAGCCCGACACAGGGCTTGAACCCATGAACCGTAAGATCATGACCTGAGCCAAAGCCGGACGCTTAACCGACTGAGTCACCCAGGCGCCCCGAGACTCTTAACTATAGAAAACAAACTGATGGTTGCCAAAGGGGAGGTGGGTAGAGGGATGGGTGAAGTGAGTGATGTGGATTAGGGAGTGCATTTGTCATGATGAGCAACAGGTAATTAAAATCAAAAACAAAAAATAAATTCCATAGACTTAAATATGGCCCTATTAGTTTGGAGAGATTTCGGTAAGAAATTCAAAATATTAGGTAATGGCGAAGAGTGGGGAAGAACAGAATGAGCCATAGAATAGGAGTGTCCATAGAGCATTGGATGGAAGAAACTCTCTATCTACGTTGTGTTTGCCATCAGAATTGAATATGGGAGATAAAGAAGCATGGCAGGTCATTTTGAGACCTGTCTTTAGGGGTGTTAAAGAAATAACCACAGCATCAACCCTGTATCCCCCCACCCACAGAAATGTCAGAAGTAGTGCTTTGTGATGTTGAAACCACCCCAGGGCTACCATTGGCTGGCACAGTGCCTTGATGACCAAAGCCAAAGGGTGTGGTTCCTCATTGGCTAAGGGAGGGGGTGTGTCTATACCCACAGAGGTCAGGAGCCCTGGGATAGATCACTGGGAAGTTTAATATGGTGATGAGATGTGCACACCAGAAGAGCTTAGCATAAATGTAGAACAATCAAGCATAAGAATGAATCAACCAACCCCACGCACCAAAGGAAGGAAGGAGCAGAACATTTTCTGTCAATCCAACAAAAAGAAAAATGACAAGGTGGAAAAGGCAATCAGAAAGGCAACATCAGGCCTTCAATGGAATTTAAAGAAAACAAAGAAAGCAAAACACCCAACAATAATAGTCTGTTACTACAGGATGAACAAGAAAATAAATCAAAATCAGCTGGAGTATAAACAAGAGACCCCAGAGAGCTCCGATGAGCCAAGTAATGCCCTGTGAGTGGCTGGGGCCAGAGATTTGGACCTATCTCCTGTGTCTCATGAGGATGCAGTGAATTGCCAACTAGACAAAGACCAAATCTGAAAAATAGAGGTTATGCCAGTGGTGATGATGACAGTAAAATCAAGTTATCAACAAGGGAAAAAAAGTTGTGAGCTGAGTTTTTTTTTTTAAGTTCATTTATTTTGAGAGAGAGAGCACTAGTAGGGGAGGGGCAGAGAGAGAGAGAATCCCAAGCAGCCTCCATGATGATAGCTCAAAGCCTGATACAGGGCTTCATATGGGGCTCCATCCCATGAATCATGAGATCATGAATCATTTTGGCCATGACCTGGGCCGAAATCAAGAGTCAAATGCCTGAGACACCCAGGCACTCTGAGAGCTGTGTCTTAAACCCAGATCTATCTGATTACAGGGACCATTCTTGTGAGACCAGTTTATACAGACATTTCAAAACAATTCATGGGTTATAGTGGAATAGAGAGCACAGGCAAAGTCTTGGCCTCAGTTTACTCCTCATGAAGGGTGCCTGGCTGGCTCAGTTGGTAGAGCATGCAACTCTTGATTTCAGGGTTGTGAGTTCAAACTCCACTCTGGGAGTAGAGCTTACTTAAAAAAACAGTTCCTCATGGGTAATGCGTACTTCATGATGCTTGAAAGAAATACAGCCTATAAAATGCCTTCATAGTGTTTGATATATAATAGGCACTTGAGAACCCCGTATTTCCAGTGTTAACTGAGTATCATATCCAACCAGCAGAAATCTTAGTTGGCCTGAACAAGGATTGTGTATATGTGGGGGGAAGAGGCGGTGGGGGTGGGGGTGGGGCGCTTTTGTTATCCTACTCTTCTTTTTTTTAATGTTTATTTACTTACTTTGGGAGAGAGAGAGAGAGAAAGAGAATCCCAAGCAGGCTCCATGCTTTCAGTATACAGTTGGATGAAGGGCTTGCTCTCACAAACCTTGAGATCATGACCTGAGCCGAAATCAAGAGATCAAGAGCCAGATGCTCAAGTGACTGAGTCACCTAGGCATCCCTCTCCTACTCATGTTTTTAGGAGGGAATTTGAAAGATTAAAACAGACCACACACACATACACTGTTGCCATGTCTCACTATGAAAAGCCCTGAAGTTTTTAAGATTTTGAATTTGTCACAAACATTTCAAATTTAGGAGATCACACAGAAAAATACAGATTCCCAGTTTCTTTAGACAAATCAGAGGTCCTGGGCTGTAGTCACCGGAGCTGAGAAGTCCCTTTTAGACAGAGCGCACCCTCTGCGGGCATGTGCCACAGTCACTACTACCCACAATGTTCCTAACACGGAGTCCTGTTAGATGGCTTGCAATGTTCTTTTTTAACATCTCATTATATCAAACATACAGAAAAGCAGGAATAATAGTACAATGAACTCTGTATTCATTTCTTAGGGCTGCTGTAGGAAATTACCGACTGGATGACTTAAATCAACAGAAATTTTTTTAAGGTTTTCTTTTTCCAGAAATTAATTTGGTCACAGTTCTTTCTGGAGGCTAGAAGTCCAAAGTCTAGACATGAGCAGGGCCATGCCCCCTCTGAAGGTTTTAGAGCAAAACTGTATTAGCTTCTTCCTAGCTTCTGGTGATTCCCAGTAATCCTTGGTGGTCCTCGGCTTGTTGGAAACCATCTCTGGCCTCTGTCTTCACATGACCGTTTCTCCCTGTGTGACTCTGTCTCCAAATCTCCCTCATTGTATCCTCATTGGATTGAGGGTCCCTTCTTATCCAGTATGACTGCATTTTAACTTGATTATACCTGCAAAGACCCTATTTCCAAATAAGGTCACAGTCAAGAACATTGGAGGTTAGAACTAACATATCTTTCTAGGAGACACAATTCAACCCACTTCAGCTCCCCATTATCCATCACCTAGCTTCAATAACTATCTATATATTGCCAAAACAGCTTCATTTATGCCTCCCATTCCCTACCTTCAGCCCATTACTGTTTTTTTTCCCGAAGCCTTATGGAGGTATTTATACAATAAAATTCACCAAAGATAAAGATACAATTAAATCATTTTTAGTAACTTTGTACAGTTATACAACCATCACCACAATTATTTTTAGAATATTGCCAGCATCCTAGCACTTTCCCCTATGGGTGCAAACACTCACCTCCACTTCAAGCTCAGCCCTGGGCAAACATTGACCAGTTTTCTGTGTCTACAAATATTCCCCTCTGGGCATTTTATTTAAGTGGAATCATATGCGACCATGTGTGTCTGGCTGTTTTCATTTAGCATAAAGTTTTTGAAGTTCATCCATGTTATAACTTATATCAGTATTTCATTACTTTTTATTGCTGAATAATATTATATGCTGAATAATTTTCCATGGTTACCATATTTTATTTATCAGTTCACCAATTGGTGGACATTTGGATTGTTTCCAGTTTGGGGCTAATATGTGTGATGCTGCCCTGAACATTCATGTACAAGTTTGTGTGGACCTGTTTTCATTTCTGTTGGGTTGATACCTAGAAGTCATACAGTAATTCTGTTTAGTGCCTACTGTTTTCCAAAGCAGCATATTATTTTACATTCCCATCAACAGTGTATAAGGATTCTAATTTCTTCACATCATCACCAATACTTGTTATTGACTTTTTTATTATGGCCATTCTAGTGGGTGTGAAATGCTAACTCATGGTTTTGATTTGCATTTATCTGATGACTAATGAATTTGAGGATCTTTGCATGTGTGTATTTGTGTATCTTCTTTGGAGAAATGCTTATTCAAGTTTGTTGCTCTTTTTTTTTTTTAGTTTGGGAATGACCTTTATTGAGCTTATCCACTGGAGTGGAAATATTGTCTGTACAAAACCAAATGTTTGTTACTATAACTTCTGCATCACAATTAAAATCCAAACAGTTTTTTAAAAACAGTCAACTCAATCAAAACCCACTACTTCAGAATCAATAGCTTCTTTGAAGCCACAGTAACACTTAAATATGGTTATGACTCGAATGCAGAAATTTGGTTGGTTGGAAAGCTAATTAAACTTCCAACTTGCTCAAATAGAATTACAAAAAGGCAAAATTGTGTTTTTCACAGAGATACAGTCCACTGGAATCACCAACACTGGACAGCTGTTAAGAGTATTTAGAGTCCTGAGATAACAAGGAATCCAGGCATCCTTTCAACAGTCTTCTGTTGTCCTTTCTTCCCAATCAGAGATTTATGGATGACACCACCACCGGCAATTGTAGCCTTGATGAGAGAATCCAATTCCTCATCTCCATGAATAGCAAGTCGCAAGTGACGAGGAGTAATACGCTTTACCTTAGAGTCCTTTGATGCATTTCCTGCCAATTGAAGTACCTCTGCAGAGAGGTACTCCAGGATGGCTAAGCTGTACACAGCGGCAGTCGCGCCCACACGTCCATGACTGGTCGTCCTAGATTTCAGGTGTCGATGAATACGGCCCACCGGGAACTGCAAGCCGGCTGTCTGCGAGCGGGAAACCGCCTTTGTCTTGGCCTTTCCGGAGTCCTTCCCAGCCTTACCGCCAGCCATTTCGAATTCTGCTGAAGCTCAAACAAGCAAGGCAGAGAAAAGACCAGTCAGATAGCCAGCCAGATCCCACCGCCTACTCCTTCGTCGCATTGCGATTCAAACTGTGCTTGTTGCTCATTTTTTGAAAGTTTATTTTGAAAGAGAGAGAGAGCAAGCATGAGCAGGGGGAGGGGCAAAGAGAGAGAATCCCAGAGCTAGACTCTGAGCTCAAACTCACAAACCATGAGATCATGACCTGAGCTGGAATTGAGTCAGAAGCTTAACCTCTTAAGCCACCCAGGTGCCCCTTTTGCTCATTTTTAAATTGAGTTATTGGGCTTTTTTTTTATTATTGAGCTATAAAAGTTTATATATTCTAGATACCAGTCCCTTATCAGATATATAATTTGTAAATATTTTCTCCCATTCTTTGGGTTCTCATTTCACTCTCTTGCAGTATCAGTTTGTTGTCCAAAACCGACCTCCATGCTTTGGAGCCAAAATATAACACGAAAACACAGTTTGAGATAAAGAGGAATAATAGCTTTATTGCTTTGCCAGGCAAAGGAGGCTACAGCAGGATATGCCTTCAAAACACTGCAAACCTGCCCAGAGGAAGGGGCTGGGGGCCAGGGATTTATGGGGAAATACAGGATCTAGCTGTTTTTGACAGGAATAGTGTACTTGCTGCCAGCCAGTCAGGTCTTTAGGGGGGTACTGGGTTCCTCAAAGAAGAGGCTAAGAAGGGAGGAGGAGAGGTTTGCAGAAGAGAGGAAAAATGTTACTTTAAAATAGAACCTCGTGAGGCATGTGGGTGGTTCAGTTGGTTAAAGCATGGCTCAGGTCATAATCTCATGGTTCAAGCCCTGTATCAGGCTCTGTGCTGACAACTAGAGCCTGCTTGGGATTCTCTCTCCCTCTCTCTCTGCCCCTTCCCCACTCTTGAGTGCTCTCGCTCTCTCTCAAAATAAGTAAAAACATTTAAAAAATAAAATAAGATCAAGCCTCACTGAAGCATTAGGACAGCCATTTTGATTTTTGTTCAACTTTATGCCTTTAAACTGTTCCACTGTGAAGCATAAAAGTTTTTAATTTTGGTGAAGTCCAGTTTCTCTATCTCTTTTTCTTTTGTTCCTTATGCTTTTGGTGGCATATCTAAGAATCCAGTGCTAAATATGAAGTCATGAGCTATAATCCTATATTTTCTTCTAAGAGTTTTATACTTTTAGCTCTTACTTAGGTCTTTGATCTTTTTTTCACTAATTGTTACATATGGTGTGAGATAAGAATCAAATTTCATTATTTTGCATATGGCTATTCAGTTGCCCCAGCACTATTTATTGAAGGCTATTATTTTCCCATTAAATGAAACTGGTGGCATCCTTGTCAAAAATCAATTGGCCATAGACACATGAGTTTACTTCTGGACTTCCAATTCTATTTCATTCAGCTATATTTCCTCCTAGTAACACACTGTCTTGATTATTCTTGGTTTGTAGTTAAGTTTTGAAATTAAGAAGTGTGAGTCCTTTAACTTTGCTCTTTTTTTTTCAAGATTGTTTTGGTTACTCTTTGCAATTCCATGTGAAATCTAGAATCATCTTGTCAATTTCTACAAAGAAGCTAGCCAGAATTCTGATATTGGGTTGAATCTTTAGATCATTTTGGAGAGTATTACCATTTAACAATATAGACTTTCCAATTCATGAGCGTAATATCCTTTCCCATATATTTAGATTTTCCTCCATTTCTTTCAACAATGTTTTTTTCAGAGTATGTTTTCTGCATCTTTTGTTAAGTGGTTCCTAAGTATTTTTTTCTTCTTGATGCTATTGTAAATATAATTATCCTCTCAATTTCATTTTAAGATTGTTCATTGCAACAGCATAGAAATATAATTGATAATTTTGCATATTGATCTTGTATCCTGCAACTTTGTTGAACTTGTTTACTACGACTATAAGCTTTTTTAAAGTATTCCTTTGGACTTTCTTCTTTTTTTTAATGTTTATTATTTATTTTGAGAGAGAGAACATGAGCAGTGGAGGAGCAGAGAGAGAGGGAGAGAGAGAGAATCCCAAGCAGGCTCTGCGCTGTCAGCACAGAGCCAGATGCAGGGCTCCATCTCATGAATCATGAGATCATGATCTGAGCTGAAATCTAGAGGCTGACACTTAACCGACTGAGCCACCCTGGTACCCCTATTCCTTTGGATTTTCTATATACAAATCATGTGATTGGCAAACACAGATTTACTTTTTCCTTTCCAGTTCAGTTCTTTTTCTTGCTTAATTTTTCTGGTTAGAACCTCTAAAACAATGGTAAAGAGAAGTGCCAAGAGTGGACATCTTGTCTTATTTCTGATCCTAATGGGAAAGCACCCACAATTTTAGTGTTAAGTATGATGATAGCTATAAACTTTTCATAGTTACCTTTCATCATGTTGAAGTTCCCTTCTATTCCTATTTTATTGAATGTTTTTACCATGAAAACAGTGTTGGATTGTGTCAAATGCTTTTTCTGCACCTATTGAGATAAGCATGTCATTTTTGGTTATTTATTCTATTGATAATACATATTACAAGAATTCACTTTTGGATGCTAAACCAAACTTGTGTTCCTGGGATAAATCCCACTTAGTCATGGTGTATAGTTCTTATTAGATGTTGTTGGGTTCTAGCCCATTTTTTTCTAATGTACTGTGTTATTATTATTGAGCTGTAAGAGTTATTTAGATGTTATGAATACAACTTCATTATCAAATAATATGGCTCAAAAATATGTTTCCCAATCTGCAATTTGTCTTTTTATCTTTTTATAAATGTGTGTTTCACAGAACAAAAGTTTTTCATTTTATTAAAACTCAATTTTTTTTTTTTTTGCTTTTGTGGATCATCATTTTAGCTCATCTCTGAGAACACATAGGTTTTCTCCTGTGTTTTCTTCTAAGGTTTATAGCTGTAGTTCTTAAATTTATGTCTGTGACCCATTTTCAACTCAGGTTTCAGTATGGTGTGAGATAAGGGTACAAATTAATCATTTTGCATATTGATATCCAATTGTACCAAAACTATTTGCTGAAAAAAACTACCTTTTCTTTATCAAATTGTCTTGACAGTTTGTTGCAAACCTGTTAACCATAAGCAAAAGGGTTTATTTCTGGGCTCTTGATTCTGTTTTATTGATATTTATCTAGCGATTTGCCAGATGAGTTTGTATTTGGGTAGTGAAAGTCCTCCAACTCTTCATTTTCCAAATTCTTTTGTCTATTTTAGAACCTTGCATTTCCATTTGAATTTTAAGATAGGTATGACAATTTCTATAAAAATCCTTCTAGGATTTTACTGGGATTGTATTGGAAGTGTAGATCAATTTGGGGAAAATTGCCATCTTAACAATAACAAGTCTGTGATCATGAATATCTCTCCATATATTTAGATATTCTTAAATTTCTCTCAGCAATTTGCGCTTTTTCTAGTTTGTTGAGATTGGCCTGGATTGCAATATACTTTCCTCTTAGGACTGCCTTTGCTGTATCCCAGAGATTTTGGATTGTTGTATTTTCATATTCATTGGTTTCCATATATTTTTTAATTTCTTCTCTAATTGCCTGATTAATTCAATCATCCTTTAGTAGGGTGGTTTTTAACCTCCACATTTATGGAGGTTTTCCAGAATTTTTCCTGTGGTTAATTTCAAGTTTCATAGCATTGTGATCTGAAAGTGTGCATGGTATGATCTCTATTCGTTTATACTTATGGAGGGCTGCTTTATGTCCCAGTATGTGATCTATCTTGGAGAATGTGCCATGTGCACTCGAAAAGAGGGTGAATTTCCTATCTTCAGGATGCAGAGTTCTAAATATATCTATCAGTTCCATCTGTTCCAATGTGTCGTTCAGGTCCATTGCTTCTTTAGTGATTTTCTGTCTGGTTGATCTATCCATTGCTGTCAGTGGAGTATAAAGTCCCTTGCAATTAACACATTCTTGTCAATAGGATTGTTTCTTTCTGTGATTAATTGTTTTATGTATTTGGGCACTCCCGAATTTGGCGCATAGATATCTATACTTGTTAGCTCTTCCTGATGGAGAGACCCTGTAATTATTATATAATGTCTTTCTTCATCTCTTGTTACTGCTTTTACTTTAAAGTCCAGTTTGTCTGATATAAGTATGGCTACTCTGGCTTTCTTTTGGCTTCCAGTTGCATGATAGATATTTCTCCATCCTTTTACTTTCAACTTGAAGGTGTCTTCAGGTCGAAAATGAGTCTTTGTAAACAGCAAATAGATGGGTTTTGTTTTTTAATCCTTTCTGCTACCCTGTGTCATTTGGTTGGAGTATTCAGTCCATTTACATTCAGTGTTATTATTGAAAAATGTGGGTTTAGAGTCATTGTGTTCTCCCTAGAATTCATGTTTATAGTGGTGTCTCTGGCACCTTGTATTCTTTGCAACATTTCCCTCATAGAGTCCCTCTTAGGATTTCTTGTAGGGCTAGTTTGGTGGTCATGAATTCTCTCAATTTTTGTTTATTTGGGAACACTTTTAGCTCTCCTATTTTGAACGACAGGCTTGCTGGTTAAAGGATTCTTGGCTGCATGTATTTTCTGTTCATCACATTGAAGATTTCCTGCCATTTCTTCCTGGCCTGCCAAATTTTATTAGATAGGTCTGTAACCACTCTGATAGGTTTCCCTTTGTATGTTAGGGCCCTTCTCTCCCTAGCTGCTTTCAGAATTCTCTCTTTATCTTTATATTTTGCCAGTTTCCGTATGATATGTCATGCCAAAGGCCTATTCAAATAATGTCTTAAGGGGGGTCTTTGTGCCTCTTGAATTTGAATGTCTATTTCTTTTCCCAGATTTGGGAAATTCTCAGTTATAATTTGGTCTAGTATCCCTTCAGGACCTTTCTCTCTGTCTTCCTCTTCAGGAATTCCTATGATATGGATGTTGTTCCGTTTGGTTTTATCACTCAGGTCTCGAATTCTCCTTTCCTACTCCTGGATTAATTTCTCTCTTTTTTTTAGCTTCTCCTTTTGCTATAACTATATCTTCTAATCCACCTATTCTTCTCTCTGCCTCATCAATCCTTGAGGTGGCTGCCTCCATTTTGTTATTCACCTCATTTATAGCCTTTTATAACTCATCACACCTACTTTCAAAGTGCCTAGTCATTGTCTCAGTTGATTCTTTGATGCTTTTTTCAACCTCAGCGATTAAGTTTATGACAAGTTTTTAAAATTCTTGATCCGGTATGTTTTCTAGATCTGCCTTGAGTAGTTCTGTGGCTGTTACTTCTTCCTGGAGGTTCTTCAGGGGAGAGTTCTTTCGTTTTGTCATTTTTGCTAGTTTTATGTCTCTTGTCAGCTTTAAAAAGCTCGTTGTGCACTGTGCACCTGTTAATATTGCTCTGTTAAAGGAGGCTTATTGACTGTCCAGGGCCTGTGGTTTCAGGAAATATTCTTTTAATGGTGTCTCTCAGTTTCTCTTGTGGTGCCTTTGAATATTTTATTTTCCTACTCAGCAATATTTGGGACTCGCTGTTATGCACACTTTGGCTTGTTTCTTGGTGTAGCCCTAAGAAGGAAAACAGACAGACAAACACAGAGGGAACAGAAGCACACAGACGCACAGACAAATCAAACAAACAAACACATTAAAAGAGGGAAAGAAAAGAAAGAAAATGGAGGAAAGAGACAAAAAGAAGAGAAGAAAAAAAATAAAGGGGATCAGAGACAACAAAGGACAATGGATAGTCTAAAAGTATATGACCAGTTGAGTGGAGAGGTAAGGATGAGATACAGGAGAATATATCCGGATTGCAAGAAGATAAAAAAAAAAAAAAAAAAAAAGGAGGGGGGGAGAGAGGAGAAAGGAAAATAAGGAGTAAAAATTTTTTTAAATTTAAGCAAAAAAGGTAATAAAAATAAAAAAATAAGTACCAAAAAAAGCAGAAAAAAAGGAAGAAAAAGAGAAAAAGAAAAAGAAAATTTAAAAAGTAGGCGCTCCCCCTTGTGGATGGGCGTGGTTTGGTGTAGTAGGTCTCTGGGGCTGCTCTCAGAGGCTCTGCCTTGATGTCTGCAGAGAGTAGAATGGCAGCACACCAAGCTCCGCTGGAACTATGCACTGTAGGCCACTCTAGTGAGTCCGATCTCCTTGTGCCGTGTTGAGCCAAGTTGTATTTTCCAGATCTTCCTCGGTTCAAAGTTCTAGTCCATGCACTTTTATGCTACCACAGATGAGATGTATTTGGTTTGGTGGCTGGCTTCTTAGGGGGAGGGATCAGTTTGTCTTGGCTCAGGCAGGGATTTTGGCTGCCCCTGCCTGAGGGGAGGTGTGCCGCCTGAGGCGAGATGTACTGCAGGAGGTGAAGTGTGCGCCCTCACTGACACTACAGTGGATTCCCAGCTCCCAGCCAGGATTGAGATCGCGTTGCACGAGGGATGTGTATCTCTTGGCTTTGTGCAGCTGTTGCCCCAGGTGCCGGGCACTGCCAGAAATGAGCTGGGAGCTCCTGCAGCCTGAGTGCACGCCCAGGCCTCCACTGCTGCCAACTCCCTGCTGGGATCGCATAGGGGTGGGGGCTATTTTTTCCCCTGTTGGCACCCGGGATTCGGGATTCGCGTGGCCAATGCTGGGGGCGAGATGCATTGTGGAAATGAGGTACGTGCTCCCACTCCCACAACCGAGGTCTAACTGAGTACCCCCGGCACTGCTGCCGCCACAGCCGCTGACTCCCTGCCAAGATGGTGCAGGGCTGGAAGCTGTTCTTTCCCTTGCGCCACCTGGGTTCGGGATTTGGGCTACCCAGCAGTTATATATGGAGTGAGAGTTTCTCTCTCCAAGCACGGTTAAACGTTCTTTATCTCTTCCCCAGAGACGGTACTATGAGCGTGTTCAGTCTCTCTGTCTCTTCCCTTTGTCTCTCAGGCTCTGCGTGCTTGCCTTGTGTTGGGCTGGGGCTCCCACCTTCCCTGCCCGTCTTGGGCTGGCCCGTTTTCCAATCTCCCCAGTTCACACTCACTCACTCAGGTATCTTTGAAGTTCTCTTCTTTCTGGAGTCTGTATTTTCTCCTTCCGCTCTTGCAGATGAGAGTAATTATAAGAGTTACCTTAAGACGGGGTGACCAGTGGCCATTTTGCTGTGGGTTGGAAAAACACCATGCACCAACGACCCCCACCCCTCACCTGCAGACCTGGAATGTTCTGTGCCAGTTTGAAAACAGCCAATCATGAAGCTCCAGCTTCCCATCATCATGACAGAGGAGGCAACCTATCCCATCCCGCCACGTCCCTAAAGTGCCCTTATTTGGTGGACTGCCCTCCCAGGACCGGACCGGAAGTCTTTCGCCCATAAATTACATCGCCCCTCCCTACCAGGCGTGACTTCCCTGACTCCCTACTCCCGGAGTCACGGAACCTCGCCCGAGAATCGCAGATCCGAATAAAGGCTTTCTTGGCTCCATATCTTGGTCTCTTTCTTTCCTCTCATCTCTGCCTCCATCTATTAAATCTTACAGTAATGTCCTTCTCAGTTCGATAGATGCACAGATGAAGTTTACAGAGTTCCCTTCCTCTCTGCCATCTTGGCTCCTCTAGTTTCTGATCTTAGCAGAAAAAGCATTTCAGTCTTTCACAATAATGATGGTAGCTGTAGATTTTTCATCAAATGTTTCTTTTTTCTTCCAAGATTTTATTCAAATTCAAGTTAGTTACCATATAGCATAGTGTTGGCATCAGGAGTAGAATTTAGTGATTCATCACTTATATACAACACTTAGTGCTCATCACAGGTGCCCTCCTTAACATCCATCCCCCATTTAGCCCATCTCCCTACCCACCTTCCCTCAGCTTGATCTCTATAGTTAAGAGTCTCTTATCCTTCCTCTCTGTTTTTCTCTTATTTTATTTTTATTTCCCTTTCCCTATGTTCATCTGTTTCGTTTCTTAAATTCCACATATGAGTGAAATTATATGGTATTTGTCTTTGACTGACTTATTTTGCTTAGCATAATACACTCTAGTTCCATCCATGTCATTGCAAATGGCAAGATTTCATTCTTTTTGTTGGTTGAGTAATATTCCATTGTACACCACATCTTCTATAGCCATTCATCTGTCAATGGACATTTGGGCTCTTTCCATAATTTGGCTATCATCGATAGTGCTGCTGTAAACTTTGGGGTGTAGGTGCTCCTTCGAGTCAGTACTTTTGTATCCTTTGGATAAATACCTAGTAGTGCAATTGCTGAGTCCTAGGGTAGCTCTATTTTTAACCTTTTGAGGAACTTCCATACTGTTTTCCAGAGTGTCTGCACTAGCTTCCATTCCTACCAACAGTGTAAGAGGGTTTGCCTTTTTCCTCATCCTCACCAATATTTGTTGTTTCTTGAGTTTAATTTTAGCCATTCTGACAGGTGTGAGATGGTAACTCATTGTGGTTTTGATTTGTATCTCCCTGATGGTGAGTGATGTTGAGCATTTTTTCATGTGTCTGTTAGTCATCTGGATGTCTTCTTTAGAGAAATGTCTGTTCGTATCTTCTGCCCATTTCTTAACTGGGTTATTTATTTTTTGGGTGTTGAGTTTGACAAGTTCTTTATAGATTTTGGATACTGGCCCTTTATCAGATATGTCATTTGCAAATCTCTTCTTCTATTCTGTAGATTGGATTTTAGTTTTGTTGTTTCCTTTATTGTGCAAAAGTTTTTATCTTGATTAAGTCCCAATAGTTCATTTTCACTTTTGTTTTCCTTGCCTCTGGAGATGTGTCTATTAAGAAGTTGCTATAGCCGAAGACAAAGAGGTTACTGCCTATGTTTTCCTCTAGGATTTTGATGGATTCTGGTCTCACATTTAGATCTTTCATCCATTTTGAATTTATTTCTGTGTATGTTGTAAAAAAGTAGTAACTTTCTATTCTAAGTTTATTGAGAATTTTTATCATTAGTAGGTATTAGATTTTGTCAGAAGACCTTTCTGTACCTATTGAGATGATCCTATGGGTTTTGTCCTTTATTTTCACTGGTTTTTATTTCTTTTTTATGCCAAGTGGGCTTTTGTCATTTATGTTGGCATCTTGGCACCTGTAGGTATTTGCATCACCCATGTGACAGTCAAAAGTCAGCCTTGTGTTCACTTAAGAAAGGAAGGTGACCGTTCTTCACTAGTCCTAGGATGCCAGTGTCACTTCACAGTGTTATCTCCCAGCCTCTAATAAATTCACTTCTGGGAGTGGGAAGGCTGCTGCTTTTGCTGGTAGACTTCTCTGGGGCCTGTAGCCTGTCCCTCGGTGTTGAGCATGTTGTAGATGAAGTGTTCTTGTCCTGCCTGTTGGGCAGGGGATCTGTAACCTTCTTGGATTTCAGAGCCATTCTCCACTGAGCAAGAAAAGATGGCTGTCTAGGCCACCTCTGCTCTCTTCTGTGGCTTGTTGGAAATATGAGGGTAGAAGGGAAGACCAGCCAGTGGGCTCACCAGTTTCCTAAAAGGTAGGAAAGGGTCATTGTTATTAGCTGGGTTGGGGGAGCTTATTCCTCACCTGCCCTAGGCCTCCTCAAGCATACTTAGTCTCGGTTACCTCACACTGGTCTGAGGAGATGCCAGGCCCAAGGACAGGACAGTCACGCTGCTCCTTTTCAGGCTGCCCCTTGCCCTAAGCCTAGCCTCTGAGAACACCTGCCATACACCTCAGATCCATCACTCAGAGCCAGTTCCCTCAGTGGAATTGAACAAATCTAGAGGCTTGTCCTACATATGGGTGAGGCAGTGAACTTATCCCAGATGGATGGTTTGGTTCTTGATCCTTCACCCTGTAAACCTACACCAGAACCCACTTGCGCTTTCAGGACACCCACTCACCTCTGAGCCTCATCCAGTCCCCTCACACAGGCTCATTCACCTCATTTCACAGACATGAAAACAGAAGCAAAGACTGAGCCCAAATTCACACAGTTTGTAAGTGACAGAGACGAAGATTTGAACCCGGGATCCCAAAATCCTGTGTCCTTTCCAACAGCACAATGTGTTCCAAACAACATTTGCATTACCATCTTCATGATTTTTGCCATATCTGTGTCCCTTATTGTTTACTTAATAATGTTCTTTCTTTATTTTTTAAAAGGATTTTCAAATTTATTTATTTTGAGAGAGAATGGGTGAGCAGGGGAGGTTCAGAGAGAGAGAATCCCAAGCAGTTTCCATGCTCACTGCACAGGTCAGTCAATGTGGGGCTCAATCTCATGAATAGTGAGATCATGACCTTAGGTGAAATCAAGAGTTGGACGCTTAATCGACTAAGCCACCCAGGTGCCCCTTAATAATATTCTTTAAATCAGGTTGCTTGGCTGGCTCAGACAAAAGAATATCTGACTCTTGATCTTAGAGTCATGGGTTTGAGCCCCAGGTTGGGTATAGATATCACTTAAATAAATACGTAAAGAAACAAACAAATTTAAAAAATAATTTCCTTAAATCAACTCACTTGAAAAAGTTGTTTTAGGGGTGCCTGGGTGGCTCATTCAGTTAAGGGTCAACTCTTGATTTTGCCTCAGGTCATGATCTCAAGGTGGTGGGATTGAGCCCTGTGTTGGGCTCCCCACTGAGCTTGGAGCCTGCTTGGGATGTTCTCTCTCCCTCTCCCTCTGCCTCCCCCCTCCCCACATTTCTGCACATGCTCTCTCTCTCTTTCAAAAGTAAATAAATTAAATAAATAAATAAGGATTTTTATTTTGAAATAATTATAGATTCACTGGAAGGAATAAGAAATGTACAGGGAGGTCCCTCGCATTAAACCCAGCCTCCCAATGGCAACATCTTGTATAGTTTAACAATTTATGGACCATGCTTTTTATAAAACATTTTTAATGTTTATTTTTGAGACAGAGAGAAACAGAGTACAAGTGGGGAAGGTATATAGAGAGAGGGAGACACAGAATCTGAAGCAGGCTCCAGGCTCTGAACTGTTAGCACAGAGCCCAATGTGGGGCTTGAACCTATGAACCTTGAGATCATGACCTGAGCTGAAGTCAGACGTTCAACTGACTGAGCCTCCCAAGCACCCCATATGGACTATGCTTTTGATATCAAAACCAGGAAGCTGATCTTGGTACAATTCACAGAACACATCCAGATATGCACTCGTGTCTGTGTGTGTGTGTGTGTGTGTGTGTGTGTGTGTGTGTGTGTGTAGTTATATGCAATTTCATTGTATGTGTAGCTAAACCATCACAACACTCTCTCCTGCTTCCTTTGTAGCTACATCACTCCACTCCCCATTCATCCTTCACCCCTGGCAACCACTAATCTAGTCTCCATCTCTATAGCTGGTATTTAATGAATGTCACATAAATAGAATTGTGCAGTACACATCCTTTTGAGGCCGGCTTTTTTCGCTGAGCATGCTTTCCTTGACATTCAACCAAATGATTATCTGTATGAATAGTTTCGTGAGTTGGGTTTTTTTTTTTTAATGCTGAGTAGTATTCTATGGTATGAATGTAACATGGTTTTTGTGGTTTTTTTACCATTCACCTCCTGGGGAATATTATGAATAAAGCTGCTATGAATATTTGTATATGTGTTTCTGTAAGAAAGTAAGTTTCATTGATGGGTCATATGATAGGTCCATCTTTAGCATCGAAAAAAACTGTTTTCCCAAGATACATTTTATATTCCTGCCAGCAATACTAGTGATCCTGTTTTTCCACATCCTCACAGGCATTTAGTGTTATAACTCTTTATTATTTTATTCTAATAGGTGTGTGGTGATTTTACTTGCATTTCACTAATGTCTGATGATGTCGAACATCTTTTCATATATGCTTTTTAAAAAATATATTTTTAAAAAAAAAAAGTAGGGGAGAGTCAGAGAGAGATGGAGATACAGAATCTGAAACAGGCTCCAGGCTCTGAACTAGCTGTCAGCACAGAGCCCGACGCAGGGCTCAAACTCAAAACTGTGAGATCATGACCTGAGCTGAAGCCGGATGCTTAACTGACTGAGCCCCCCAGACGCCCCTCATATATGCTTTTTTTGCCATCAGTATATATCCTCTTCAAAGCAATGTCTGTACGTGTCTTTTCCCCATTTTCTAATTAGAATGTTTGGTTTTCTTAATGTTCAGTTATTGAGAGTTCTTTATACATTCAAGATACTATTCTTTGTCTGATATGTCATTTATCTTTTGATCCTCTTATTGGTCTTCCCTAGAGCAAAAGCTTTTAACTTTGGCAAGCTTCAATTTATCAATTTTCCATTATGGACCATGCTTTTTAAAATAAAAATTATGGGGCACCTGGGTGGTCAGTTGAGTGTCCAACTTCAGTTCAGTCATGATCTGGCAGTTTGTGGGTTCGAACCCCATGTTGAGCTAGCTTCACTAAAGCTGCTGTCATCGCAGAGCCTGCTTCGGGTCCTCTGCCCCCTCTTTCTGCTCCTCCCCCGTTTGCGTTGTCTCTCTCTCAAAAATAAACATTAAAAAAAATTTAAATTGTATATATTTAAGGAGTACAACAGGTTGCTTTGTTGTACATATATAGCGAAACAGTTACTATAATGAAGCTAATTAACATGTCTCCTCACATAGTTACTATTTTCTTGGTGATGAGAGCATGCAAAATCTACTCTGTTAGCAAATTTCCAGTTTTATTATAAACTATAGTCATCATGCTTAGTCACCCTACATAATAGTAACCTGGGACCCTTTGACCCATATCTCCCCATGCCCTACACCCCACAACCTAAACCCCTGATAACCGCTGTTATACCCTCTGGTTCTATGAATTTGACTTTTATAGATTCCACATGTAAGTGAGATCATGCAGGGGTTTTTTTTCTTTCTGTGAATAGCTTATTTCACTTAACATACTGTATAGATCATGCCTTTGGTTATCAAATCTAAAAACTTTTTGTCTAGTCCTGGATCCCAAAGATTTTCTCCTATCTTTTCTTTTCCCTGGATGTTTTATAGCTTTATGTTTTACACTTTAGTTCATAATTCATTTTGAGTTACTTTTTATAAGGTGTGAGGTTTTCTTTTTTTCTATTTGCCATTTTGGCACCACTATTGAAAAAGTTATCCTTCCTCTATTGAATTGCTTTTGCTCTTTGTCAAAAATTTATTGGGCATATTTATATGGATCTTTTCCTGGATTTTCGATCTTATTCCATTGATACATGTGTCTGTCCCTCCATCTGGTCCTGTAGCTATGTAGTATGCCTTAACATCCTATTTTATTTTTATTTTTGACATTGTATTGATTGGGGGGCCTGGGTGGCTCAGTCAGCTGAGTGTCTGACTCTTGATATTGGCTCAAGTTGTATCTTACTGTTGTGGGATTGAGCCCCATGTTGGGCTCCAAGTTGAGCATGAAGCCTGCTTGGGATTTTCTCTCTCTCCCTCTCTCTCTCTGCCCCTCTCCCTCTCACATGCAGCACTCTCTCTCTCAAAATACATGAACTTTAAAATAAAACAAAGTAAAATTGCTTTGGTTAGTCTAGAGCTCTTTCTTTTCCATGTAAATTTTAGAATAAGATTGTCTCTGTCTAAAAAGAATTTTTTTTGCTGAAATTTTGGTAGAAATTTTGTTAAATCCATAGATAAATGTAAGCAGAATCGACATCTTTGTAATAATGAATCTTCCATTTCATGAACATGGTGTGTCTATCCAAGTGTGTAGGGCTTCTTTGATTTCTTCAGAATTTTGTTATTTTCATCAGACAGATTCTATTCATTTTTTGTTGGACTTATGCCTGAATATACAATTTTAAATGTAATGATGGGTTACATTAATTGATTTTCAAATAATGAAGTAGTTTTGCATACCTTGAATAAATTCCATTTGGTTGTGGCATATTATTCTTTTACACATTGTTGGATCTGATTTCCTAAAAATTCTTTGAGAATTTTTGTGTCTAAATGTATGAGAAATACTGATCTGTAGTTTGTTTCTTTTTGAGCTGCCTTTGTGTTTGGTATGGAGATAGTACTACCTTCATAAAATGAGTTAGGAAATGAAAATTTCTCCTTCATATTCTTGAAGAGAGTGGGTATAATTGGTGATAATTCTTTGACTGTTAGATAACATTCTCCAGTAAAACATCAGGGCCTGCAGGGTTTCTTTGTTGTTGTTTTTTTGTTTGTTTTTTGAGAGCATTTAAGTTAAAATTTTAATATTTTTTAGTAATTAAAGCATTATTAAGGTTATCTATTTTTACCTTTGACCAAGCCTTGGTAGATTATGGGTTCTGAAGAATTGGTTCATCTCTTCTAAATTCAGTAATGTGAAGTTATTTATAGTATTCTTTTATTATCCTTATAGTAACTGCATGATTTGTTGTGATATCTCCCATTCCATCCTGATACTGATTTTTTTTTGTCAGTCTTGCCACAGGTTTGTCAATTTTTAAATTTTTCCCAAAGAAGTAGATTTTTGTTTTATTAGTTTTCTCCATTGTTTTTCTGTTTTCAATTTCTTCTTTTTCTCTGCTTTTATCTTTATTATTTTCTTCTCTCTGCTTGGGGTTTATTTTTCTCTTCTTTTTCTTGTTTCTTAAGGTGGGAACTTATATTATTAATTTAATATTTTTACTATTTTCTAATGTAGAGACTTTTTTAGTGCTATCAATTTTCCCCTCAACACTGCTTTAGCTACATCCCACAAATGTTGATATGTTATATTTTCATTTTCATTTAGGTTTATATTATTAATTTATTTTTTTAAATGTTTATTTTTGAGAAAGAGAAAAAGTGCAAGCAGAGGAGGGCAGAGAGAGAGAGGGAGGGAGACGTAGAATCTGAAGAAGCTATCAGCACAGAGCCCAACATGGGGCTTGAACCCATGAACCAAGAAATCATGACCTGAGCTGAAGTCAGAAGCTCAACTGACTGAGCCACCGAGGCACCCCATTCAGTTTTATACTTTTTAAAAATTTCCTTCGAAAGTGTCATCTGGGTAGCTCAGTAGGTTTAGCATCTGACTTTGGCTCAAGGTCATGATCTCACAGTTCATGGAGCCTGCTTCAGACTCTGTGTTTCTCTCTCTCTGCCTTCCCTCTGCTTGTGCTCTGTCTCTCAGAAATAAAAAAAACATTAAAATTTTTTAAATTTCCTTTGATATTTCTTTAACCTATGCATTATATTAAAGTGTTTCATTTAATTTCCAGGAGTTTGGAGATTTTCCTGTTGTCTTTCTGTTACTGGTTTCTAGTTTGATTCCATTATGGTCAGAGCACATACACTGTATGAATTCAATTTTAAAAATATTTTAAGTTTGTTTTATTATCCAGGATATGGGTCACCTTGGTGAATGTTCCTTGGTCACTTGGAAGGTATATTTTGTCTTTATTAGGTGGAGAGCTCTATAAATGTCCTTTTGGTTGAAGAGATTCTCCAAATCTCTTCTGATTTGTTTAGTAGTTCTATCAATTACTGAGAATTATATGTTTAAATTCCCAATTATAATGGTGTATTTATCTATTTTTCCTTCTGGTTATATCACTTTTGCTTATATATTTTGAAGTTATGATGTTTTTTGGATATGTATTTAGGATTGCTATATCTTTTTGGTGGATTGATCATTTTATCATTATGTACTGTCTTTGTTTCTAGTGATTTTTTTTGCTCTGAATTCTAATTTTTTGACCTTACTATAGTCATTCCTTCTTTTTAAAATTATTGTTTGAATGATATAGCTTTTTTATCATTTTATTTTCAACCTACCTATACACTATACAAATGATTGTTTGTAGACAGCATATAGCTGGATCATAATTTTGAAGTAACTGTTGAAGGCTTAAGTCTGCCATTTTATTATGTGTTTTCTGTTTTTCCCTTTGTTTCTCATACTGTTGCTTTTTACTACCTTCATATAGGTTAAACATTTAGGTAAAGGTAACATTTTTAGAGTTCCAGTTTGATTGATAATGTTTTTGAGTATATTACTTTGAATACATATACAATATACATATGAAGTGTACAATATATTGTACAGAATGTATAATATGCAAATTTATATATGTGCAGTGTTTGTAGTAACTATTCCAGGTATTACCATATAATTATGTAATTCATCACAGTCCACTGGTGTTGATATTTACCACATTGAGTGAAGTGTAGAAACAATATTTCCCATTTAGATCCCTTTACCTTTCTACTTTTTTGACATAATTGTCTTATATATTTCCTCTACATACATTGTGTGCCACATCAGATGGTATTATAAATTTTGATTCAGTCATAAAATATGATTAAAAATCATGAGGTAAAGGATAGTTTACTTTTATTTCTGCCCTTTCCATTGCTCTTTAATTTCTAAACTTTCTAATGAGAGAACAAAATTTAGCCATTCTTTAGTGGCAAGTCTGTTAGCAGCAAATTCTCTTAGGAGTCATTTATCTTAGAATGGTTTTATTTTCCCCTTCATTTCTCAAGGATAGTTTTACTGGATGTAAGATTTGGGGTTAACAGTGCTTTATTTTATTCAGCAGTTTATTTACATCCTGATTCTATGGTTTCAGATGAGAAAGCTGCTGTCATTGAAGGTGATATTCCTTTATTGGTAATGTACATTTCTCTCTGGCTGCTTATATTTTTTCTTTGTCTTTGGTTTTTAGAAGTTTAATTATGATGTACCTTGATGTGGATCTCTTTGGGTTTATCCTATATGGGATTTATTAGGCTTAATGTATATATTTTTATGTCTTCACCAAATTTGAGAAGGTTTCAAATATTGTTTCTTTGAATAACTTTTTAGTCCCACAATTTTTGTCCACTTCTGGAAAATTATATGCAAGTTAGATCCTTTGTTATTGTCCCATAGATCCATGAGTCTATGTTCAATTTTTTTCAGTATTAAAAAAAATTTGGGGGGAGCAGTTTTAGGTTCAAAGCAAAACTAAGATGAAGGTAGATAAATTTTCCTTACATGCCATACCCCCATACATGCATGGCCTCTTCCATTATCAATATTCCTCATTTGTTACAACTGATGAACCTATAGTAACACATCATTATCACCCAAGATCCATAGTTATCTTAGGCTTCATTCTTGGTTTTATATATTCTATCAGTTTGGATAAATGTATAGCAACATGTATGCTCTGTGCTCTGTATATTCATCCCTCCCTTCCTCCAACGCTGGGAACCACTTATCTTTTTACTGTCCATATTTAAGTTTTGCCTTTCCTGGAATATCATATAGCTGGAATCATACAGTATGTAAATTTTTCAGACTGACCACTTTCACCTAATACTATGCATTTAAGGTTTTTCCATGTCTTTTCATGTCTTAATAACCCATTTATTTATTTTTAGTGGTGAATGGCATTTTATTGTCTGGATGTACCATAGTTTATTTAACCATTCTTCACAAAAGGATACTTTCTAATTTTTGGCAATTATAAATAAAGCTGTTATAAAGATTTATGTAGAGATTTTTGAACATACTTTAAACTTTAAGTAAATAACAAGGAGCACAGTTGCTGGATTGTATGGTAAGAGTATGTTTAGTTTTGTAAAAAACTGCCAAGATGTCTTCCAAAGTAGTTACCATTTTGCATGATCTTTTCATATGCTTATTTATCATCTTTATATCTTCTTTGGTGAGGTGTCTATTAAATTTTTGGCTCGTATTTTAAATCAAAAACAATTAAAAATTGTTTTAATGTTTTTAATTTATTTTTGAGAGACAGAGAGAGAGAGCTCAAGCAGGGGAAGGTCAGAGAGAGAGCGAGATACAGAATCCAAAGCAGGCTCCAGGCTCTGAGCTAGCTGTCAGCATAGAGCCCGATGCGGGGCTCGAACCCACGAACCGTGAGATCATAACCTGCGCCGAAGCCGGATGCTTAATCGGCTGAGCCACACAGGCACCCCTAAATCAAAATTTTAATCAAAAATTAAAAAATTTTTATCATCTTATTGTTGTTTTAAGTGTTTTTGCATATTTTGATGAGTTCTTTATCAGATGTGTCTTTTATATATTTTTTCAGTTCTTTTTCTCTCTGTTGTACAGATTGAGTAGGTTCTATAGCCTTGTCTTCAAGTTCACAATTCTATTCTGTCATGTCCACTCCACTAATGAGTTTTTGTTTTGGTTATTGTATTTTTTAGTTCTATAAATACCACTTGGTTTTTTTTATAACTTCTATTTCTTTGTTGAGATTTTCTATTTTTACATTTGTTTCAAGAGAATTTGTGATTGTTGTTGGAGCATTCTTATGATGGCTGCTTTAAAATCCTTGTCAGACCCTTCCCACCACCGAACCATGGGGAGCCAGGGGCCTGGTGGACTGCCCCTCGTACAGGCCCCCTACACAGTTCTGCTGCTGCCACTGGGGACAAGTGGCAAGACCCAGGGGCCCGGAGCTTCTTCGTCTGGCTGCAGAGGAGGCAGGCTCTGGTTGAAATTCTGAAAACAGCTTAGTAGACATCAGTACAGTGTGCGCAAGCTGCATGTCTCACATCTAGCAACAGCCAAATGCTCACATGCTTCCATATTTACCCACTTCCATGCTAATCCACTTATATGATTGCCTGCTTACATGTTTACTTATTTACAAACTTTCGGCCCACACAATTACGTGCTTTCTCCCTAACCTCCTTGCGCAATTACACCCTCACATGCTTACCAGCTTATGTGTTTACCTCCTTCTATGCACACATGGAACTCCTTGCAAACATACCTCTTACATGCTTGCACACTCCTGTGCTAACACAGTTACACACTTACCTGCTGACTGCCTGCCCTCCTCCAGAGTTACCCTTTTACCTGTTTAGTTGCTTACGCAATTACACACTTATTTGATCTCATGCTTACACAATTACATGCTATCACCCACTTACACAGCTCCGGCTCCAGATCTGGCGTGGTCTCCACTGCAAAGACACCCAGTTTAACAAGGAAAGGTGGTTGGATTTCAGGGAAGGAAGGCTCTTAGTCACACTCCCAGCAGTCAGGCCCACTCTCAGCCCTGGTGCCTACCTCATACCAGCCTGTTCTTGCAAGAGCCCCTGTCCACACCTCTGACAGTTGCCAACATATTTCCTGTGGTCTGAACATTTTTGGTGGGATTTTTTTCCTTCGTCTCCATGTGTGTCAAGTTGGAAGAAAAACAACCAGCATTTGGGACACTTGCACATTCACAGCCTTGTGTGAGGCATCCTGTGTACATTCTCCTCCCCAGTCTTTTGGCAACTGGCCTGCTCGGTTTCATGTGGCTCCCTCTGGTGTGAGTCAGAGCTGATTTTCAAATCAGCAGACACTGGCTTCATGGATGGTGTATGGATGAATCTCCAGGAAAGAACACCTTGAGTATGACTAGTGGAAGGGAAAGAGAACTGGACTGCGGAGTCCGTTAGCCTGAATTTGGTGTCCAGATGGGCCTCTTCTAAGCTGTGTGACCTTGGGGAAGTCATATATCCCTTCTGAGTCTGTTTCCTCATACAAGAGAAGGTATAACTGGGGACATAGAGAGGCAGAGACTAGGTCCTTCTGCCTTTCTCTTCTATCCCTAGGGCCTGGTACTCAATAGACGCGTAAATGCTTTCCAACTAGAATAGACTTGTCCAGACATTCATACTCCACTGAGCACAAGACAAGTGATGGGAAAGTGATAGAGCAATATTCTCAAAGTGGGGTCCCCTCTACCTGTATCAGAATCATTACAATGCTATGCTATATACAGATTCCTGGGCCCTATCACCTCCTGGGATAGGACCCAGGAGTCAGCAATTTAACAACTTGCATAGAGAGAATCACATGCATAATGTGTGGAAAACAATTTACAGTGCTCCCTTTTCTCCACATAAGGGATTCTAGGTCATCGTTCAAGTGAACTCCAATGTCACCTCCACCGTGAAGCCTGCCTAGACTCACCCCAGATAGAATTAATTGTATCATCCTCTGTGGGCTATCTTATTCACATTTGTGTCCCCAGCACCTATCCCAGGATCACATAGCAGATGCTGATAATTAAAAATAACCTCCCTCCCTTGGCTTGTGAGGCCCTCAATAATCTGATCCTTCTCATTTCTACCTGCCTTCCATACCCCCTCAGCACATCTCTCCTGCCTCTGCCCTGATCCTCCACATTTTTAGCAGACTGCCCTTAGTCTGTACCTTAATCAAGCTAAGTTTTGTCCAGCCTCTCAGCCTTTGCTCGCAGTCCTTCCTCTGACGGAAGCGCTCTTTCTTCAGATCTTTGCATGACTGGCTCCTTCCCACTGGACATTCCATTTCTAGATCAAATATCACCTTCTCAGAGATACCTTCTCTGCCCACCCAACTGAAGAAATTCCCTAGTAACATCTGTCTCATCACCCCATTTTCACTTTATCACACACTTCTTTTTTTAATGTTTGTTGTCTGTCTCTCCCCAGGGAACATAAGCTCATGAGATGAGAGATCTTTAAAAGTTTAGCTCAGTAATTTTTAAACAGGGTTGATTTTTACCCACCCCACCCGCTCCCCCGGGGTCAGTTGGCAATGCCTGGAGACATTCTGGGCTGTCACACTGGGCAGGAGCTACTGGTATCTAGCGAGTAGATATCAGGAATGCTGCTAAACATTCTGCAAAGTACAAGACAGGACAAAGAATTATCTAGCCCCAAATAACAATAGTGCCAGAGTGGGGAGATCCTGGTCTAGCTCATCTCTGATGCCCCAATGCCTGGACCAGCACCTGGCAAATCTTACGCAGTTCTAACATTTTTGTGGCATGAACAAATGAAATGTTTCAATTAAATGTTGGATTTAATTTTAAAGCCCCAAAGGTCCTTAGAGAGGAATTAAACCACAAGTTTTCACACTCTGTTTCTGGAAGCCTCAGGCTATGGAGCAGAGTTTCAGGAATTCTGTACACCATGAAGAATTTCCAGTTAAATGCTGACGACGTACATTTTGTGACTATGGTCTGTTTTATATATTGGGGTCCTGACTGACAAGTTCTCCTGCTTAAAAAAACTGTTCCAGACCAGCCCCCTTATTTCACCAAGCTGGAAGCCAGGACACAAAGGAGCTGAGAGTCCCTCAAGACTACACAGAGAGCCAGGCCTGGGTCTCCTGAGTATCTGGCTGGCCTTGGTCACAGACTGGCCACACCTCTGTGTTTCGCCAAAGACACAATTTAGAAGCAAGTGGATTTGATACTTAGCAGTTACAGGCATCAGAGACATATGAGGTGGGTTTTCATCTTGGCTATGCCTCCAACCAATTGCATGACCTTGGAAAAGCCACTTACCTCTTTGAGCTTCAGTTTCCCCCTGAGGATCTACAAACTAGAGATAATAATAGTACCTCCCTTATAGGGTTGTGATGCAGATTTAAAAAGTTAATATGTGAAAAATGTTCAGAGGTGCCTGGGTGGCTCAGTCGGTTAAGCGTCCGACTTCGGCTCAGGTCATGATCTCACCGTCTGGGTTCAAGCCCAGTGTCGGGCTCTGTGCTGACAGCTCAGAGCCTGGAGCCTGCTCCAGATTCTGTGTCTCCCTCTCTCTGCCCCTCCCCTGCTTGCTCTCTGCCTCTCTCTCTCTCAAAATAAAAATTAAAGACATAAAAAATTTTAGAAAAATCTTCAGAACAGTGTCTAGCACGTAGTAGCTGCTATATGTCAGGTGGGTGACCAGCTCATCCCAATCTGCCTGGGATTTTCCTGGTTTTAGCACTAGAAGCCCTGTGTCCCAAGAAACAATCTAAGCAAAGTGGAATAGTTGGTTATCCAGGCTGCATGTGCATGTTTCACTTTTTTTAAATTGTCTGATGTTCAGTATCTGCCTATATTAATGTTGTTTGACTTTTCATTACTTAGTACGTTTCATATAATGAGCATGAGAAATGGGTTACTGACAAATCAATTACACAGATGGGATAGCAGGGAACAACTTTAGCCTACTTTCTCCTTTTTTTTCCCCTAGAGTGTTCCCCTTGCCACAGATGGTAATGACATTAGTGAGTTTTTGCATTGATTTATGAGAGAGCTTTTGCTGGGTAGTATTTTTCTTGATGCTTTAACATTATCCCCATTTTTTCAGTTTTATTCAGATGTAATTGATACACAGCACTGTATAAGTTTAAGCTTATGTACAGCATAAGTACAGCATAATGATTTGACTTAACCTACTTTAAAAAAATTTTTAAGCTTATTTATTTATTTTGAGAGAGAGAAAGAGCATGAATGGGGGAGAGGAAGAGAGAGAATCCCAAGCAGGCTCTGCAAATTTAGCCCAGAGACCGACATGGGGCTCGAACCTACAAACCTTGAGATCATGACCTGAGCCAAAATCAAGAGTCAAGATGCTTAACCGATTGAGCCACCCAGGCACGCATTAACCTATGTTCTAATAAGTAAATGAACCTGTTGATATTCTCCTATCAATTCATGCAAGGAGACCACAGTACCTCTACTTAAAAAGCATTTTGGCGGGGGTGTGGGGCCACCTGGGTGGCTCAGTTGGTTAAATGTCTAACTTTGGCTCAGGTCCTGATCTCACAGTTTGTGAGTTCAAGCCCCACATTGGGCTCTGTGCTGTGCTGACAGCTCAAATCCTGGAGCCTTCTTCGGATTCTGTGTCTCTCTCTGTCTCTGTCCCTCCACTTGCTCACACTCTTGTCTTTCTCTCTCAAAAATAAATAAAACATTTAAAAACTTATTTATTTATTTATTTTGAGAGAGAGCACTCACATGAGCTGGGGAGGGGCAAAGAGAGAGAGAATCCCAAGCAGGCTTCATGCTGTCAGCACAGAGCCCAAGGCGAGGCTCAAACCCACAAACCACAAGATCATGACCTGAGCCAGAATCAAGAGTCAGGCATTTGGGGTGCCTGGGTGGCTCAGTCAGTCGAGCATCCAACTTCGGCTCAGGTCATGATCTCATGGTTCATGGGTTCAAGCCCCAGGCTGGACTTTGCACTGATAGTGTGGAGACTGCTTCAGATTCTCTATCTCCCTCTCTCTCTCTGCCACTCCCCACTCTCAAAAATAAATAAACATTTAAAAAAAAGAGGGTCAGATGCTTAACCAAATGAGCCACCCAGGTGCCCCTAAACGGCACTTTTACAGCCATTGACTTGTTACTGGAAATCCTCAAACAAGAGAACTTTGTTTCTTTTTTCCAAAGGTCTGTATTTCCAACAGTTTACTGCTTCATTTTCCCCAGTAACACAGAATCTTGGAACTAAAAAGAAGTTTATATTTAGTACAACTGTGCTGTTTCCCAGATGGGAAAACTGAGTCCAGCTCCCTTTTATGAGGTCACCTACTAGTAAACATGACCCTGGGGCTCAGATCCAGGGTTTGGCTCCCAGGCCACTGTGTTCTCAGAAGTTCTCAAACTGAGTTCCACACCCAGTGGAAACACTAAGTTTCACAGAGAAGAGGGTGGCTAGGGAGTGAGAGGGAACCTGTGTCACTCAGCAACTGAAACCCTCCTCCTTCTGTCACAAAAGCTCCACTTTTATGTGCTAAAAATAATATTTTTTGAAGGCCACTCGATAATATCATAAGATTGACACATTTTCTTCCCTGGAAAATTTGCTCCCATGGAGAAAACGTGACTACTACTTTGAACCACATTTTTCCTTCTCTAAATATGTTTTACGTGGTTGGAAAAGTGGATGCATGGCCCTTTAAAAGCCAGCAGTTAAAATGAAAGGCTCATTCATTCACAGGAATGAGCTGGGTGAGTCAGAGTCTTGGTAACAACTAGCCCAGATGTATAATCTCATGCCTATCACTTAGGAAAATGCTGCCATTAGGGATCACTTGATAGAACCTTAGAGTGAGGGTCTAGAGGGGGGTACGTCTAGGGGGGTCCCAAGGTAGACAGTCGGCAGGAAGCAGGATGGAGGGGGACAAAATGCATTGAGACCACCTAGAACCCAGCCCAGGGTGCTGGGCAGGGCAGGAGTTGCTGCTGGTGAGCTCTGCTTCTCCCCACCTCCTCCAATATGATTTTAAGCTGAAACAGACAAAATCCAAGGCCAGGAAAACATCCTGGGTTGACCCCCAAAGTGAAAGAATGACAACAAGAAATGGAAAAGCAAAGTTCACAACCTTTGTCCAGAGCGATTCTGGCTTAAAGGAAGGGCGAGGAGGCATCAGCTGATTCCTCATAGCAGAGGTGAAAGCTCAAACCTGATTCTCAGCACGTCTGGGTTTGAATCCCAGGCTCAGCCACCCATCAGCTGTGCAACCTCAGGAGAGTTACCTCACCTCTCTGAGTATCCTTTCCTCACTGGCAAATGTAAACTGTAATGTTACCTAATATAGGGCCAGTGAAGGATTAGGAAAGAAGAGGGTGGGACACCTGGGTGATTCAGTCCGTTAAGCTTCCGCGTCTTGACTCTTGATTTTGGTTCAGGTCATGATAAATAAACTTAAAAAAAAAAAAAGAGGTCTCTGCTCCTTACAGTGCTTCTGTGCCAAGAGAAGAGTTGTAGCCACTTTCTATGAAGCACCTAAGTGCCCATGTATGGATGCCAGAGGGTGAGCTGTGCAGCCTCTACTGGGGACTCTACCTGGTACTGCGGTAGATCAGAGTAGGACTGTCACCATTGTAATTTGAATCCAAAACAGTTTTGAGTCAGAGAACATCCTGGGAGACCCAGAGTTTATCAGTCTAAGCCATGGGTTACTGTATTTGGCCAGCCCTCCCCACACAGCATGGGCTCAAGAAATATTTGTTGAATGAGTGACTCAATGATGGAAGAAATTAATGAAAGACTGAATGTTGATGAATGTCTCCTACTGGATGGAGGAGATTGAAAAAATCCTTAGGAATTCATGAACATAATGTTGAATGAAATAAGCCAGATACAAGAGAACGTCCAATGTGATGACATTTGTATGAATTTCTAGAATGGGCAAGATAAATCTGTGATGATAGGAGTCAGAATTGTGGTTACCTGGAGGTTGGAAGGAAGAGAGCTAGGAAATGGCAGAGCTGGGGTTTGAACCTGGGGCCACTGCCAGCTAAGCCCACATTCTTAACCCCTAGCCAACCTGCTGCTCAGAAGCCACACAGCCCAGTTTCCCATTAGATTTTGAGAGCTCCTTTGTAGCCTCTGCTAAATGGCTGGCCAGGCTCCACTCACATACTTCCAGTGACAGAGAACTCATTACCTATAGGCTTGCAAAGGAGACCTTGGGAGGAAGAGTTCTATTCCCTATAACAGCCTCTGCTTTCTCCTGCTTGGCCTGTTATCTTCTGACTGCCATGCCTGGGGGACTTTTATCCAGAAGTGGCCTTTCTCCTCCTTGTCCAGTCCCGATGGCCCAATGAGAAAGGTGGGGGTCATGGTGATATCTTTATAGTGGATTCTCTGTCTCACACACCATTCTTTGTTCCTCTGAAGAGAAGACTAAAGTGTCATGGAGGATGACTTGGGAACAATTCAACAAATGTAAAATGTACATACTCTATGACTCAGCACACACACCCAAAGATGGGTGGGCAAAGAAGCTCAGAGCAACAGGGTTCGTGAGAATAAAACCTCACAAATAACCTAAATGTCCACTGATGGAGGGCTGGTTACAACATCAGAGTGTGTCCTTCCACTGGAAGATGCCAGAGCAGTTTAAAAGGTTGGGACTGAGGTTTCCACCCAAGAGAAATGAGAACATATACCCACATAAAGACTTGTATGCAAACATTCATAGCAATATTATTCCTAACAGCCCCAAACCAGATACACTCCTAGAGTCCACCAACTGGCAAATGAACAAACAAAATGTGGCATATCTGTACAATGGAATATTAGCAAAAAAAAAAAAAAAAAGGCAGATACACTGTGTAGCATGGACGAACCTCCAAATAGTTATGCTAAGAAGTTAGATGCAAAAGAGCATATTGTATGATTCCATTTATATGAAATGTCCAGAAGAAGCCAATCTATGGAGACAGAAAGATCAATGGTTGCCTGTGGCTGAGGGATGGACTGGCAAAGGGTCCTGAGGGTACTTGTTGGGGGCAGGGTGGGATGCGGAAATGTTCTAGAACTGGATTGTGTTGCTTGGCTCTATACATTTGCAAAAGTCATTGAGCTATACCTTCACAACAGGTGAATTTTATAATATGTAAATCACACCTTAATCAATCTGTTCTTTAAACAAAGATGTTGGGGTGCCTGCTTGGTCCAGTCTGACTCTTGATTTCGGCTCAGATCATGATCTCACTCTTTGTGAGATGAAGCCCCACATCGGGCTCCATACTGTCAGCACAGAGCCCACTTGGGATTTTCTCTTCCTCTTTCTCTCTGCTGCTCCTTCACTCAATCTCTCTCTCTCAAAATGAATAAACTTAAAAAAATATATGTTGATACAGCAAGAGGGATATAAGTAAAGAGTGAGATGCCAAACTATACAATTCTCATGTATATAAAAAATAAATGACATTGAACCCCTCCCCATATCGACACGAATACATGTATAAATAAATGCAGGGAATCCTGTCTTGAAATACCACCCCATTCTTTTGACACAATCGATATTTCTGGGGAGGAGAGTAGAAATGCAGGGCAGGAGAGGGGGACTTTTATTTTACCATGAAAATGGATTCTTTGGGTAATTTTTTTTATTTATTAAAACCTTTTTAATGTTTTTTTTTTTTGAGAGAGAGAGAGAGAGAGAGACAGTGTGAGTGGGGGGAGGGACAGCAAAAGAGAAGGAGGCGCAGAATCCAAAGCAGGCTCCAGCCTCCGAACTGTCAGCACAGAGCCTGAGGCAGGGCTCGAACCCACAAGCTGTGAGATCATGACCTGAGCTGAAGTCAAACGCTCAACTGACTGAGCCACTCAGATGTCCCTCCTAGGATAGTTGCTTTAATTAAAACAAGCAAGCAAGAAAAGAAACAACGCAAAAGAGCCTAGAGGCTGCCGTCCGTTCTGCAGCCCATCTGTTACAATTATTGGGCCCATGGATGTAGGAAATTGTCATTTGTAAGCAGTAGATTGGACGTGTCTAAACTTAGAAAGGACTTCAGGAATGATCTATTCCAGCTCCTTTGCTCTGTAGGTGGAGAAACTGAGGCCCAGGGAGGGACTGGGATCTGGCCAACACCAAAGCTCGTTGGGCTAGGGCCCGGGCGTCAGTCCAAGCCCCGGATGAAGCTCCCAGCTCTGCCCCCGCACTATACTCTACGCAAATTGTTTCGTGTCTCCGGGAAAGGGGAGTGTATAAATTTGGCCACATTTTGGAACAACAGAGCCATAAATGGACATGCCCGCAGGAGGCTGGGAGGTACCTGACCTTTGAGGCTGGGGCTGGGGAGGGGAAGGAAGAACAGGGCCAGCAGCCTTAGCACTGGCCCAAATTCTTGCATCCAGGGGAAAAGAAAACTGGAGAAAGGAGCTAGTTCAGAGGGAGGCTGCAGATGAAGCAAATAAATACAGAGGGCCATATGGACCTGGCTCAAAGGCCCTCTCTGCCACTGTTTGGCTGGGTGACCGCGGACACATGCCTTTGCCTCTTTGAGCCTCGGTGATCACCAAACCTGGCAAATGATGAGAATGTGTGGAAAGGTTGTAAAAATGCAGATGACCAGGCCCCAAATCCAACTTACACAGAATCAGATCCTCCCAAGATGGGTCCCAGGCAACTGTATTTTCCAGAAGCATCTTGTGTTAGTCTGCATCACTAGAGAACTGGAATTCAGGAGTCATTGACATCCAGGATCTTAAAACGGGCTTCTCAAAATCATTATTTTTATTAGACTCTGTTACTCATAGAGGAAAACCCAGGCTGCTTAGCATGCCATTCAAGGCCTCCATGGCAATAGAATAGCTTCACCTTCTCCCCACCTCAGCCCTTTACATTCAACCCTCCACTGCTTCAGCAAACAAGGATGAGTGTCCCCTCTCTAGCCCCACATAAAACCAGGTCTCTGCCTTCCCTGGCAGTCCAAAGTGGGAATAAATCAAATTCCATACTCCTTGGCTCTCTTCCTTTTCTAAACACATTCATGTTCACACTTTCCAAATGAGACAGTTCTTTCAAATTGGACAGTCCATCCCATTTGGCTTCTCTTTTGATGGAAAGCCCCCGTATCCCTTCTTTCATGAAGCTTTCCAGCTGTTCTCTGCACCCCTAGATGGAATCACGACCTACACATGGCTCTACCTCGAAATGAATGAGTGAATAAATGAGTGGAATTCCTGACTGATTTGCCTCCCAGCCCTGGCACAGTTTGTAGCCAATAATAATAACCAATAATGATGTTTATTGCAATACAATGAACTCTGGAATCTCTGAGCCAACTCTGATCTGAATGCAACTACCACTGAAAAGCATTCAGTCAGTCAACAAACATTTACTGAGTATGTACTATGCACCAGGCATATGTAAACAAACCAGATCACTCCAGATGGGGGTAAGTACAAAACTGAGTGCTCTGAGAGAGAACAATTGGGAGGTGCTGCTTCAAAGAGAGTGGTCAGGAAGCCCTTTGGGGGCTGACACGGAGCTAGCCTATGGAGCCCTAGAAGGGGTGACTTGATTTGGGTTTGAGAAGGGCTCTTGAGCTTCTAGGTGGTGAGTGGAGGTGGGGTGGGGACAGTGGCCAAAGCCAAGTGATGTGATTAACAATGGTGTGGAGAGGTGGGGTCCAGCCACATGAAGATAGGTGCCACAGGGGGGCTTGCAGCTTGGGTGGGACAGCTGATCTTCCAAACTTTAAAGTCTTTGATGCTCTGAGCCTTATCTATGTTTTAAACTCACACACACACACAATTAAAGAAAACAAAACCCCTCAGAACCTCAGAAGTTGGCTAACGCCCATAGGATTGTTTGTTTTTTCAGAAAATTTATTTTCCCACTGAATCTTCAGTTTTGTGTTTCTAGCAGCTGGCATCCACCCAAGGGGACAAGTTAGCTGAGACAAACAGGCTTCCGTCCCTCTGTCATTGTCCTCTGGATCACTTGTGGCTGCTAAGAGGGTCATTTCCTGAGGCCTCAGCAGACCTAGAAGGGTGAGGTGTTGGGGCCAGGCCTTCCCACGGATGCAGCTGGGTCAGCTGCGTTTCCTGAGAGGACATTGCTCTGGGGGAGGGGTGGGGCAGGCGAAGAGCAGCCCCAGAGGTCCGTAAGCAGCTCCAGCCCAACACTTCATTAGTAACTCAGTTACTTGAGCTTTAACAAAACAATGTGGTAAGGTTCCCAGCTAGCCCACAAGAAGAGCCTGCAGGTCTCATATTGGAGAATCATTTGTGTAGGATGAGAGGAAGTCAGCCCAAGAGAGGTTCCAGGCCACCTGATTTCAAGACTCACAAAATTCAGGCCAGGTGACCTGGGAATGATCCTTTAAGGTGAGACCAGGCTGTGACTGGAACACAGAAAAGCCCTTTCTCCACTGGGAGGGGAAGGGGGCCCTGACTCTGGGACGGGGGACTCTAGGCATGGAGTCCACTCAACTCCACGACTATCCAAGCCACACACAAATTTTGAGTTACTAAGTTCAGCCACTCCTAGTTACAATTTGGGGTTTTTTTTAATGTTTTATTTTATTTTTGAGAGAGAAAGAGAGACAGTGTGAGCAGGGGAGGGTCAGAGAGAGAGGGAGACACAATCTGAAGACAAGCTCCAGGCTCTGGGCTAGCTATTGGCACAGAGCCTGATGCGGGGCTCGAACCCACAAACTGTGAGATTGTGACCTGAGCCAATGTTGGACGCTTAACCAACTGAGCCACCCAGGTGCCCCAACAAACTGGTTTTTATTTTATTTTTTTTTTTTAGAGATAAGGTATAGAGAAACTTTTTTTTTTGTTTTCTCTGCTATTTTATTTTATTTTATACAATTTATTTTTTTAACATATGCAATTATTTTCCGTCATTTACAATACAGTAGTTACAATGATACTCCAAACAGAAAAGCAAAGTAAAAAATCAAAACCCCCACTTCTATTTGATGTAATTAGACTTATACAGAAATTAGAAGCAAACTGGTTTTTAAACTGATGTTCTGCCCCTGTTTGATGGGGGAGGGTACCAAGGCTGTGTCTGGTCCAAACCCATCAAATAACCTCCCACAAACCCATGAATCCTGTATCAGGATCATGCACCTTCCTCTCATGCCACTCTCCCTTGGTCATTACCCATTGCTCTCCCAGTGTTCATTACACTGGCTTGCTTTGGGTTTCTCTTTCCTGCCTTTGTCCATGCTGTTCCCTCTGCCTGGATCAAGAGGCAAAGTGCTTCCTAAAGCTTCCTTTTCCTTCAGAGAACTAACCCCAACTAGTAATAGTGATTTGTGCAGTAATTTGCATGACATCATCTTCCTCCAAAGCACCATTAAAGACTTTCCACCATTGGCCTCTAAATTGGCCACAGAAAGGGAAAGAAAGAGAAAGGACAGTATGTTGGGGGGAGGGGCCAAGCCTGGAAAAGGTACACATCTCTTCTGCTCACATTTCATTGTCTGGGATCAGTCACATGGCCACTCCTAACTACAAGAGAGGCTGGGAAGTGCCGTCTAGCCTGGGCATCAAAGAGGAAGAGATGCATACTCATGCATACTAGCTGACTATCACAGAAATATGGCTCCCTGACCTGAGAAGAAAGGGGTGATGGAGGGGACAGGAAAAAGCCCCTGCAATGCAGTACACACCCTTCATATCCTTCCCTGCCCTGGAGGGGGAGACATGTCTCTTGGGCCTGTGTCCACCTTTTCCTGTGAATGTAAAACTAATTAATGGTCAATTCCTGGACCAGACATGGCCCCTATCCCACCAACGATCACCTCTACCCACCAAAGGCTGCTCACTGAATGCCTGTAATTCTGCCTGATGGTGTTGTTCTGGCCTCAGGAACATGCTGGAATGCCAAGGACTAGCACCCCCAGAAGCAGCACTTGGCCATTGAAGGATAGAAAATGCGTGGATAGAGAGCCCAACTCCCTAACCCTTTGGTTAGGATGTCTGAGGTATGCTCTACACCGTCTCTGGGAGGTCCCTAATAGGACTGAGCACTAGTTGATCAGCATAGTATCTGCCCTAATAGTGCTTCCCTTACTGGCTCTCTTCCATTCTCTGTCTTGCTTCCCCACTCCCTGACAGGGAGTCCCTGGGATCACTTCCCAGATAGATTCCTGACACTTAAATATTTGTTTTAGGGTCTGTTTCTGGGAGGACCCAACCCAGGCAGCTCCCAGTGTACAAGAACAATGACCCATACTCACCACCCCTACCATGTCCAGCCTTGTGCTTCAAGGATGCACAGCCATCCTTTTGAATTACTTTTAGAAACACACAAAAACACATGTCAATGGATTGGTCATCTTGGCCAGGGCACGGAGGCCAGGGAGAGGGCCTCATGCACTTGAAAACAAGCCTCAGAGGATTTATCTGCTCATTCTGTTTCTTTCCCACACACAGGAAATCCTAGGCAGGCAGAGCTTCCTGACTCAGGATGGGGGTGGTGGTGGGGAGAAGCTTACAGCACAGGGTGAAGACCCTCCTCCTCATGAGAGAAAATTCAGAATTCTGAATTCTAGTCCTTGGTCTGCCCCTAGTTTACTGTGTCACTCCGGGTTGTTCCCTCCTCCTGGGCCTCAGAATCCATCTATACAGGTGGAATAGTTGTGCACTGGGATATCTTAGCATTGCTACATTCTGTGTTTCCTCTGAACTCCGATCCAGGCCTGGCACACTATTTCACTTGTGAAAACTTTTAAGGGATTCAGGAAGTTAAAGCATACACATATGTGGGGTATTTTGGAAAACCAGGATTAGCAACAATTAAGAAAAGTTAGAGTGATTTGTCCTGTTAATGGAATTTTCCATGGAAAATACTTTTAAACATACATTTTCTTAATAGATTGACATTCACTAGCAACTTTTCTCTTCTTCTTTTTCCAGGCTCCCTCTGGTCTCTACAGCCCAAGTTACTTTGACCAATGAGATCATGTTGCTCACTCTCTTGAAACTCATTCATGGATCCCCAGTGTCAAGCAGGACCTCCCACAGTGTGTTGCACAATAACAAATGATTGATTATTGAATTGAATTTTATTTCCAAGCTACTTTGGCCTAAGAAGACACCTAAGGAATGAATGCTTGTTAGAATTGTGTCTACAGTAAAAGTTAAAAGGCTATGAGCAAAGGTGAGGGAAAGTTTACCTGAGAGTAAGGTGCCTGATATGGACATTGTGGTGTTGGTTTTGGTGCTCAGTTGGCCTTTTAGCTTCATTTCAGGTTGTAGATAAGTCATTGTACAAGTTACTCCAATTAAGTGAGCTGTTATTGTGCATGCTGGCTGTATTGGTTAGGAATGCATTAAGCTGCAAGTTGCAGGATACAGTACCTAAAACCATAACCACATTGACTGCTTGCTTGTCTGCAAATCTTCATGCAGATGGTTACAGTTAGTCCACCTGCTTAATGATGTTATAAAAGATACAGGTTCCTTCTTTAAAAAAATTTTTTTTAATACTTATTTTTGAGAGAGAGAGAGAGAGAGAGAGAGAGAGAGAATGAGTGGGGGGGGGCGGGGCAGAGAGAAAAGGAGACACAGAATCTGAAGCAGGCTCCAGGCTCTGAGCTGTCAGCAGAGAGCCCAATGCAGGACTCAAACTCATAAACCACAAGATCATGACCTGAGCCAAAGTCGAACACTTAGCCAACTGAGCCACCCAAGAGCCCCAACACAGGTCCTTTCTACTTTTTCACTCCTCTATCCTTATTTTCAGTGCCTCATGGTCCCCAGATGGCTGTCATTTCTTTAAGTATCATCCTTGTTCAAGGAAGGTCATACCCCTGAGCTCTCCTCTCCCTTTTGATCCTTTTATGAGGAAAGCTTTCTAGAAGCACCCCAGCATACTTTCCCTTATGTCTTACTAGTCAGAACTAACTAGGTTACATGACCGTTTGTATTAGTTACCCATTTATGGGGAACAAATTACCCAAAATCTAGTTTCTTAACACTGCCATAAACATTTTCCTATTTCTTAGTTTCTGTGGGTCAGTTAGGGATGGTGTAGTTTGGTGGTTCTGAAACAGGATCTCTCAGGGGTGATTTGTGCCTGTGTCTTCATTTATAAAGATGACTACATGATGACATGGAGAGTTTGATACCACTGAAAGAAAAGTTTAACATTATTCACAGTTCTCCTGGAAAGAAGAGGCGCATCATGTCATGTGGGGCCATAGGGGAAGCACCAGTGTTAGTCAGGAGGCAGACAGGGGCAGGAGAAAGCCAAGGCCACAACCTTCATTGGGGTTTCTGTGGGATAGCAAGGCAAGGCAAGGTATGTTTGGATAGTTTGGATAATTCCAGTGGGCTCTGAAGCACCGGGGTTGTCCCTAGTTGTCTATTACCTGGCCTTGGGTTGATCTAGGTCAAGGGAAATATTAGCTTGGTATAGAAGTTAGATAAGGAGGTATGGGAGGGGACGTATGGACTCAGGATTGGTTTGTACATAAAAGGTGGGCTCACCAACAGGTTGTTTACTGTCTCTAGGAATTAGCTAGCCCTGGGTGGGGCAGTTTTTTCTCAGCCAGCAAGCCCCCCCCCAAAGATGTCTAAATATCATAAAATACAGAAAATTTAAAATATGATTAATACAGGGGTCCCTGGCAGGCTTAACTGGTAGAGCATGTGACTCTTAATTTCAGGGTTGTAAGTTCAACCTCCAAACTGAGTGTAGATATTACTTAAAAAATCTTAGGGCACCTGGTGGCTCAGTTAGTTAAGTGTCCAATTTTGGCTCAGGTCATGATTTCATGGTTTGTGGGTTTAAGACCCACATCAGGCTCTCAGTTGTCAGCACAGAGCCTGCTTTGGATCCTCTGTTGCCCTCTCTCTCCACCCTTCCCCTGCTCATGCTCATTCTCTCTCAAAAATAAACATTAAAAAAAAATAAAATCTTAAAAATATATGATTAATACAAAGATATCTCTGGCTAATGCTGCAGTCAAAATGTTGGCCCACATTGCAATCATTCAAAGGCTTGACTGGGGCTGAGCCACTTTCAAGGTCTCTCACTCTCATACCTGGTATGCTGGTGCTGGCTACAGTGAGAGGACTTCGTTCCTCCCATGTGGGCCTCTCCACAGGGCTGCTGAGTGTCCTCACAATATGGCAGCTAATTTCCCCCAGAGCAAGTAATCTAAGACAGCGAGGTAACAACAACAATGGTTTTTATGACCTACCCTCAGAAATCACTCTTTGAAATGAGTCACTAAGTCTAACCTACATTCAAGGTTGTGGGGATGAATCTCCACCTTTTCAGAAGGAAGGTGTCAAAAAAAATTTACAAACATATTTTAAGGCCACCAGATCATTCCTGACTGCAAGGGAGTCTGGAAAGGCAAAGGAGAACAGGATTGTTGTGACTAGCTTAGACTAATCATGATTGACTCATAGCCTGGGACACAATGCCACCCCCGACAAAATCAAGGCTAAGTTAATGAGGAAAGAGAGGGAAGGCTGATGGGGAAGCATTATATCTGCCACAATGGTGACAATAAAGATGAAGGGGACAAAGATTTCTAGGTGTCCCAATACTGCATGAGACATATTCCTACTAAAACATTATTTTTGTTTATCTGAAAGTCTTTTTTTTTTTTTTAAAGAGACAGAGAGATTGAACCTCAAGCAAGCTCTGCATGGAACGTGGAGCTGGACGAGGGGCTCAGTCCCACAACCCTGGGATCATGACCTGAGCCAAAATCAAGAGTTAGATGCTCAACCACCTGAGCCACCAGGTGTCCTTCTGAAAATCAAATTTAACTGATGTCTTCTATTTTCATTTACTAAAAATCTAGCCTTCGTGGTGGGAAATAAGTCTTCAGTGGTCATAGAAGGAAGCCAGTGAGAACGTGGCACTTCTTATGAAGATGCAGCAAAAGGAAGTCTGGGGATGCCTGGAAGAGGAAAAGATCTTTCAAAGCCTAGGGTAGGTTCCTTTAGGGGTAGGGGAGAGCAGGAGGGTGAGGGTGAGGTTTTCTGTGGTCCCAGTCTCTCTCTCCTCTGCCCCCAGGCCACCTCCAAGTCCACCAACACCACCACCAACACCAACACCATTACCTTCACTTTGATCTCAAAAGATATCTAGATATCTAGCTAGAAGCATCTCTCTTTCTAACACCCTGAAAAACCAACTCACAAAGCTGAAGTAGGGGCTGGGGGCAGCACTACAAAGTGCTTGTCATTGATGTGGGAACTTGGAGCCTCACTGTGTGACCTCAGGCAAGGCCCTCCCCTCTCTGGGCTTCCCTTTCCTTGGCTTTATAATGAGGGTTGGTCTAAATAGTCTCCAAGGGCCCTTTTACTTGGCCTACAGGTCTCCCTCCCAAAAGGAAACAAAAAGACATGGGCGGTTTCTGTGTCCTGTTCTCTAAGCCAAATTCAGATGAAAATGTCCAGTGTGACATAGATTTAATATAAACAGTGGTGCACTGATACTTACAAATACCCCAAAAGGAGTCCCAGATGGGCTATTTTTATCCCTTAACACACACACACACACACACACACACACACACACACACACACACTCCAACCCCATCACCCCCACCTATAAATTCCTCCAGTTGGTTTTTACAAGAAGACAAGAGTTCCAGTTAAGACTGCTAATTAAACAGCTTTGACTGTGGGCAGGAGAGAGGCTGGTGAAAATCTTCTCTCTGGGCATGATGTCATCACAATTGTGCATTTCTCATGACCCAAGAATGTGAGTGTGTTTGCACTGCATGTCGAAGCCAGTGATGCAAGCACGGCCTGGTAAACAGACCCCAGACAGGCAGGCCCTGCAAGGAGCCGTTGTGCAGAGGCCTGGCGGAGGTCCAGGTTGTTCTTAACTCCTTCCTGGCAGAACTGACTGGTGGACCGCTGAGGTTTGGCTAGAGAGCCTTCTCTACTCAGCCCTTGCTTCTCTCCCGCCGGCATCCCTGCTGGTGACAAGCTTTGAATGTGGAGTCACTGAGACCTACATTCCACCCACGGGCACCATCCGCTTGCTTGAGGGCCTGGGATACGTGACGCCTCTGCTCTGAGCCTCAGTTTTCTCATCTGAGAAAATGGGGAGATGAATCAGGGTTTCAATCCCTTGTTTTCAACTCGTGTGGAGGCCAAACTGGGGCCCCACTTAGACTCAATACTTCAACAGCAGTATTCATATATTTGATTGGAGATGGGTGGGCCCAGACCCCACCAGTTAAACTTTAACATTTTTTTAATGTTTATTTATTTTCGAGAGACAGAAACAGAGCACGAGCAGGGGAGAGGCAGAGAGAGAGAAAGACAAAGAATCCGAAGCAGGCATCTGTCAGCACAGAGCCCAACGCAGGGCTTGAACTCACAAACCACAAGATCATGACCTGAGCCGAAGTCAGAAGCTTAACCGAGCCACCGAGGCGCCCCCAGATTACCTTTTAAAACCATCAAAATTCTGAGTTCTGAAACCTGACCAGTCCAAGAGTGTTGACCAGGGGTTGTGGGCCTGGGGCACCTGCCTTTTGTTCACTGGGAGACTTACTGAGACACTGCCTTCTGCTGAAAAGTACACCCAAGCACAGGACTTAGCTCTGTGTCAGCTGTGTCCCAAGTGGCCAGCTCAGTGCCTGGCACCCAGCAGTCACCCAACCAATAGTTGTTGAATCAATAACTGAAGTTACTTATACCCCATAAATGCCATGGTGGTGATCATGGGGAAACTGAGGCCCAAGCCTCTGAGATAGCCTTCCCTGGATCCTTTCTCACAGAGGGAGTTCGGACTTTCCCCAAAAAAGGTAGCTGCTCACATTTCTCTGCTGGCCTGCTCACAAACAGCTTGGTGACCCCCCTCCGACATTCCAGGGCAGCCTCCTCCCCTGCTGACTGGTTTGCGGGCATCAACGAGTTTTCTTTGGCAGAAGGCTCAGCTGATTGAAAAAAAAAAAAAAAAGAGGGGGACATGCTGAAAGCTGGAGGTGGTGAAGGGATGGTCACAGGGTAGGGTGGGGACTGAGGAGTATGTGGGGAAGCTGAGATCTGCTGGCTGGCCTGAGACTGTGGACCAGATTCTGGGACCCTTCTGAGGACTGTGACTGTCAGTCAGCTCCTGTCTTAATCCTAGAACTGGAAAATTGCCCAGACTTGTGCAGAACTGCCAGGATGGAAAAGGCCTCCCTGGTGTGGTCTGACCTGTTCCCAGCTGCTGTGGATCCCCCAGTAACTCCCTTTTCCTGCAAAGTCTGGGCCTTCACATGATAAGGTTGGAAAATCCAGCAGAATTGAGCTGACATTATAGACACAGACTTGAGTCCAGGCCCAGACTCTTCCTCTGATTGGACAGGGAGTTAGGGCAAGCCACTTTCCCTCTCTGAGCCTCAGTTGCCTCATCTGTAAAATGGCACCGAGTTATAGGGATTGTATCTTGATGAATGTGTTTGGCACATAGAAGTGATAAAGGAATGTTAGTAAATTACCCTTGGCCTGGATAGCCCTCCTGATCCGATCTTTGTTAGGCACCAAGCACAATAATAACCTCATTGTCTGAGCACTGTGCTAAGTGATGTACAAGTATTATTTTATTTCATCCTCCCAACATCTCTCAAATGGGTACTAGCACTATACCCATTTGTCAGAGAAGAAGGTGAGGTTCTGAAAAGCGAAGTGACTCTCCCAATGCTACACAGCTAGTGAGAAGCAGAGCTGGGGTCTTCTGGACTCTAAACACTTCATACCATGGCTTCGAGAAAGATCTAGCAGCTAATTCTGTGCTCAGCTCCTTGAAGCAAGAGATTCCAGGCCCAGCTAGGCCACCCCCTGTAACATATGATGTAACATATGACCAGAGCAGGGGCCTCAGTTCCCCTATTGAACCATGGGGAAGATCCTCCTTACTCTGCCCACCTCTGCAGGGCTGAGGTAAGAATGCTGGTGACCTTGAAAAGGACTGTGCAAGCTATGAGATAGGACAGGCACTCTCAAAGTCTCAGAAAGGGGGAACCAAGGGAAAAAGTTAATCCTCTCTAGCCTCCCTGGCAAATATCAGACCAGCTCCAGCCATGGAGGGGCTGGAGTAGGGAAAGTGAGTGAGGGACAGTTGCATCAGAATGGCTCTGGATTAAGGGAACTACTCAGAAGCTAAGAAATGAAGAAGTGGCTCTAGCTCTCCCTTAGGACCTGACCTTCACTATGGTCTGTCCGTCCATTAGGAGTTGGGCAGTACTGCCTCTAGAGTCCAATGGATCAGAGTTCAAGTCTCAGTGCCACCCATCTCCACTGAGCATCCTTTGGACTTCCCCTCTCTTCATGTCAGTTTTCCCAACTCTGAAATGGATGTGATAATAAGATCCTCACCAGGACTATAGTGAAGATGAGCCTTGGCCCACAAATATTGGTTGAATAATTATCCCCCGGCGCTTGGTCTGCAAGCCTCAAGAGGCTTCTAGTCTGCAAGAAGAGACTGCATATAAAGTGTCTGGCACAGGATGGTACCCATTGGATGGAAGGAAGGAAGGAAGGAAGGAAGGAAGGAAGGAAGGAAGGAAGGAAGGAAGGAAGGAAGGAAGGAAGGGAAAAGTAGGAAGGGGAGGGAAAAAGAGGGAAGGGGAGGGGAGGGAAGAAGAAAGGAAGGTATGGATGGATGTGATGAGTATCTTACTCCAGGACACATAGTCTGGAAGTAACTATGGTAAGAGAGGGGCACTCCAGGAGCAAAGCCTTGGAGTTAGGAATTATTGCAACATGGATGAGACACTGGTCTCACTTGCTCAACAAGATCCCATGAGGAAGGGGATCTGAATAGAGGCTCTCCCAGAGTCCTCTGGGGCAAAGCCAAGAGTTTGTATAGGGAGTAAGTCCCCACGACCCAGACTAGCAGGCAGGAGCAAGCCCAGCCTGGGGGGTCCAGTCTCAGAGGACCTGGTCTGGCCATATTTGGTTTTCAAGGAACTGGGAGGTTTCTTACCAGCTCTGCTGCCCACGCACAGGAGGAAGGCCACCCACAGGTGCTGAGTCAGGCAGACAGCTAGGGTCAGGAGCAGAGGCCCCACAAAGGGGCAACTGTAACACAGTTGTTCAGATCCTGGCCTCTAGAGTCAAGAGGATGTGGATTCAAATCCTGCCTGACTCTGATAACTGTATCACTAGGCCTGCCACATCACCTTTCAGAGACTCTGTTTCCTTTACTTTAAAATAAAATGATAGCAGTAAGGATGAGCATGACTGAGTTTGCAATGTACCCGTCTGTGTTGAGGGCTCTGCCTCCATTATTTTGCTTAATTCTCATCATGACAGAGAAGTATTTTGAGTGTATGCATGAAACACAACATAAGACCAGTGTTTCTCATTCCTGCCACAGTAATTCCTAATCCCAAGCCTTTGTTACACCTGGAGTGCCTCTCTCTCCCTCACCAGCTTATGTGTTCTTCGGTGTCCAGTGTGGGACCCTGACTGTGGGACGTGACTCTCCCTACATGAGGAAGCTGAGGCACAGAGAAGCGAGGTAAGTAAGAGACATAGCTAGGAATAGCTAGGAAGTACTGAGAAGCTTCCCTACCTTCCCATTTCTGTGATGTCATCACTTCCTACTCAAATACCTCCAACTGCCCCTATAAAACAGTTCTCCCCATTTCCAGTTTCCAATTTCCTGCCCACGCCTTATTCCAGCTCTCCTAATAGCCCCGTGCAGAAGGCAGGCTAGACAGCATCCCCATTTTACAAATGGGAAAACTGAGGCTCGGAGAAATAAAGCAAGTTGCCTGAGAATTAGCAACCAGCCAGAGGGGTGACCAGAGTTGGGCTGCAATGCTGTCTGACTGCCATCCAGTGCTGTCTCCCCACCGTAGTAAGCTGACCCTCCACGTTTTGAGAAGAGAGTTTTCACCTGTCCTCCCAGTCAAGCCACCTTTAGATGGATGTATGGATACCAGAGAAAATGGGGGTGCCTGGGTGGCTCAGTCATCTGGGCATTGGGTTCTTGATTCTGGCTCAGGTCATGATCCCACGGTCATGGGACCGAGCCTATGTCAGGCTCCATGCTGAGCATGAGATTCTCTCAATCTCTCTCTATCCCCCTCTACCGTTCTCCCCCAATCTTGTTCTCTCTCTAAAATAAATAAAATACGGCCCCTGGGTGGCTCAGTCAGTTAAGTGTCTGAATTTGGCTCAGGTCATGATCTTACGGTTTGGGGGTTCAAGCCCCACGATGGGCTCTGTGCAGACAGCTTAGAGCCTAGAGCCTGCTTCGAATTCTGTGTCTCCCTCTCTCTCCGCCCCTCCCCCACTTGCACTCTGTGTGTCTCTCTCTGTCAAGAACAAACATTAAAAACATAAAATAAATAAAATAAAATAAATTTAAAAAATCAACAAAAAAGAGAAAATAAATCTGAGGTCCACTTGAAAGGAAAGGTCAGGCAGGACTAGTAGGGCATTTTGCAGATAGATAAATCTAGCCTGATTTGGAAATCATAAGAGTGAAGTGAATGAACAAGCTATAACAGTTCTGAATCAGATCATCCCCGCGTGACATGCAGGAGACCAGAACAGCTCTCTAAACCCATTAGCTCATCTCACTCTTTCGAAGGTACCTCCTGCCCTACCATGTGTCAGGAGCTGCGCTGTGCCAAGAGCCAGGCGAGGGCTCTGCCCCAGAGGAATCATTAGCTTTTTACATCCCAGTAAAGTGTTCTCCCCAAATGTGGCCACATTTTGTTATTTGTCAAACAACATCAAAGAAAAGGAAAAATAAAGCATTACTTTCTGCTCTCGCCATAAAATTTAAAAAAGACTCATCTCAGAATCTAGCAATTAAAAAAAATTACCTTTGTAACTCACCACATTGCTCTAGTTTTCTACCTAGCCACAGGCCAATGAAAACTGTAACTAAGTGGGTGTTTGGCAACTCCCAGATGAGTGGGGGAGATAAAACATTTACAGAAATCTTTCAGAGTAGCTATATTCTTTGAGTGTCTATGGGTTGAGAGCTGCCTAAAACTATCCTGGGTACCTTAATACAGATTTGTTGGGAGATTTTATGGGAGATTGGATTCTAGGGATTATATAGTAGACTGTAGGGTCAATTAGCCAAGCTGCACTTGGAAAGGACAGGAAACTTCAAAACAAATAGAATTAGGTCTCTCTCAGTCTCACTCTCGCTCTCTGCTTCTCTGTTACCTGTCTTCCCTCTCTAGTGTCAGATAGGGTTCCCCCACATAGCAGAGAAAGTAATGGCTAATGGCTTCCACGTTTCATAACTCACGGAACCAGCCAATTAACTTCTCAGTTCCAGATGGGAAGGGAAAGGAAGATCTAGGAAAGTGTCTGATTGGCCCAACTGAGTCAGATATCTACCCCTGGACCAATCAACTGTGGCTTGGGATTGGTGTGTAAAAAACATGGCAGCTTCCACGAAAAACTCATGGTTGGAGTCAGAAGAGGGAAGAAGAGCTAGGCCACGGGCGCCTGGGTGGCTTAGTCAGTTAAGTGTCTGACTTCGGCTCAGGTCATGATCTCACGGTTCGTGGGTTTGAGCCCCGCATTGGGCTCTGTGCTGACAGATCAGAGCCTGGAACCTGCTTCGGATTCTGTGTCTCCCTCTCTCTCTGACCCTGCCCTGCTTGTGCTGTCTCTCTCTGTCTCTCAAAAATAAATAAGAAACATTTAAAATTTAAAAAAAAAGAAGAAGAAGAAGAAGAAGAGCTAGGCCCGAGGGATGGGTGGAAAATACCATAAATGTCCATTGTGGAGGTGATAAATGCCTTAATAAAGGTGCAGGTAAAGTATCACAGGAGTTCAGGGGAAGAAGACATGATTTCTAGCTCTGGAGAGCAAGTAGACCTTCTTGGAAGTCATGCATTTGAGCTGAGAATATGTGGAATATACAGAGATTCTAAATGCTATCTCAAATTCGAAGAGAAAAATAACTACAGGAAGAGGAGAAAGTATCATCTGAAGAAGCTATATATTAATGCTTTACTTTGTCAAGATTATTATTTTTAAAAACAGATATAATTCCTATATCATCGAATTTAGAAAATATTTTATTATGAAATAATCTAGACTTATAGAAAGTTGCAAAAATTGTTCAGAGTTCTGCTAAAGTCTTCACCTTCTGTACCTCTCTCACCTAGCTTCCCCTAATATTAACATCTTAAACAACTTTGGTACAATCATCACAACCAGGAAATTATCACTAATTAATACTATCAACTAACCTACAGAGCCTGTCTGAATTTTGACAGTTTTCCTTTGTCTGTAATCCAGAACCCCACACTGCATTTAATTGTATGTCTTTTTAGTCTCCTCCAATCTGTGACAGTTCCCCAATCTCTCTGTTCTCTTGTAACCTTGACATTGAAGAGTGACGGTAAGTCATTTTACAAAATAACCCTCAATTTGAATGTCTGATGTTTTCTCATAATTAGATCAAGATTATGCATTTTTGGCAAGAACACCACAGAAGCAATGTTGTGCTCTTCTTAGTGCATCGTTCAGGGGCTACATTCTGTCAACATGATTTATTACTGAGATATTAACACTGAACACTTGGTTAAGGAGGCATCTGCCACGTTTCTCTGTTGTAAAGGGCCCCTTTGTAATTAGTAAGCATCTTGTAGGGGAGATATTTAAGACTACAAAATAGAAATTTCTCATCATTTAAAAAGTATACCAAATGTACACTTTCTACTTTTATTCCACGAACATCAATAGGTACACCCATTAAGCCCTGGTCTAAGATGCATGGCTTGGTTATGTATAGCTCTGTGACCTGGCTAGACCTTAGGATCCTTATCTGCAAAATGGGTGTAATTTGTCTTACAACTCAGGGCTGCCAAGGATAAGAGGACTGCACTTGTGAAAGTGTTCTGTAATGCTAGCTGGGATTGTTCGGTCTCAGCTCTATTGTCACCTCTACCTATCGTCATTCTTCATTTGCATCCTGCCTGCATCCATGCCTGCAGGCTTCTGTCTGTCCTCATTAACCAGACTCCCTCAGCCTATTTGCCAGCCTTACTTGTGATGTCATTTAATAAGTTTTGGAGACAAAAGGTGAGCCCTGTAGAGACTGACAATATCCTTCTGGAATCTCTGTCCGTAATTTTGGGAGCTGCCTCGAGGTGCCGAGTGACACCTGGGACCTGTGGGTGGCAGGTGGCAGATCCATGACAGAAATAAGTGGAAGAAGTAGGAATTGCCTTCCTCCAATAATGTGTTGGGCCCTGAAAAGAAAAGTCTCACACCCAACAGAGTATTGAACAAGCTTGGATGGATATTTTTCTCTTACAGAGAGCTCTAACATGTGCATCCTTTCTTTCTTTCTTTCTTTCTTTCTTTCTTTCTTTCTTTCTTTCTTTCTTTCTTTCCTTTTTCCTTTCAGAGAGAGAGCAGAAGGAGAGGGAAAGAGAGAATTTTTTAATTTTTTTAATGTTTATTTTTGAGAGAGAGAGAGAGAGAGAGGCAAGGAGGGGCAGAGAAAGGGGGAGACCTAGAATCTGAAGCAGGCTCCAGGCTCTGAGCTGTCAGCACAGAGCCAGATGCAAAGCTTGAACTCACAAACCATGAAATCACGACCTGAGTGAAGTTGGATGCTTAACCAACTGAGCCACCCTATTGCCCTATTGTTTTGTTTTTTAAATTTTTTTAGAGAGAGAGAGAGCGAGAGACAGAGAGAGAGACAGAGACAGAGAGAGAGACAGAGAGAGAGAGAATCTTAAGCCGGCTCCATGCCCAGTGCCGAGCCCAACATAGGGCTTGATCTCATGATGATGAGATCATGACCTGAGCCCAAATCAAGAGTTAGATGCTTAACCAACTGAGCCACCCAGGCACTCCTAACATGGGCATACTTTAAGTTAACAATTTCATAATGCAAAATGATGAGCTTACCCCTGACTCAACCTCCTAACTTCTGATTTGAGAACAAGACTTTAACAAACCAAAAAGAAGATAAAAGTTAAGTATCAGGTCTCACTAAACTTAGCTGTTACAATCATTCCTGGGGTTGAATGCACCCCCTTTTTATTATTTTTTAATGTTTATTTATTGTTGAGAGAGAGAGAGAGAGTAGGGGAGGGGGAGAGAGAGGAGGCAACACAGAGTCCGAAGCAGGTTCCAGGCTCTGAGCTGTCAGCACCAGAGCCCAATGCAGGGCCCCAACTCACGAATCGTGAGATCATGACCTGAGCTGAAGTCAGATGCTTAACCAACTGGACCATCCAGACACCCCGAATTCAACTCTTTTTAGAGGCAGGAGCCATCCATGCTTAGCTGGTCCTTTGTATGAGATCATTATGAAGATCAAATATGATAAAGGGTGAAGGTGCTTTGGAACTTATATAAGGCCAAGTCAATATTGCTTCTCCCATTCCATGTCCTAAGGGCAGCTTTTAGAAACTGCTTGCCCAGAGCAAAGCAGAAAGGTTGAAGTCCCCTAGCTCTGACATCAGCACAAGTCACCCTCTGCCTTCCTTCAGCCAAGCAGATGAGCACCTCAAAATAGAGCCCTCTAAATAGAGACCAAGCAGTATATAGGGCATTCCCTCCAGGGTCCTGAGCAGTGTCCTCCTAGACAAGTCACAGGCCTGGTTTCTCCCACCCATCTCCTATCTAGGGCACAAGCTGCTGTAGGTTGGACTCTTGCCCCACTAGCACCTGCAAAGAAATTTGTAGCAGCAGCTCAAGACTCTTTGCCAATTTTATTGACCTCTCCTCAGTGGACCCATGAATGGTGAGATCATGACCTGAGCTGAAGTCGGACGCTCAACCAACTGAGCCACCCAGGTGCCCCTAAAAGGGGTTTTCAAACATTACCCTGGGGTTTCCTTATTGCCCTCTCAAAATTTTTCCAGAAAGAGGGGCACCTGGGTGGCTTAGGTGGTTAAGCATCTGATCTCAGCTCAGGTCATGATTTCACAGTTCTTGAGTTTGAGCCCCGTGTTGGGCTCTGTGCTGACAGCTCAGAGCTTGGAGCCTGCTTCAGATTCTGTGTCTCCCTCTCCCTCTCTGCCCCTCCTCCACTCCCACTCTGTCTCTCTCTCTCAAAAAGGAGCCCAAGGTGGGAATTGATCCCATAATCCTGGGATCATGACCTGAGCTAAAGTCAAATGCTTAACCACCTAAGCCACCCAGGTTGGATGAGTTGGAAGCTCAAATGACTGAGCTGCCCAGATGCCCCCCAAATGCTTTTTAAAAACTGTCAGCCATACACACGTCTATGAGCAGGACCTGGCCCAAGGGGCACCAGAGGGTGCAGCGAAGCTTGTTGAGTATCTAGATGTAGGGGTGATGGAGAGGAGTCAGGAAGGATGTAGTTATCGTTAACTACATCCTGGATTCTGGAACACCCTTACACTGGCAAAGATGTGCTCCAGGAGGAACTCACTGCCACAGGCACATATTGAGCCGCTACTATGTGCTAGGTTGGGGGTTACCAAGCACACTGTGAGGTTTCACATTGTTCCAAGGCAGGATGGGCAAACAGCAGGAGACCTGGGTTCTAGTCCTGGCTTGCCCTCCTATAATTGCTTTGTGTCTTAGGGTTAGTTCATCATCTCTGGGATTCAGCACACAGCCTTTGTTGGCAACAGGTTAACTAAATCGTGTGAGGACAGATTATGAAGGACCTTGAGTGTCTGTGTAGGGAATTTGGGCTGGATCTGATTAGAGGGTAGAAGCCACTGCAGGTTCTTGAGCAGGGGAATGACATTTTGAGTAAAGTATTTCAGGAAAATGGATAAGGCCACCACCAGTGCAGAGAAGAGGGTCATATATCACCAGGTGTGGTGTCCTGAGACAGCAACTAAAGTTTATGCAAATCAGATCTTATCATCCCTAGCTCAAAAGCCTTCGGTGGCTCCCCACAGCCCTCACAGTGAAGTCCTTCCTTCTTACTGTGGTACATAGGTAGGGTTAACTCCACAGGTCTATGATCTGTGCATTCCAGAGGGTCCCAAGCTTGGTTTAATGCTCTACTGTCACCATCTTGAAATTCTTAATAGTTTTTTTTTTTTTTAACAAGGGGCTTCATGTTTTCATTTTGCACCAGGCCCCACAAATTATATGGCCAGTACCACCCATAGGGACCCTTTGGTCTGGTTCCTGCTCCCCTCTCCTTTCTCATTCCCACCCTCCACCCCCACTCCCTTACCCTTCAAACTCCAGTCACAGGCTGTGAGCTCCATGAGACCTGTCAAGTGTCCGTATATGCTCATGAACTTCTGGCTGGCTGGCTGCAAGGGGAGGCTCAGAGATGGGTTAAATGGGGAAGGGGGGGAGGCTGCTTCTTTCCCATCTTGGATTTTTCCTTCTGTGTGGGCAGACATTTTTCAGAATGCCCAGACCACACACCCAGCATGGTCTGCTCTGGCTCTGGCCTTTCCCCAGCTGGAGCCCATTAGCTCCAGACCCTCTTGCCCTGCCCTTTTCTCAGTGACGGACAATCCTAGAAGTGGATTGGGAAGAGGAGGCATTTTACAGGGTCAAACTTTAGTCTGAAGGAGGCAGTAATGAGGGCATTTCAGACCTCTATCAGCAGAGTAGATATTGGTGCTTGGGGGCTTTGTGCTTATAAAGGTTTGTTGAGTGACTAATATACAACCGAGGATAACTTTCTTCTCTTAACCAAATAAATAAAACCATTCACACCCCAAGAGGTAGGAGGAAGGGACAGAATTTGCACAAAACATAATAAATGTGTTGACCCTGGCAATGTAAGATCAGATATAACATCACATCTGCGCAGGCGGCTCATGTTTATTAGGCAGTGCCCACATCCCAGGATCTAAGCTAAGCTCTTGATGCACATAGGCTCCTGAATGTTCACCCCAACCCTATGGGGCTGGAACTTTTCCTCTCCCCATTTTGTGGACAAAGAAGTTGAAGCTTAGAGAAACTGAGTAACTTGCCTAATGTCACACAGTGAAGAAGTGACAGAGTTGAGACTTATACCCAGACCTGTCCAACTCCAGATCTGTCCTGAATGTTTCACTACCACAAAATAGCTACTCACTGGCTCACTGTATGATTTCAGGCAAATTCCTCCACCTCTCTGAGCCTCAGATTCTTCACCTATAAGTTGTCCCTTATTTAAAGCACCCTGTGCTAGGTACTGGAATTAAATTTTTTTTTAATTTTTTAATACTTAGTTTTGGGAGAGAGATAGAGGCATGAGCAGGGGAGGGGCAGAGAGAGAGAGAGAGAGAGAGAGAGTGAGAAACTCTGAAGCAGTCTCAGCACAGACCTTAATACAGTGCCGAAACTCATGAACTGTGAGATCATGCCCTGAGCTGAAGTTGGCCACTCAACTGACTGAGCCATCCAGGTGCCCCTGGAATTAATTTTTTATAGATGTTAGGTCTCTGGTTGATCCTTCATGACAGCCTAGTGAGAGAGGCAATGTGGTAGAAACAATGTTTTGTGTTCTCCAACATGTTCCCTCTTCCTGGGCACACAGGAAGGGCATTTCCTCATCTTCCCTTGCAGTTAGTAGAGTCATGTGACTATATTCTGGCCAATGAAATTACATGTCACCCTGGACAAAGCAGTTAAGAGTGGGTGAGCCTCATTTGATTTTTAGGCTCCCTTTCCACATGCAGAAGATTCAAAAATGGATTCCAGGGAGGCCCTGAGAGAGTCATTGCTTGGAAGAGAGGTGCCTTCCAAGAGAGATGGGTTAGGAGAGGGCTGCTCTTTATCAGACTTTGTGTAAGAAATAAACTCTGATTGGGTTAAGCCACTGAGATTTTTGGTTTGTTACATTAATTACACTGAATGAAACTGTATACCAGGGGTCCTGGCTGACTCAGTTGGAAGAACAGGTGACTCTTGGTCTCAAGGTCATGAGTTCAAGCCCCATGTTGGGTGTAAACATTACTTAAATAAGTAAACTTTTTAAAAAAACTGGGTGGGGCAGTCACCTGGTTGGCTCAGTCAGTTGAGCGTCTGACTTCAGCTCAGGTCATGATTTCAGTAAGTGAGTTCAAGCCCTACATGCTCTCAGCACAGAACCCACTTCAGATCCTCTGTCTTCCTCTCTCTCTACCTCTCTCCACCTCTCAGAGATTAAAAAAAAAAACAAAAAACACTGGGGGCCCTGGGTGGCTCAGTTGGTTAAGCATCCAACTTCAGCTCAGGTCATGATCTTACGGTTCATGGGTTCAAGCCTTGTGTCAGGCTCTGCTCTGGCAGTGTGGAGCCTGCTTTCTCTCCCTCTCTCTCTTTGCCCCTCCCTCACTTGTGCTGTCTCTCAAGATAAATAAATTTAATAAAAACTGTATACCAGTTGTTAATTGCCATAGCAATGCTGCATAACAAATCACCCCAAACTGAGTGCATTAAAGTAGTAACCATTTATTTAACTTATGATTTCACGAATTGGCAATCTGGGCTGGGCTCAGCCAAAGGTTCTTCTGGTCTCAGGTGAGCTTACTCATTCATCTGTGGTCAGCTGTTGGGTCAGCTGGCAACTGACTAGCACACCTCAGGTAGGACAGCTCATTCCTGTTCCAGTGCTCTCTCACCTTCACACAGCAGAGCCCAGGTTTGTTCACAACAGCTAAGAAGGTTCCAGAGAACAGAGCAGAAGCTACAGGATCTCTTAAGGTCCAAGTTCAGAACTGGCAGTGTCAACTCCCCCTGAATTCTACTGGCCAAAACCAGTCATATGGCTGAGTCCTGATTCAAGGGGTGAAGAAATAGACTGTTTCCTGATGGGAGGGGTTTCAAGGTCACATTGCAAAGGGGCTTGCTTACAGGGAGGCAAAGCATTGAAGTTTTTTTTTTTTAATGTTTATTTTTGGAGGGGAGGGGCAGAGAGAGAGGGAGACAGAGGATCTGAAGCAGGCTCTGCACTGACAGCACAGAGCCCAATGCGGGGCTTAAACTCAAGAACTATGAGTTCATGACCTGAGCCTAAGTCAGACACTTAACAGACTGAGCCACCCTGCATTAAAGTTATTTTTGCAAACAATCTACTAAAGGAAGCATTAGTGCCCCCATTTGAAAGACGAGGAAACTGAGGCCCAGGAAGATGAAGTAGATAGTAAATGGAAGAATTGGGATTTAAGCAAAGCCTGAAGCCCTCCTCATGTCCCAAGCTTCGCTGGTGACTCTGAGAACTGGGCCTCTTTGGCCAGAAGGAACCTTTTCACCCCTGCGAGCTGAACCTGGAATCTAACACCCTAGCCTCCTGGGGGAAGAGTCCCTAAAATCTGGAACTTGCTCTGGCCTTTGGAAGAACTGGGCATCTTTACAGAAATTTGAGACTACAGAACATCTTGAGCTCCAAGCCCGAAGCGTCTGTGACTGCAGTAAATTGGGGATGGCAAAACACGTCTTCCCCTCTTGGCCTTCAAACATCAGATGTCTCTAAGGACCTATTTTGCTGTGTGACCCAAGCATAGGTTACACACCCCTCTGTGCCTCAGTATCAGGAGGCAAAGTATAAAGAGATAAGAGCGCAGCCTCTGGAATCACAGCACTGGCCTCCAATCCTGACTCACTTGCTGGCAAGTCCCTTCCCAGTTCTGAGCCTCACATTTCTCTCCTATTAAACAGGTACAGGAAGAGTCCCCACCGTGGAGGTTGTTGTAAGAATTGAATGAGTGAATGTATAATGTAAATGCACGATATAAACAACCTACTATCCCCAAGGTGGGCCTATTATCTGGCAAGTGGTATTAGTATCATCTCAACCAAACCTTCATTTTATAGAGGAGAAAACAGAAGTTCAGGCAGGTGATGCAATTTGCCAAAGTCACACAGCTAAGGAGCAGTGATGTCCCCAGCATATTCAGGCTTATCTGATTCTAGCAGCCAAGGTTCTAACTTTCCTACAGTTTGAGAGTCCTGAGTTTGAGTCTCAACTCTGCCTCTTCAGCCACATGACCTTCGGCAAGACCCTTTTTTTTCTTAGGGTCTTTTTTTCCTCATCAAAATAAATGACGATATGCCCATAATACTTCAAATGGGAAAATACACAGAAAGTTCCCAGTACAGCATCCAGAATGGACATGTACATGATCATCAGAGGGGAGTTGCTTAACTCTCTGTGCCTCAGTTTCTCTATCCATCAAATAGCGCTAATAATAGTCTTATCTTATTGGAGTGGCCATGAGGAATAAGTGAGTTACTGTGGGCTAAGCCTTAGCACAAAGCTTGGTACATGCTTACTTCATAAGCACTTGTTTTTATGTTTCAAGTCCTGAAACCCGTTCCAGGCGAGCACAAGACAATGGGGGACCCTGGAGATCCACTGGCTGCAGCTCCAGGCATTGCCTTTGCTGCCACTCAGCTATTGTTACGCCCAGAGTCCTCCTCTCAAATCCAGATGGGGAGCTGGAAGGGCAGGCAGGGCTGGGCCTGGCTGGCGGATGGCTGGGAACGCTGCTCAGAGGCCGGTTTGGGTTTGGGCCCCACCCCGCCTGCCCTCCCTCGCCTGCAGCGGGTCCAGCCGCCACGTCTACACTTGGCTCTGAGGTCTGCACCAAACATTCCCTCCCACCGTGGCCGCCTCCTCTGGGAAGGTTCAGAACATTTCCACAGCCTCAGCACTTTACCCACCCTAGAGAGACCAGGCCTGCATGGAAACTATGAACTGGACACTGCTCGCCTCTGGAGCCTGCAAAGGGGCCATCCACCCTCCAACCTAGAGGTCTTCATGCCTTCAGTGAGGCCTGTTGGGCCCACCAAGGAGAAAGGGACACACAGCTGGATTCATATTTCAGCCCTGCCACCAACATGCTGTGTCAACTTGGACAAGTGACCTTCCCTCTCTGAGCTTCAGTTTCTTTATCTATCAAACAGATATAATCTTAGCACCTACTGCACAGGGTGGTGATGATGATTAAATGAGTGAATGGCACATAATAGGCACTCAGTATGTGCCAGTTATTGTTATGTCATGCTTGGGTGTGCCAGGTCAAGGGGTAATAAGATATTTGGGAGACTGGGGACCTGGGGTGCAGAGTGGCTCCATATCCAAATTGCTATATGACCTGAAGCCTGTTCCTTGTCCTCTCTGGGACTCGGATTATCTATTTGGATCACAAGGTGGGCATCTAGGATCCTATGATACCAAGATTCAGCTGCTATGCTGAATAATTAAGAAGTAGGACAAGGGGCCATGTGGGCAGGTGCAGATCACAAATGGCAGACGGCAGGGTACTGTGGTTAAGAATAAAAAGTCTGGGTTCAAATCCTGCATGAGGTGCTAGCAGGGCTTGGTCTCACTGAGCCTGTCTCCTCTTCTGTATAATGATGATTCTACCTCACAGGGCTCAAGCTGTGAGGATCTTGGTAATAACAAAATAGTCTCTCATGTATTATAAGGGTGATCTAGAGCCAGGCTCCAACACACGGAGCCCCTGTCATGAAACTAAATGGATGTTAAGCATCAGGGAACTCCCAGAAATCACAAGAAGTCCAGGCCAGCCCATCCAGAATCCTCTCCTTTTTCTATGAGGCTGGGTTCCTTGGTTTCATCACTGCACAGTGGACATCTCAGGCCTCCTTCTCCTTCCCACAGCCCACTTGCCTCCAAGTTTCCAAGGAAGAGTCACTCCTTTCCCATCCCTCAGCACTTAAGGCCAGGCCCCCTTCTACTCCAAGGCCGGAAGTTTATCTGGCACTGTCGCTCAAAGAAAACAGCAGCTGGATGACATCATAGAGGAGACAGCCTTGCCAAACTGGTTTGCCAAACAGGTCTTCAGTCCTACTCCTGGGGCTGCTGGTCATCATTATGGGAACCTCCAGTTCTGCCCATGAGGAGGAAGGTCACAGCCCTGGGATCCTGCCAATGCCAGTAAGGACCAGTTATCCTCAAAGACCTCATGCTCCAGCTTCACCTGCTTGACCGTTCCCCAACAAGTCCTACCTCCCATCCTTTGTTCATGCTGTTCCCTTCACCAGATCGCCATTCCCCATCTCTTCAGCATGCCAAACAGCAAGCGAGGGCTTCATTCTGTGCAACTTTTAGGGTCCAGATACCATGTCTCCCCCTGTGATGAGGCTGTGAGACCCCACCAGCAGGCCCAACTCTGACCCATGCTTAACCTTCCATCCTTCACTGTGACCAGCAGTCTCTGGACTCCCTCACAGGCCCAAGGTTCTAGCCTTAGCTGGCCTCAGTAACCTGTGAACATATCCCAAGGTGGGGCCTCCCTGAAAGTCTTGGGATTTTATGTTGTCTAGTCTGGGGGGAGAGAGCTTAGGGAGCTCAGGCCATAATTCCTACATTGTGCAGATAAGGAAATCTAGACTCGAGAGGACCAAAACTTTGTCTGGGGCAGAGTCAGGGCTAAGACCCATCACCTCTCTTCTTCCTGATCCCAGGCCTTGGATTTTTCAGCCGGACCCTAGCTGGGGGGAGGGGAAGCCAGAGTAATTCAGGGATCTGGCACTGCTGGCTTGGTAAAATATTTATTCTCAGACTCAAGCACTGGAGCAAAATATTACGCTTGGCCCCTGAGCTGCTCCAGCCACTACCCACTCTGCCAGTCCAGGATTAGATCTGGAGGGATCTGGATCCTTTCTATTATAGCCCCTTGCTCAGGGAGGACCCGAAGCAGGATAGTCCAATCCCATCCTTTTTCAGATGGATAGAATGAGGCCCAAGCCTCCTCAGTGCCTACAAGATATGTTCACTCTGCTCACTTGGCATTCAGGGCCCTCATCTCCATTTCCTACTCCATCCACAACCCATCTCTTCTCCTTTTCCTGCTTATTAATCCTGGCCTTTAGTCACACTATTCCCCTGCCACAATTCCTTTCCTCCTCTTCTCTGTGCAATTAATTTCTATAAGCATCCTTCCTCAAGGATTGGTTTACACATCACCTCTTCCAAGAAGTCTTCTAGGATTTCCCCACATCCTAGGGGCCGCAAGATGGAGGAAAGGGCCTTAAGCGTGAGGCAGAATTCCAGTCCTTTGAGTGCTATTACCAGCCCAAGGTGCCTTCACCTCCCTAAGCTTCCTCCTCTGTAAAATCCAGGTAATACTTGGTTTGCACAGTGCTCAACTCACAATAGGGCAAACTCTGTGTTTGACATACAACAGGTACTCAGTTAATGTCAGCCTCCTCAGGGGATGTTTACTCCTTCCTAAACTGTGGCTGAAAGCTTCTCCAGCACTGCACCCAGCTACCCTTTGATCTTTGTTTCACCACCACAACCATCCGGCTCCACCCTTTACAGGGAGGAAGGCTCAGGCAGGTAGGTCAAAAGGAGGACCCCAGCCTTGAGGGCTTGACTGTGGGGAAGGACCTAACCATCACTTCTTACTGCCAAGACCTGGGGAACGGTGTGCAACAGATTAAGTCTGCCAGAGCACACTCAGGTGAGTGAGCACACTCAGGTGTGGTTCCTCCCAGACTGCGGGAGGGGGCTAGGGGCGAGGGGTGGGACTAGCTTGAAGCAAGCCATTCATTGGAGCTGACAGCCACATTTTTGGCCAGGCCTTGAGAATCCCAGGTAGCCTAGGTGTGCTCCACCCCAACGGGCTATTCCAAGGGGAGCTCCAAGTTTGGAGTATAACCAAGGTAGCCTTGGAGAGCACTGACCCTCATTCTGGAGAATAAGGTGGTATCTAGGTTTAGTAGAGATGCCTAGATGGGACCTGCCCAGAAGGGGACTTTGAACCTTTGCCTCCCAATTGGTCTCTAGTTGCTCCTCCTCCCATGTGACCTTTACAAGTCTCTTCCCTTTCTATGCTTTGGTTTTTCCATGTGTAAAGTAGAACCACCTCTCAAGGATGTGGGGATGAAATAAGATGACACCTTTTAAAAGAGTTGGGGAGTCTCTCTAGATGGGGGTGAGGTAAGGTGGGAGGTGGGAGGTCACAGAGGATCTGGACAGCAGGGCTTCGGGGCTCTGCTGGGGCAGTAGGCTGAAACCACTCCTCCACAACCCCACATCACAGTGGGTAAAAGCAGATTTTGGACTTAAAAGGTATTGATATCAATCACAGTTCCACTACCCATCAGTTGTTGTCCTCAACTATAAAATGCCTGAGTGGCTCAGTAGGTTAAACATCTGACTTCGGCTCACATCTTGATCTCACAGGTTGTGAGTTCGAGCCTGCATCTACAGCTGAGCTGTCGGCACAGAGCCTGGAGCTTGCTTCACATTCTGTGTCTCTCTCTCTCTGCTCCACCCCCGCTCACACTCTTGTCTCTCTCCAACAATAAAAAACATTTTAAAAAAGATTTTTTTTTAATGGGACATTAACCCTGGGCTCAAAATAGTTGTTAAAAGGGATTATATGCCTAGTATATGGCAAGTGCAAAATAAATATGTTGGTATTGTTTTTATTTGACAGACAGGACTCCAGACCCCACTTCCCAGGCTCCTTAAACAGGCAGGGTCCAATAACCCTGGATCTGTGGATCTGTGGGAGGGCTCTGGGCCTCCAGCAGGAGACGAAGTGGCTTTCCCCAGTGGGTCTGAGCTCTTGGGATCTCTGGCTGATTCCAGGTGTTTTCTTGGGTGTATTGGCTCTGTCTGGGCCTCAATTTCCCCCATTTGTTGAATGAGACCATGGACTCTGTATTCCTTATTTAGGACTCTAGCGAAACCAGAGGCGGACCCTCAGGGAGCTAGGGAGGGAAAAGCATGAAAGATGAATGAAACTTCCGTTTCAAAGGTGTGTCGACTGGAGAAAAGTTACTGTGATTGATCCTGCTCCAGGGGAGATGCTCCTTGTGATGCACCAACATAGGGTCGAGGTCGTGCCGGTCATAGTTTCAGCTCTGAAGTGGCCGGGACCAGGTGTCCCGAAAGCAGACTGGGAGGTACCCAAGCCCAAATGCTTACGCGAGAAGAGGGCGGAGTCGGGGGCAGGGACACGGTCTCACGAACAAAGAGGAGGGCGGAGAGGGGCTGTTCTGAAGACTCCGAGAATCGGAAGATCCCGAGCCACTTACCCCGGCTTTCGACGCCCTCCCCAACTTTAATGCAAAGCTGCGTCTTCCTGCCGACTGCAGCCCAACCAGCCAAGGCCCAGACGGCAGTAGCCCCAAGACTACAAGCCCCTACAATCCTGCCCTCTAAGGGCGGGGCCTGACACGGGGGCGTGGCCGTCAAATTGAATTTTCCCAATGGGACACGAGGATGGGCGGGACCCTCCCAAGGATTGGCTGCCACGACGGCGCGGGGCAGGGCTGGCAGGGCGGCTGGCTGGGCTAGACGGGCGGCGCTTGCAGAATCTCGGGGACGGTTGCTGAAGGGGACTGGCATCCCGGTCGCGGCGCCTTCCGCCTGACCGTTCCTAGTCGGATCCTAGACCAATCTGTCGGATCCCGAGAGACCTAACCTGAGCCCGCGCCGGACGGGTGGGCCGGACTGAGAGGTGGGTGTTCAGGCCTCTGGGCGGCACCAGGACCCTCGACGGGTCCTGGGAGTGGAACCCGGTTATCTGGACAGGGGTTCTGGGATTCGCAGATGTGGGAGCTTCCATCCATCCACGGGGGCTCTAAGCCATGAGATAAGGTTCTAGACCGTGGGAAAGGATACCACGGACCTCCAGGAGGCTCCACAACCCCCAGGGACCCTACACTGTGGTGGCACACGCCTTGGGGAAGGTCTCATTACTCTGAGGCTTCTCTCAATCGCCAGGGACCCCAGACTGTATGACAGTGAGCCCTCTCCCGCAGTAGCGGGGGTCCCTAAGGAGAAAGACACTTCCTGGGCGTCCTAGATTATGCAGTGGGGACCCTTGCCCTTCAGTAGACATGAGGGAACCCAGAGTGCCCATGGAACCTAAGTCTGGAGATTGCTGAGTGACACCCTTGGGGGTTACCACAAAGTAGGTAGATAAGAGGCAAGGACCCCCCCCCCCAGATGAAAGATGGATGGTTGACACCCACCCAAGCCTAAGGGAATGGGAATAGCAAGCAGCGACTTGAACAGGCAGGATCTGTAGAACCCCAACTGTGCGGATTGGGACCTTCCCGCCCCCAGACCCCTTTACCGGATGGGGTGATGTGGCAAGTGACTGTTCTGGGGAGGGGGAAGGCATGACTGAGAGATGAATCAACGGCAGCGGGGGGTGGGGGGGGGGAGTAGGAGCAATCTGGGGCCATTTCAGTCACCATACATTAACTAAGCACACCTATGGTGTGTCAGGCTGTGGGCCCTCAAATTTCAGACATGAGGGCTGCTGGAAGAAGGAAAGGAGCTGCACTAGGAGGTTGGGCCAGGATTTAGGGGTCCATTTTGATACAATGATGGGGCAAGAGGGAGTGTCCTGAGCCTCTAGGGGCACCTTGGAAGGGGGCTTAAGAAGCCAGAAGTGGCCAAGATTTCAATTAAATCCATCCTGCTCTCTGGGTCTTTGGGATCTTCCTTTCCCTTGTGACAGATCCCTGGCCCTCTCCAATCCTCAGTTTCCCTATCCAAAGACTGGACGTGTCCCGTTCTGAAGGCCATTCTAGCTGGGGAATTCGATTCTAAGAGTGTAAAGTGGCAGGAGTAGCCGGTTGCCTGGACACCTGACTTCATAAAGTCTGGGAAATTGGCATCAGGGGGAGGGCAGGAAGGGGAGGAGAAGAGAGGACTCCCCTCAAGAATTGGAAAACAGAAAGTTACCTCTGATGGATTAAACCACCTGGGGGAGGGAGGGGTAGTGGCAGCAAGGATTTGGATAAGGACTTATGAGCCCACAAACAAGAGATTGAGCTTTTGGTTCCAGTGGGGGCTGGGCAGGCCCTGGGGATAGGTGGGTGGGGCAGGAAAGGAGTCTGGCTGGCACCCCCTGGTGGTGAGCACAGCTGTGGTGGATCTTCTCAATCCAAGTCTCTATGCTCTCTGATGCTTAAGACAGGGTGAGGGCCCAGTTTAGGCCACACAGCAGGCTGGCATCGAGTTAGAACCAGGGACTCCCACCCTTGGTTTGTTAAATATTCCAATATACCACCCTAGGGCAGAGAGCAGCTAGCAGCCACAGGTAGCAAGAATGGGACACCAACAGATGATCATGGGATAGAGAGAGAAACCGAGGCACAGGGCCCAAGTGCTGTGGTTTCTAGAGGCCCCAGCAGGTCTGACTCATGTCTGTCCTCTGCAGATTCCTTGAGCTGGTGTCAGGTGCCACAGGCATTGGGGATCTCACCAGGAGGGGACGGACAGAGCTAGGGGCCATCATAATGGCGGATGAGGCCTTAGCCGGGCTGGACGAGGGAGCTCTGCGGAAGTTGGTAAGTAGCCCGATCATCCCTGCTGTGATGATAGGCAAGCCAGGTCAGAGGCAGGGCCTGTCCAGGCTACCTCCCAGCTGACAAGAGGAGCGGAGGGAGGAGGGGACAGGATGAGGGCTCAGGGGAACAGGGCTAACTAAAATTGTTATGCATAGCTGATTGATGCAGAGGACCCACTGGCATGTGCCTATCTGTGCCAGGTGCTGAGTCCTGGTCTCTCCCAGCCCCCCACTGCCACCACCTGTTTAAACAGTAACTGCTGAGAACTCACCCATGTGTAGCCACAGGTGTGGGGAGGCTAGATTTGCTCTCCCAAGCAACAGCCTGGGCAGTGTCCACCCCTGGAGGCTGGCCCAATGATAATAGGAGCAGCAATGATTAAAAATGCCAGGGCACAATAGAGGTCAGGCTGGGTGCTACACTACCTCACACCATGGTCACAGCAGCTCCAAAAGCCAAGAGGGCACTGTGGTTCAGAGAGGTGAAATAACCTCCCTGAGGGCACTCTGCTAGGAAGATAGTGTGCCAGGATCCAAACAAACCCCAAAGAGGGCCATGGGGGACCATATCTTGGGTAAGTCAAGGTCAGAAAAGCCCACAAAGAAAGACAGGCTTTGGGGGCCCTTATAAGCTCTGTGACCTCTAGTCTGTCATTTTTCTTCTCTGAGCCTCAGTTTCTTTACCTGTAAAATGGGAGTGGGAGATGTGTGCAAACATATATGTGGGTCCTAGAGTTGGCATGGGGATGGAATAAGGCATGGGCCCAGATCTTAGGATGGAAGAAGGATAGGCCCTCTCTTCCCTCAGCTTCTAGAGCACCCTCTCTAACCATAACAACTCCCTCCCATTCCTGTGCACAGAAAAGCAGTAGGGCAACAAAAGAGGGCAGGCATGTGCGTGTGGGATTAAAAGATTTACCTTTCCTAGGAGAAGGCAAGTGACCTACCCACCCCCATACCGTTCCTGTGGACGCAGGGGTCACTGGGCAGTGTCCAGTGCTGCCATAACCTACCCAAGGCAGTCAGACTAGCACCTTAGACTCTCTGGGTGTCTGCCACCGGATTGGTTTTCCAAGGGTTCCCACCACGTCAGCTCGACCTCCCTCTCAGGTCAGGAAGTCATAGCAGGGTAGTAGAGGCTGAGCGTTCCAAAGAGAAAGTCAAGTCTCCGCCAGGTCTCCATCTCTAAGGGTCCACTCCGGGGCTTAGGGTTCTCCAGTCGTCACTCCTTGACCCCATGCAGAGTTTGGGTGCTAGAAAAGCAGTTCAGAGAAGCCAGAGCCCTAGCTGTAGTCGGCTCAGCCCCGCCTCCTCCCTTGGAAAGGACTAACTACACTCTGCCCCTCGTTTGGGGGCTGCGAAGCCGCCCAAAGTCTCTCCCACCCCCAGACAGCTTCCTCCACGGACGGCGCCCGCCATTACTTCGCCCCGACACTGCCCAGGGTCCCGCCCCCAGCGCCGGCCCGGCTCCCGCCGGCCTCGTGGCAAGAACGGGGGCGTCCCAAACCGGGCCCCTCCCCGCGGGGTCGGGCCTTATAAGGGAAAACTGGCCGGCGCCCCACCTTCGGGCCGATTGGGGACCCGGGCAACAGCTTCCGGCCTACGCTCCCGCACATTCCTGTGGACGAGGCGGGGTGCCTGCGCGGAATGGGGGCATTTGGGGACAGGCAAGCCGCGTGCCCCTCTGCCACATACCCGGACGCCCTCCGCCTCGGTCCAGGGTTCAAGTTCAGGCTCAGACGCTCACTAGCTGGGTGACTTAGGGAAGCTGCTTAAGTTCTGTGAACTTCGAGTTCTTCTCCGCAGCGGGAGACATTAAAACAGGCGGTGGCAGGGGTCTTCCTGTCTGGCTCCCGACTGGGCACCTAGTGCTGGGCTCCCCGGGAGAGGCGTGGGCCACGCCCTGGGAGAGCGGACGGTTGCAAAGCCTGAGGGTCTTCAGCGCCCTCTGGCGAGGCCTCGCTCTACTGCCGGCCGGTCCCCCATGGGACTGAGCGAATGCCTGGAAAGCCTCCTGTGTTGTGCTCGTGGGGAGACTGAGGCCCAGACAGAGACAGAGCCTGTCAGACCCCACCCCCCATTCCCCACCGGCGAAGTCAGAACATCCCAGAGACCCGTCCGCCCCCCCCCATCCCCGCCCTCCCCAGGAGGTGGAAGTGCCCTCTTTCCTCCCAGGAGAATTTCACTGGGCAGTTTCGGAAACCGCCCTATCCCCTTCCCCTTCCCTCTGGTGGACAATGGCGCTTTGTACTTCCTTCCCTCCCTCCCACAGCCCCCTCCACACACAATGTTGGGGCCTGAAAGGGCAGGGAACATAGGACGCACAGCAGGGTTACTGTGGGCAGACCTTTGCTTTCAGGCCCAAAGGGGAAGGGTCATGCTGGGGGATAACCAATGGAATGAAGTTGTCCTTCCCCCAGCCCCATCCCACTCACTTGGGGGAAAGGATCAGATAGGGACCAGGGACTCCTGCTTTCCAGATGGGGACAGTGAGGCTTCTAGGGATTACAGACATAGCCAAGTTTCCACACTGGGCTGCTTTCAGAGACAAAAACCCCATCTCTGGAACCCAGGGCATTGGAAGAGGTACCCAGGAGACAAAGGGCTAGTCATTTTATCTCTTATCCTCTTTACCCTCTAGTCTATCTCTAGTCTAGACTAAGAGAGGGTTCCTAACATAGTGTGCCAGTGTCCTTGAGGTACCCACCATGGCCAACAGACCCCAGCAACAGAGCTATCTTCAGCCCAAGGCAGACTCTGGAGTCAGAGAAAGCTGGGTTCAAATCCTGGCTCAGGTCATTTGGCCTTGAGCAAATGACTTCTCGCACTGAGTCACAATTTCCTCATCTGTCAAATGGGAGTAATAAAGTACCTACAGTTTCTTTGAGATTAGGACAAACTGGGGACTCAGCGCAGGATCTGTTAGATAGGTTCTCAATGTTATTAATATCTCATATCTTGGACTCATTTGCCCTCTCTCCTCCTGAGTGGCCGGAACCAAGGAGGGGGTGATGTTTACTGCATGTACAGCTATTCAGGGGGACCCCAAATCACTGCCCCCATTTAGCAAATGAGAAAAACAAGACAGAGAAGTTAAGGACATTCTCCCGATCACCCGGCCAGGATTGGACTGAAGCTGGAACAACCTGGGGGGTTCTGGCCTGAGCCTCAGGAGACCCTCCCATAGCTCCTCAGCAATGTGGAGCCTGAAGGAACCATGGAGGGATGTGTCCCCCAGGGCTCTCCCTACTCTTTTCAGATTGGGACATGTGACAGCAGAGTTGGGCCAGCCCATGCACCCTGCTGAAACCTGGACCCCCACCCTGGAGCAGGAAGGAATGATGGGGGAGGAGCTATAAAGAAAGGATGTAGAGGGTTCCTGGACTCTACTCCTGAATGATTCAGGGAGTGGGGACAGAGGAAATCACCTCGCCTATACTTGCTCTCATCTGGCTCGGGTTCACACTGGAGATTTATCTCAGCCATTATCTTCCTGGGGTCCCTGGGCCAGTCCTCTCTCTCTTGAGCCTCAGAGACTGGGCTGGGGGGGTGGGGAGGGAGGAAGTGAGTGGTAGTGGTGTGGGGGAGGCAACAGAATTGGCTGACTCTGTCCAGAAAAGGTGCCCTTTCCCGAAAGTGGTTAAACCAACCATCTCCAATTTCCCAGGGATTGAGGGGCTAAGAAGCTGTGGGAGCATCTGTCCCACATTGATGCCCTCTCAAAGGCCCTGGGTAGACCCTAATGCAGCTCCAGTCTGAGGGACTGACCCTTCTACTCTGAGCCTTGGCCCCTTTGATGGTGGATAGCGCTGGGCCAGTATAGGCAGGAAAAAAATAGCCCTCAGCCAAGCCAGAAACTAGGACTCCCAAGCACCTGCCCCTGCCTCAGTTTTCCCATCAGTCCACTGTGGATGACACCGCCAGCCCCAGCAAGACTGTAGTGCTTTGGGGCTAGAACATGAGAGTCTTCCTTGCTCACAGGGTGGGCTCCATCTGCCCTAATCACCTTTCCTTCCCCAGGGACACTGTTAGGGCCCCATAGGGGAGCTTCCTTCTTCCTGCAGTGATTCCCTGGCTTTTGGGGATTTGATGAAAGACTCTGAGCGACAGGAGTTGAGTCTCAAGAAGGAGTGCCTGGCTTGGCACCTGGCACAGGTGGGCAGTTGCTGGCTGCCCATTCTGTGAACCATAGTGCACAGTAGGCTATCCAAGAGCTCTGGTTCCATAAGCCAGGTCTCCCTGAGACCCTGGATGGGTGGGAGGGCAGGCTTGTGACAAACATGTGGCAGAGAGAGTGGAGACAGACCACTCATTGTGGCCTGTGCCAAGCTGTGGGCAGCTGGTGCCCGCCCTCTGCCCCTGGCAGCCAAAATGATTTGCCCCTCACCCCCGCCTGCTCCACAGTTGGAGGTCACAGCGGATCTGGCAGAGCGGCGGCGCATCCGCTCAGCCATCCGGGAGTTGCAGCGGCAGGAGCTACAGCGTGAGGAGGAGGCCCTGGCATCCAAGCGCTTCCGTGCTGAGCGGCAGGACAACAAGGAGAACTGGCTGCAGTGAGTGGCCAGGGAGGGTTGGTCATGCAGGTGGGGGGAGTATGTGCCGGGGCTCAGCTTGTGTTGTGCAGGCAGGCACAAACACAGGTGTGTCTGCCGTGGGGATGCAAATGGCAGTATAGGCAGGCAAATGGAATACACAGGGATGTTTATGGGCACGGACCGCTCACCAGTCATGGAGTTCTGGGCACACTCACATAGATAGCATGTCTGAGCTTGTGATATTAGTGCTCACGTACATGGGCATGCATGTGTCAGTATGTAGACAGAGGGTGTGCTTAGCTACCTGCTTCTCTGGGTACCCTGTCCTGACCCCTACACCCTCAGCCCACATCCTCCGTGACTTGGCTCTGGCAGTAGGAGTTATTGTCACGATGTCCCTGCAGCTCTCAGCAGCAGGAGGCGGAGCAGCGAGCTGCTCTGGCGCGGCTGGCCGGGCGGCTGGAGTCCATGAATGATGTGGAAGAGCTGACTGCACTGGTGAGACCCAGGCCAGGGCAGGGGATGGGGCAGGGCAGGTGAAGACCTGGACTCCACAGTCCAGCACCTGCAGCCTGCTTCTCACCCATAGCTGCGAGGCGCTGGTGAGTATGAGGAACGCAAGCTGATCCGAGCTGCCATCCGCCGCATAAGGGCCCAGGAGATTGAGGGTATGTGCCCTGCTCTGGCCCTGTCCTGTGTACTGCTGCATGCCACCAACAGCATCTCCCAGCCACTCACCTGACACATTTTCCTTCCCTTCCAGCTGCCACGTTGGCTGGGAGATTGTGCAGTGGACGTCCCAACAGTGGCTCAAGAGAAGAGACCAAGGGACGGGCAGCACACAGGCTAGAACAGTGTGAGGTAAGGAGTGTGAGCAAGGCGGGCGGGTAGCCCTGTGTCCAAGCCCACAGATGCCAGCAGCACAGAGCACCTAGGTGTCTTTGCTAGACTGGTACTTGATGGGGTAGGGAGGTGTTGGGCTCTAACTCACACTTCTGCCTAGTCTCTTGAGTAACCTCTGGCCACATGTCCCCCAATCCAGACTTTGTGTCTATCCGGGTCTTCCCCTCAAAGCCAGACTGTCTAAATGCCTCCTGAGTGTGTCTCCTTTACCAACCTGCTGGCGTCCCCACTTCCATAAATACATTTCACCCCACCATGGCCATCCAGCCTCCACTCAGTAGCCAATGTAATCTCCCTGAAATGCAAATCTGACCCTGGGTAACTCTCTAGCTTAAACCCATCCTGAGGCTGTCCCTCTCCCTCCAGACAGCCCACATCTTTACCTTAGCTCTACATATCACACACCCAGCTGACTCTGGGGAGCACTGTTCTCCAGGAAGTATGCATGAGAGGTCAGGCCATGGAGGTTCCCTCAGTGGCCAGCAGAGGCCGCTGGTCCCGGTCCTTGAAGGACTCCCCTTACCCCCTCCCAAGCTGACCCCCCTCCACACACACACTCTGATTAGCCACGCTGGGATCAGGGTGTCAGAGGCCTCTGCTCCTGGGATCTATTAAGGCCGGGGGTCCCCATGAGGTCTCCTGTCATTCCCAACCCCCCCTTGACCAGGTAGTGCCAGGAGGTTAGGAAGTGAGTATCAGAGACCTCCCATGGTATGCCAGTGCCCATGCATGTGGAGGTGTGCCTGTGCCCATGCATGTGCAGGTGTGCCCACAGGAAGCTATGCCTAACCCTTCTGCTTTGCATGCCCTGCCCTGGGCACCTGCCAGCCTGGGGAGCCTTGACTGTATTCTATGGGTCTCCCACAGGTGCCGGAGCAAGAGAAACAGGAGCAGCAGGCAGAGGTCCCAGAGCCAACCCCAACCCCCCAGGGCACCAGCCGGGATGTGACCACAGTGACACTCGTGGTGCGGGCCCCACCTGGGGGCACACCCAGCTTACCTGCCTCACCCGTCAGTTCACCTACGACTGCTTCTGAGCCTCCACTAGAGCCTGCTGAAGCCCAGTGTCCTGCTGCTGAGACTGTGGACAGCCCTGAGCCACCCTCCAGCCCACCCAGGGCCACCAGCCCTGAGCCCCAGGAGCCACCACCCACCCCCAGCACTGAGAGGCAGGTGGCCAACAAGGTGAGTCCGGATGAGGGACAGGGATGCTGGGCAGGTGAGCTCCTCAGTTTGGGAGTCAGGCCCTGCCCATGCTATGTCTCCCCTGCAGCTCCTGCCTGGCCCCACAGAGTCCCCAGCTGTCCAAGGCCCCACCAAAGATCCCTCCGACATAAAGAGAGCAGGTGAGGGTCCCCACAGGGGTAGCTACAGGCCTCCCCTTCCGTGTCTGGAAAATGGGCTCTAATGCCTAGACAGCTTCAGCTTCCTTAAGGGGAAGCAGTCCCTGACACTCCTCCCACTACCCTGAAGTGTCCCCACCCCCAGCCTGGCCCTCCCCACCCCCATGGCCAGAGGCCTCCCTGCAGCCTTGAAAGGCAATGGGCCTCAGGCACATTCTTTTCCCCAATAAGGGAGTGCACCCATCTCACAGCTGAGGCCATGGGCAGTGCTGGACGGGGGGGTGTCCTGCATCCCCATCAGCAGGGAGGATCTGGGCACCCTTCCTCCAGCCCAAGCCTAGCCCCGGCCCCCAGGAGTATCCAAGTCATCCTAGGGTCAGTGCAGGAGGAAAAGGAGGAGCCTATAAGAGAGATACTGCTGAGTGGGGAAGCCAGGAGCTATGGGAGGTGCAACATGAGACCGGGAGGCTGGACTACAGGAAGGGTTGGGAAGCTAAAGAGGTGTAGAGGAGAGAACTATAAGATGCCGAACCCCCATATCCACTTTCCTCTATCTTTCCTTACCTGGCCACCACCATCTCTCCAAACTGACAGACCTGGCTGGACCCCGTCCCTGCCAACGCTCCCTGTCTGTGCTCAGTCCCCGCCAGTCAGCCCAGAACCGAGGTACTACCTGTTCCCACTATTACAGACGTGGGGCAGTCCCTGCCCCACCCAGTCACTGATAACCCTCCTGTCCCTTCTAGAGCCCACCATCCTCGCCAGTGGACCTTCCTCATTCCAGCGGGCTGGCTCCGTGCGAGATCGTGTGCGCAAGTTCACGTCTGATTCTCCTATGACTGCTGGCCTTCAGGAGGGTCCACCCCGGTTGGTCCTGGGTCCCTCGACCCCCACAAGACTCCTGGGTCCCTCCCACATTGGCACTACCCCTGCCTCCTCTACCAACAGCTCCTCCTCACGGGGCCCCAGTGACGCCTCCTCCCGATTCAGCAAGGAGCCACGAGGAACAGCCAGGCCCCTGGCCCAGCTTCAGAGCTGCCCCCGGGAGGAGGGCCCCAGGGGGCGGGGCTTGGCTGCCAGGCCCCTTGAAAACAGAGCAGGGGGGACCGTGGCTTGCTCAGAGGAGCCCAGTGCCCCGCTTCCCGTGCCTGTCGGCACTGCCGAGCCAGGGGCCAGTATGAAGACCACATTTACCATCGAGATCAAGGATGGCCGTGGCCAGGCATCCACGGGCCGAGTGCTGCTGCCCACAGGCAACCAGAGGGCAGGTAGGCCTCCCTGCTGTCTCCCCACTGCTGGTGATGAGTGTTTGCAGCCAGCTCTGCACATAGAACAAGTGCTGTGGCCAGGCTTCAGGGTGTCTCCAAAGGGTGTGCTGGAAGCAAGGGGCACCATTAACCTTGGCTGGCATTACCCTCACCCCAGCTGATCTAACAGTAGCCCTTCTCCTCCTCCAGAACTGACGCTGGGGCTACGGGCGCCTCCCACCCTCCTCAGCACCAGCAGTGGGGGCAAGAGCACCATCACCCATATCAGCAGCCCCGGGACCCTGGCACACCTGGGTAGTGTCACTCACGTCACCAGCTTCAGCCATGCCTCCACTGATAGCCGGGGAGGCTGCAGCATTAAGGTGAGCCCCTTCTTGCCCCACCAGCATCACCATCCATCAATCTTATATAAACTGCTTTAGGATGTAGGGCTAGCAGGGTTCCTCTGCTCCATTCCTCTCCCACTGCAAACGAGGGGAAACTGAGGCCCAGAGAGAAAAGGTGGCTACCTACAGTCCAGAGCCAGCTGGTAGCAGAACTAAAGGCAGACACTAGTGTACCAGCCACTGGGTGTGTCAAAAGTTTACTCTGTACTGGCCTCAAGTTTCTCACATGCTGATCTCTGGTCTTTAGTCTAAAATTGGTTGGTTGATTCCTAATGAACAGATGGGAAAATTAAAGCTCAGAGAGAGTGGTGAGGGCTTGCCCCCTCTTCCTATGGCCCCAGTGCCCCTGCTCTTACTCCATACTAGAGCTCAGCCCCAAGAAACAAAGCTGCTGATCCTCATCCAAGATCAGCCTGGCTTGTTAGGAGATTGGAGATTAGTGATTACCATCTGCGTCAACATCTCTGGGGTAGAGGGTGGGTGAGTTGAACAGAAACATTGATGAGGGGACAGGCAGGGGGTGCCAGTCAGGTGAGGCAGCAGCCTAGCAGGTGCCACGGGAACTGAATACGCCACACCCTTCCATTATTCATTCCTGAGCCTGGGATCAGCTGGCTGGGAGCTCCTCTGGGGAAGGGATCCCCAGTGGGCCACCCGACTGCCCAGGTAATGTCCTGTGTGCTGCACCAGGGACTGAATGGGACTTTGGTTGAGGTGAGACGGCTAGAGCCAGCTTTGGGCCTTCTCAGGGGTAACAGGGAGAGGGTGGGAGGAAAGAAAATACTCTCACCCCCACAGAGTAGAACTTACTCGCTCTCTGCCAAGAGAGTGAGGTGATGGTGGCTGAGGCCCTTGGGGTGGGTGGGAGGTGCAACAGTGAGTACTGCATGTGATACCACTAACGCACCTCAATTTCCCCATCTAGAATCAAGGGGAAGCAGAAAAAGTGCCTAAAATGTGCTCAAAGTCTGTGGTTGGATCCAAGCATCACAGGCAGGCCAGAGGATATTTATCTCAGGGACAAGACACTCGTTAGAGCAGATTGCACAAAGTCGCACCTCTCTCTGTCTCCATTTCCTCCATTTGTTCAAGGCTTTCTAAAACAGCATGGCATGAAGGCAAAGGAGTGCAGGCTCTTGGAGTCTGGCAGACTGGATCCTCACAGCTAATGCAAATGGTGGCCCAGGCAGGCCCATTTCTTGCTTCCTGCCTCAGTTTCCCCATCTGTGAGGCATGGGGCCCTGGCCTAGGTAATTCTTCAGAACCTGTGCAGCTTTGCTGCCAGTCTGTGATCTCTGCAGGGCCAGGACCAGGCCTGGCGGTCTGCCTGCTTGGGCAGCCACCCCTCCCCCACAGCCCCCTCCACAGGGAGCCCAGAATAGGTTTCTATTTGGGCCACAGCCCCAGCTGGCGGGTGGCAGGGTGGGAGGCTGGGAGGCCAGCAGGGGCGGGGCAGGCCCACTGCCCTTGCCTTCGCCCTCAGGCCAGCTGCAAAGACTCTGACACTGCCAGCCAGAGGCAACTGTCCCTACCACTGTCCCCATCGTCATCCTACCATAGAGCCCCTGCCATCACCATGCCGGGGGTACCAGGGCCCGGGTCTGAGCTGGCTGCAGCCCTTGAGGAGCGATTGGGTTTGGCGTTGGAGGAGCTGCGGGCAGTGGCTGAGGCAGGCCGGGCGGCAGTGACCCAGGCAGCCGAGGCAGCTGCCTCGGCCATGGAGCCAGTGGCCCGGGCAGCTGAAGAGCTGCGGGTGGAGACAGCAGCACTGAGCCGGCGGCTGGATGCACTGGGCAGGCAGGTGGAGGTGCTGAGCCTGCGTCTGGGGGTCCCACTTGTGCCTGACCTTGAGCCTGAGCTGGAGCCCAGTGAGCTGCTCCTGGCTGCTGCCGACCCCGAGGCCCTCTTCCAGGCGGCTGAGGATGCCGGGACCCCTGTGGCCCACCCGCCTGCCTTCAGCACCCGCCGCCGCTCCTCTGCCGGTCCTGCCCACAGCAGCAGTCTCGTAAGTCCCTATGGGCTGGGGGGAGGGGGTGGTTTTGAGCAGGTTCTGCCCCTGCTGAGTGACCTTAGGTGTGCCACTACCTTCTCTGAGCCTCAGTTTACCTATCTGCAGAGGGGCTGGAGTGCCTAGTGCACCAACACTCAGGAAAGAGGGTGCCAGGCTCCTGGCCCTGAGGCATGGATGGCGGCTGCCCTAGCAGCCCCTGGCCAGGGCCCAGCCCCCACCCCCACCCCCACCCCCACCCCTACTCTGTCCCAGTCAGGCTGAGTCTCCCTAATGCAGCTGCCACCTCAGCTTTCCTTACCCTTACAGCAGACTGAGAGGCCCTGCCAGGAGGAGAGGAGCTGTGACAGTTGGGCTGGGGGCTTGTCTGCAAGGGCTTAGAAGATGTCCTGGGAGGGATAGGGTGCTAGGTTGGGGCTGCAGGCCCCTTAGAGGTGGTTCCCAGTGTGGAGCAGGGAGCAGGGGCAAGCTTTAGAGAGGACTTGGCTCTGGGCGGTCCCAGTCAGACACCTGGTCAGGAGCCCAAGGGCCCTGGTCCAGCCCCTTTGTTGGGGGGGGGGGAGGTGTGGCATGTGCTGCCTGGGCACTGGCCCAGGCGGACCCAGGCCTTGGGAACTTCCAGGACAGAGCACAGCCTGCCTGGGAGGACGCTGGGAATGAAGTAACAGAAAGAACTCAGGTTTAGGACTTAAGCTCAGCTCAGACCCCGGGCGATGTCACACTTATATAGAAGGACTGTGGGCAAGTCATGCTGCTATGTTTTCCCTATGTTAAAGAGGGACAGTAAAATTCCTAGCACTTATACAATCCTTACTACCAAATGAAAATTATCATTATTGGCACTATTAATTGTATTAATGTAATTCTGGGTACACAGGAAGCCCTAAAACAAGGCTATCAGTGCCTCTTCTCTGAGTCTGACACCAGAATGATCATCTTTGTGCAGGCAGTCTGACTGGTTAGTAGTTATTTCCAAGGCTATGCCAATAGACCCAGGGCCTGGTCCCATGTCCACTACGGCATGGTTGGTTTCATCCATACCCCTCCTTAAAGTCCACGCCCTCTCCCACCCTGCAGATGGAACCAGAGCCAGCAGAGACTCCCTCTGTGGCAGTGGAAGTGGCTAATGGTGCTGAGCAGACCCGTGTAGACAAAGCACCAGAGACGCGGAGCCCACTGAGCACTGAGGAGCTGAATGCCATCGAGGATGAAAGCATCCTGGACAAGATGGTATGGCCAGATCTGGTGGACTAGGGGTCGGCAGGGGGCAGGGACCAGCAGGCACCAGGTGAGTAATGACAGGGGCTCTATCTGCAGCTGGATCAGACTACAGACTTTGAGGAGCGGAAGCTTATCCGGGCTGCGCTACGGGAGCTCCGACAAAAGAAGAGAGGTAGAGAGCCTGTTGTCCCACCCTAGATCCAGTTGCTCCATTCCCCAGTTGCTCCCCTTACTCTGGGGTCCATTCATGGACATGCTAGTTCAGTAACTACCCTACCCAGCTTCTTCTCTAGACCTAGATGTTCCCTTGCCTCCTTCTCCCTGGACCCAGCTTCTCCCTTCCCTAGCCACACTCCCCCCCCTTACCACCCCAGTTACACTGTCCCCAACCAGCTTCTCTTCTCCTTCCCAGACCCAGTTACTCCTTCTTCTAGCTACTCCTCCTTGGATTCCATTCCTTCTCCACATACTGTCAACTACTCCTTCCCTGAATCCAGATACTCCTCCCAAGCAGCTGCTTTTCCCTCCTTGAGTTCCACTGATGACCACCGTAGCTCTGCCCCTACCCAGCTTCCCCTTCCCTGAGCACAGCTACTTCCTCTCTGGACCCAGCTATTCATTCCCAGATTCTAGATTTATTTCCTTCTCTAGATACTCTCTGAATTTAACTGCTTCCTCCAGGCCCCATTGATGGCCATCTGGCTCCTATCCCCACCCACTTACTTCTTTAGGCCCCTTTTGCCAGCTTCTCTCTCAACTTGTCTTTCCCTGGATTGAATTACTTCTCAGGTACCTCCAATTACTCCTTCCTTGGATCTAGATATTTCTTCCTTTAGCTGCCGTCCTCCCACCTAAAACTCATTTAAAGACCCACTCAGCTACTAGCCTCACTCAGCTTCTCCTTCCCTAAATTCTGCTACTTCCTCCCTAGAAGTATATTCTGCATATTCATTCTGGAAGCTACTCATTCCCATAGAAATTCCCTTCTTGGATCCAAATACTCCCCCTTTGAGTTCAGCTATTCCATATTCCCTTGTTTCTGCCTGAGTCCCTTGCCACACACCACCCCTCCCCCACTCCCTGCCAAGTTATAGCTATCCCCTCATCCTCAGCTACTCTAGAGAGGACCCTTTGTCCCCTGTGTCTTCAGTATTTCTAACAAGTTGCCCCCCACCCCATCTTGTGTGCCCATGTATACGTGTTCTGTGGGTGATGGGTGGCCCATCTGGGCATGCATGGGGCATCCCCCTGCCCAGACCAGCGGGACAAGGAACGGGAACGGCGGCTGCAAGAGGCACGGGCCCGGCCAGCGGAGGGCCATGGCAACACAGCTACTGAGACCACCACGAGGCACAGCCAGCGGGCAGCCGATGGCTCAGCCGTCAGGACTGTCACCAAGACTGAGCGGCTCGTCCACTCCAGTAAGAGGCCAAGCAAGGCTCGGGGCTCCAGGTGGGAATATATCCACCCCACTGGCCCCATGGCTCACATTCATCGTCTCATCCCCTGCCCCTCCAGATGATGGCACACGGACAGCCCGCACCACCACAGTGGAGTCGAGTTTTGTGAGACGCTCGGAGAGTAAGGCCGCCTGGTGCCACCCTGTGCCTGATGCCTGCCCACCTTTTCAGACTCTTCCTCAAGCTCTCTCTCCGTACCTTCATCTGTGTGTCTCTCTGTCCAGCAGTCACTTTCTCTTCTTTGCCTGTGGCTACCACCATCCCCATGCCATAGCCCCATCTCCTGATATCCAGCTCAAGCCCTCACCCTGCTCCTTTTCCCCTTTCTTGCAGATGGTAGTGGCAGCACTATGATGCAAACCAAGACTTTCTCCTCTTCATCATCCAAGAAGATGGGCAGGTGAGCACAGGTACCCATCCCTAGACCACAGAGGAGCCAGTGCCACATGGGACCTCATTGTATACCCATTCTGCAGAGGGATAGACCAACGTGCTTTAAGGTGATAAGCATACAGTCAGGGAGAGTCAGAATAGGAGTCAGACCACTCCTGCTCCCCTTATGATCTGTAATCCTCAACCACACCACTGAAAAGGCCAGAGATTTGCTCAGGGTCTCACAGCTCTGATTGGCAGTGATAGCTTGAGCCCTTAGAGAGGCCTGCCTGCCACTGAGCTGCCTGATGGCACTGCCACCTCCCAGTGTCTGCAGACCACATCCCATGTCACAGAGCACCTTTGCACTTCAGCCCCATGAGGGAGGAGTACACCGCTATCATACAGTGTATCGAGGCTGGTAGGATCAGAATTCAGACTGGAACCACAGGCATCCAAGAACTCTGATTCAGAGAGACCTGTGTTCTTGCACTGCACCCCATTCCCTCTGAAACCTGAGGACAGGAGCCTGTTTCCTCATCTTCAGTGGAAATGATAAGGGTCCCTTACTCGTGAAATTCAAAATGGCACATAGTAAAGGCTCAATAGACATGAGTTATTATTATTATTACTATTATTATTATTACTATACTGGTGGGCACTATTAGTTGCTAGTGCCCAGGATCTGAACTTACCTGTAACTTGATCATGCAGTGAGCCTTCTCAGAGAACTCCTCAGGGGCCAAGTCTGTTGAAAAGAGTGTCTCCCACCTTCTTCACCTTTGAGCCTCAGTCTACTCTGTAAAATGGGCGTGATAAGGACGCCTCCCTTGCGGGTTGGCTTGCAGGTTGTGGATATACCACTGGGTGTAGAGTCTGGAGCATAACAAGACCCCTCCCTTGGCAATTGGGAGTCGAGGTTCAGGAGCAGTGTTAACAGTCGCCTCCCAACCCCCCAGTATCTTCGACCGCGAGGATGAGGCTAGCCCACGGCCCGGCAGCCTGGCCGCACTCGAGAAACGCCAGGCAGAGAAGAAGAAAGAGCTGATGAAGGCGCAGAGCCTGCCCAAGACCTCGGCCTCCCAGGCGCGCAAGGCCATGATTGAGAAACTGGAGAAGGAAGGCGCCTCAGGGTGAGTGGCAGTGGGCGGGGCTGGGGCGGGGCCTAATTAATGACTGCACGGGGCGGGGCCAAAAATGGGAAAGCCCTATGGGAGCTGGGCTGGGAAGGGCCTGAAGGACTGGGAAGGCCGGGCCTGGAACTCACCGGGTTGGCCACCAAGGCAGCACCCCCTATAGTCTTGTGACCCGCCTCCATGTACCTCTGCAGCAGCCCTGGCGGACCCCGTGCAGCTGTGCAGCGCTCCACCAGCTTTGGGGTCCCCAACGCCAACAGCATCAAGCAGATGTTGCTGGACTGGTGCCGAGCAAAGACACGTGGTTATGAGGTGAGCTCTACAAGGCCGGCAGCCTGGCTTCTTTCTACTACTCCAACCCCCACCTTGCAGCTCTGCACCTCCCTCTTGGCAGAACTCCTCACCCCACTGTGCTTTTCATAGTTCCCATACCTGGCAAGGGGGTGGAAGCCCTCTTTTGGGATGAGGAAACAAACTCAAAGAGGACACACACATACCCTAGATCCAAGAATAAGTGACTAAGTGGGAGAGCCTACTGAGGGCCCAGTTCAGAGCCAGACCTCACCCTTGGAGTCCCCCCTCATTGCTCTTGGTGGGAGTGGGGCTGAGGGAGCTTGGTAAATTTCTGTAAATAAGGAAAGGAGTCAAGGAGGCATAACCATGGTCTTAGCTGGGTGGTACTGGGCCTCCTGGTTGTTCTGTGCCCATAAGTAGTAGACAAGGGAGCTGACAAACTGAATTAAAGGATCCTCATGTTCCCACTGCCCATCTGCTGTGCAGCCTTGGGCAAGCTACAGGCCCTCTTTGACCCCAGTTGCTCTATGCCTGGAATGCCAAATGCTGGGGGCAAAGAAGTCTTAGAGAAACTGACCAGTCCTCCCATCACCCATACATAGCATGTGGACATCCAGAACTTCTCCTCAAGTTGGAGTGACGGGATGGCCTTCTGTGCCCTGGTGCACAACTTCTTCCCTGAGGCGTTTGACTATGGGCAGCTCAGCCCACAGAACCGGCGTCAGAACTTTGAGGTGGCCTTTTCATCTGCTGAGTAAGTGTGGGCCCTAGCCCTGCTGGTGTCAGCTGGCCATCTGGGGCAGAACATCTGGGCCAGGCCCAGCTGCCCCAAGACCCTTTGGAGCTGGCCAGCCGCACTGTCAGACAGCGGCTGAGACCCCCTTCCCCAGAAAGGCCCTGTCCTCTCCACCTTGCCCACCCGCTGCTGAGTGTGCCAGGTGCCTGCCAGAACGAAGGAGCCGCCAGCCCACCTACCAGCCCCGGCCAAGGCCCACCAGGTGGCCCTGTCCATATCCCCTCCATCCTCCCTTTGCCCCCTCCTCTCTCTCTCTCTCCCTTTCTCTGTCCTGCTCTCCTCCCACTATCACCAGAGCTTCTTGCTCCCACGGGATCCCGGCTGGAGATTCCAAAAGGAGGCTCCTGGCCCGGGCACCGTGCCCGTCCAGCCTATATAGGTGTTGCCAGAGGCTTATATAGGACATCAGCAAGCCCTCCACTTTGGAATCGTTGCCCCGTCTGCTCACCTCACCCTCAGCACCCTCTATCTGTCTTTCCTTCTCTCCTTTTCTCTTTCTGGTTACCTCAGATTTCTTCTTCCCCCACCTCCTCTCACGCCTCCCTCACCCCCGCTCCCTGGGGCACAGCCCTCCTCTCCAACCTCGGTGCCAACGCCATTGCCCCCACCCCGTTCCCGCTTGCCCCAAGAGTTCTCTGCACCTGTGACTGGTCTGGCCCCCCACCCCTGTCTGCATTGCACACCATTAGTGATGGGTAGTGAGCGGCACGTCCACAATGGGAAAGGGGCATGCGGGGGGGCTGGCAGACTGCAGCACTGAGAATGTAACTGAACTCTTGTCTCTGTGTGTATGTGTATGTGTATGTCTGTGTTCTCCTCCCCTTTCTCTTCTCTGCCTCTTCCCCCTCTTCCTCTCCTGGGCCCTGCCTCCCTGCCCCTTCCCGGCCCCCTACCCTCCCCAGGACCCATGCGGACTGCCCGCAGCTCCTGGACACAGAGGACATGGTGCGGCTTCGAGAGCCTGACTGGAAGTGCGTGTACACGTACATCCAGGAGTTCTACCGCTGTCTGGTCCAGAAGGGGCTGGTAAAAACCAAAAAGTCTTAACCCCTGCTCAGGGGCCCCACGGTGAGAAACGCCTCCTCGCCCATCTGCATTATACACTGGAAACTGCTCAGAGGGGCCCAGAGAGAGACCGGGAGGTGGGTGGGGGAAGCAAGGGGACCCCGAGAAGAACCAGAAGGAGCCAGATATGGCCCTATCTTCTGGGAGTTCAGGGCCTAGCAGGCAAGACCTGGAGGAAGAGATGGAGGAAGCCCAGGAAGGAACCCCAGAGGGGGCACCTGACCCGGCCTGCAGGTCCAGGGCAGCTATCTGAAAAAAAGTACAAACTAAGCTAGGATCTGAATATCAAGTTCAGGCTAAAGAAGGGAGAGGGAGTCCTGGGCAGAGGGATGAGTGTATGTACAGGGCTGGGGGCAAGAGAATGGAGAGCGTGACATACCAGGAAGGGAAGGAAGTTTAGTTGGGGTACGAAAGGGAGAAGGGAAGGAAGTTTAGTCTGGGTTTGAAGAGGAGAAGGGGCCACACGAGTTTGAAGTTCCTCTAAAGACAAGAGTCATAAAAGATTTCCAAACAGAGAAGGGATATACGTGGTCTGGTTAGAATAATGACTGGGTGAGGGATGGGAAGCGAAAGAATGTGCTAGAGAGCTGGAACAACTTAGAAGTAGGACAGAGCTTCCTGATGGATCCAGATAGAGGGGAGAGAAGGAGGCTCAAGAAAGCCCTGTAGGCCTCCAGTTTGGGCACTGGGGAATTGGTGGTGCCACATTCACTGGAGAGCTCAAGAGCAGGGCCAGTTTAACAGGAAGATGTTTCTGGTTAGGGTTCTGGATCTTCAAATCAGCTATGGCATTTTCTCTCTAGTCACCTTACCTCATGGCGACAGTAATTCAGGAATTACTATAACACAGGAATTCAGGTCCTGAGCTAATTGTCCAGCTAATTGACAAGTTGCTCAGAGACAGGAGAGAGGTGGCTCAGCATCCTGGAAGTTTTAAGTCAGAAACAGGGCTGGAAACTAGACCTCCAGACTCCCCACTTAGTGGCGCTTTTCCCTACCCTGTCACTTTTCCCACACATTGTGCAGAGAGAAGAAAAGTCAAAGGCCCAGAGGGAGGGAACTCCCCAATGAGTCAGGGACAGAGCTGAGGATGCACTCAGATGCCCCTAGGGGCCTGGAGCCATGTGAGGGAGGGGGGGGCAGCCCACGTGTGTACACATCCACCCAGAGAAGCCGTGCAGGTGAGAGGAGGATGGGTTTGGTTCTGTCTCCAGGTCATATATGGACTTAGGAACTGCTGCTCAGCAGGCTGGCCTGTAGGGAGAGGGGCCCAACCCAGCCCTGATCCAGTTGGAAAGTGTGACTCAGCAGTGCTGTTGCTCGAATTGCCCTCTGTTTGGCCTGTCACTGGGGCAGCTGAAGGCCTTAGCTGTGAGCCCCGGTGTAAACAATGGCTTTATAAGGTCTCCAGGGAAGACACCAGAGGTGGGAGGGAGCTCCACGTTGGGGAGCCCAGGATCTGGGGAGATAGCCATAGTTTGAAGAAACTGCACAGAGAGGCTGCCTTTTTCGCCATAGGGTAGCCGGGAAAATAAGTCCAGTCCGGGTCAGAGATAACCCCCAAGGGCACACAACATATCAACAACAGAATTAGAAACCCACTCATTCATCCTAAGTGCTCCCAAGGTCTCAAATGAGGCAGAGAATTTGTTGCTGTAAAGATAGGGAAACTGAGTCACAGGGCAGGGTTTTATCTAGCACACACAGCTGGTCAGGGGTACAGCATGAACTGAAACAGAGGTCTTCTGCCTCCCAAGCTTGTTCTATAAAGGCGTCCAGGTGAGCTAGAAATAGGCCCCAGTCCTACCATGGTCCCAGGTTTGACCTTGAAGGCACAAGATGGGAGGTAGTCCTGGGCCCTTTGTGTTACCAATCCCTGCCAAAGGAAAGTCAGTTAACATGGACTTATGGGAGGGAGTAAGACAGAAGAGGTTTTGTTTTGGGAGAGGAGGGGAAGTGGAGCCAGGGAGCAAACTCCAGCTTTAGAGCTCTGTGGCTGTCAGTTGCTTAGTAGCTGCAGCCCATTCACCCCAGAGTGGGGAGATGACTCTGCAGTAGCAAGAGGGGGCGTCAGACAGGTATCAACACCCAGGGCTGGGGCACTTAAGTCCCTGGTGGCCCAGCCTTGTACCTACTAAGCTATGGGGCTTGAATGACTTCTGCTCTGTGACTCAGTCTCCCTATCTGTAAAGTATGGCTGGTACTCTGGAGGATGACAGATGGATGGTCCCACTCGAGCATGTTGTAAATGGTCCTGTCTGTATTGATGGGGACCCTCATCTGCTTTCCCTGCTCTACCCAAGGAGGGTGGTAAGGGTTAAAGAACTAAAGAAACACACACACACACACACACTGTCCTCCATCTCCTATAGCAGAGCTGTCCCCTAGGGGCAAGGACAGGGGTTCCCAGGCCTCTCTACAGGAGGTACTAGGCCAGGCATCTGAGAGATAATCTAGGGCCCAGAGGATCACTGGGGTGGGTCCTGGCTCCAGAGAAAGAAGTACCATTGGTAAGGCCCCTCTGGATCCAATCCCTTCCTGAGTGTGCCATTGAGGGTATGCAGGAGGTGGCCCTCCAGAGAGAACATGGGTGAGGTCTGAAGTCAGGAACCCCCAGGGCTAGGGGTAGAGACCTGGACCCTGCCGGAGTGGGATGGGGCATGGCTCTCCTCTCATCTCCACCTCCACCTGCCAGGCCTAGTTCCCCATAGTGACGCTACTAGGCTTGGGGCAGTGGGCCCTGGGGTTTCCTGCCTTCCCAGAAAGCTTTTATCCCTTCACTCAAGAATCTGGAGTTTATGGAAGGCCAACAGGCTGCAAGCAGTAAAAACCTCTGGATAGAGGATAGCCACAGTAAACGGGGCCAGCGCTGACAACTACCCCCGTGCCCCCTCCCTACAGGATGCTGGTGGACTGCGTGCCCCTGGTGGAGGTGGAGGACATGATGATCATGGGCAAGAAGCCCGACCCCAAGTGCGTCTTCACCTATGTGCAGTCCCTCTACAACCATCTGAGGCGCCACGAACTGCGCCTGCGCGGCAAGAATGTCTAGCCTCCGTGCCCGTACGGCCAGCCTCAGGCAAGCTGCCCCCACCATCCAGGCACCATCCTCTCCCTGTACGCCTGCCCACTGCTGCCCTGTCTGTCGCGACACCTTGCCCCGCATACACACGCTGCGTTTTGATAAATTATTGGTTTTCAACAACCCTGACCTCCTCTCTTACTCTCTTGAGGCGTTGAATGGAAGGCAGGTTGGCAAGGTGTGCACACATTCCCCACTCCAGCAGCCAAGCATTTGAGGATGCTGGGTCTCTCAAGGGACCTTAAGGGGGGCTCCTATTCCCCACCCTCCTGCAACAAAGGAAGGAGTCGAGTCTCAGTTAAGGCGGAAAAGGATTTAATTGAGCTGGGGAGGGAAGAAAGAGGGGGTAGGAGGAACCCCCAACTCCATCTCTGCCGGCTCTGGGACGGGGAGTCGGCCCTCAGCGAGGGAGGTGTTCCCGGGACGCTGAGCGCTTCATTCTGTTCCCAGGGATCAGGCAGGGGAGGGAGCGGGCCCTCATCCCCGGACCTAAAGGTCAGCATGAGCCTTAGGGCCTTCGGCGGGCCTGGCGGGAGCCCGCAGGTACTCCGGGGGAACAGGTTCGTCAGGCGCCGCCTTGCGGTAGAAGCCGAGCTCCTGCACCAGCTCATTGATCTCTTCGCGGGTCATTTCGCTGAGTGGGATTCGCTTGAAGTAGAGGAGGGATGGGGTCAGTGCGCCTCGCCCCGCCCTTAGCCCCGCCCGCCGTCTGGCTTCCTAAACCTCACCTCCAGTTCTTCGTAGCGGTGGCCTAGCAGGACGAGCTCTGGGTCGGCCCCCGGAAGATGTTTCATTACCAGGTTGTGACTGGAGTTGTTAAGGAGTGCATGGTGGCCTAAGGCAGGTGGGATCTCCCACCTAAGAGCAGCAGGTGAACAGCACTGCCACTTTTGCCCAAGTAGGGCATCCCTATTTACACGTGAGGAAATTAAGAGTTCAAAGAAGTAAAGGGCCCTCTTGTCTGTTCCTGTGTCTGTGGCAGTCATCACTAGTCAATTTCTCTTGCCTACCATCTAGGAATTCTCTGACAAGTCACAATCAATTCCACTTGTCAGATGAAAGCCATTTGTCATCCCAATCTGTAAATTTAAGTGGAAGGAGATTCTCCCAGACCCTCCTCCCCATTCTCCCTCCCCCAGAAGGTAAAAAGGATACTATAAAGGGATATCCTGGGTGACGAAGGCCTTCACCTGGAGAAGAACCAGAGCATCAGACCCCAACCACCTGGAGACACCAACAGGAAACTGAAACCTGCTGAGGTCACATGCCTCTGACTCCCACCCCAGGGAACTTCCCCCACCCAATCTTTGGGATGTTACCCATCCCTCAAGTTCAGTGGGGACAGAGCTGGAGACCCTTTCCTTCAAACTTACCTCCTTCAGGCGATTCAGCTGTCATCCCCCACAGGTCTGGAGGGAGACAAATAGGGATAGGTCAGGAGTCCTTCACATCTGCCCCAACCACACTCTCAAGACCATTTTACCCTCATCCCAGAGTTGGGTGGGGCTGTGGATTACCCCTGGAACAGCAGCTTCCAAGATATAAAGATGGCGGTTCCTTATGGGCAAAAGGGGGAACTCTGTACAGATGGGAAAACTGAGGCTTTATGGACATCAAGAAAGAGAGGAGCGAGGCCAGAAACCCAAAGGGCCACTTACCAGCCTTGGGGCTCTTGTCTGCCCACCTTACTGACTGTTGACTCACTCCTATTCAATGCCCAAAAGAAATGATTACTTCAGGCAGTAGAGACCTGGCCTGGTCTTTTGTCCCTCAGGATGGAGGCAGACCAGAAGGAAATAGCTCAGAATTGCCCTAGAAGACTTGCCATCTGGTATGCCATCTAACCTCATGCAGAACTGCCCCTCCATTTGGTTGCTTCCCCAACATGGGAGGGTAGGTGCCCGCCCAGCACTCCCAGAGGAGGGGTGCCACCTCCCAGCAGGAGTCCAGACCCCAGGAACACCCATTTTAGTCTTTTCTCCTCTCCCATCCCCCCTTTTGTCGGACAGTAAACTAAGGCCCATAGAGGATCTGTGATGATTCAAGGCACACACAAAACAGGACTCTGGCGGGTAATTTCCTCACAGAGGAGGATGAGGGACTGCTGCTGAGTAAGTGTTGGTAATGCAGTTGGCTTATGCATGGTGGGGCAAACGCCCAGAAAGTCTTCCCTCCCTCAGGCCAGGGAAAGACAAACCGGAACTGGGGTGAGGGAGGAATTCCAGGAAGAAAGTGGAATGATGGGAGGATGTAAAGTTGGGCTCCAGAGGGCAGGTTTAGAAGAGTCACAGGCCTGGGGTAGAGTTAGGGGACAGGGCCAGTGTGTCTGGGGACCCGCTGTCCCGCCAGATGGGAAACTGGGGAGGAGTTCTTATTTCCAGGCCGCAAGATCCTTAGGTCTCGGGCTACCACGACATATGCTAGGGCGTCCTGAGGCTGGGGAGAGGGAGGGATGGTCCCAGCCCTGAGGGGAACTTGGGAGTCGGGAGGGTTTTGGGGTCAAAGTGAGCGGTGATTTCAAGGCTAAATAAAGGGCCACAGAGTTGGGGGAAGTGGTCCCTGAGCTAGGGACCAGCGCACTCACCTCTACCCTGGCTCGGGCCAGGCCGTGCAAGCGGTTCCAGTCGGGTCGGAAGGTGGTGACGGCAGCCCCAAGTGCCGCGAGAAGCAGCAGGAGGGGCGGTGGAGGAAGCGGGAGGTGCATCGGAACCGGGCCGAAGATGATCCGCAAGCAGGAGGCGATCCCCAGAGCAACTGCGCCACGTCTGGGTCCACTGGCTGGCCCCGCCCCCGCTCAAGGCCCCACCCTCTAGGGATCACGCCCCTAGCTCTCGGTCTCCTCCCAGGGATGGCACAGGGGCCTCCAGCTCTCTCTCAGCGCGGCTGGGGGTCTTTTCTGGTCCGAAATCTTCTCTGGCCCTCAGGCCTTTATTTTCCGAGTGCCGAGAATGTCCACGCTCCCTCTGCCTACCGAGAGAGCCTAGAAGCTACGGCAGGATGCGGCCCAGACAGTGCTCCCTTACGCCGGCAGGGGGCGCGGGAGGGATGCAGATGGACAAGGGAATTTGTGGGCCAGCCACTCGACTCAAAGATACGGAAAACTGAGGCTTGAGGAATTCTTGTTAGTGTCTCTTATTGCTTTGGATAAAATTCCGATCTGGGTTTCAAATCCCTGCAGTACACATTAAGACGGAATTACGTACTTTGTAGGGACTGGGAAGATGAAAGGTTAATACACAGAAAACTCTTTAGAACAGCACCCGAACAGTGTTTGTTAGCTTTCATTATTTCATTTCTTACCTCATGAAGGTCCTGTTTACTCCGTTTTGCAAGTTGAAAGGCTCAGAAAAGTGGAGCAATGAGGTTGTGGGTCTGGGATTTGAACCTGAAACATCTCTGTGCTTATCTCATCAAAACAAAGATGACTGGATAAGGACCCCACCTCCTCTCTTTAAGCCTGAGGCAGACACAGCAAATTAATCACAGTGCTCTTTCTTGTTGAATCTAGACTGGGAATCAGAATCCTTCTCAACAGCAAGCCAAAGCTGCATGATGACTTTCATAGATTCTTAGGCATTTCTGCCTTCCTGAGCCTTTTCGTCCATTAAAAAAATATATATATTAAATGTTGCATTTTACAACTGCTTTGATTTTTTTAAATAAATACAGTCCTGACTGGATTCATTTTTATATGTTTATTTTTTCTTTCAATTTTAAAAGAAATGAAAATTAAGACATACCCATAACCTCTAAAAGTATCATGGGTCCAAGACACTGAGCCTAATGGATGAAGTCAGGTTTCTTTGCTTATACCCTGCTATCTCACATTCATTGGCTTGATTGTAAAGATATAATAATAATGGGATTAGAATTGTTATTTAATACTCATTCTTTGTAAACCCATTAGGGCTCTGTAAATATAATTGGTTTTGTCCAGACTAGTGCCATGATAAGCTGTGTCTAATGCTCTATTTACTGCTATGGAAATGTGAGTTCATCCAAGTTTTCCAAGGGGCAATTTGACTCAATAAATCAAAACCCTAAACCTATCCAGCTGTTCCACTTGTCAGAATTTGGCTCAAAATAATCATCAGAAAAGGGACCAATTGTTAGGTTATCAAAACATTGTTTACCCAGCCATGGACGTCAGGGTCCTTGCTCTGGCTCAAATTCTGGTCCCCAAGGCATGGGCAGCAGTGTCTATAAGAGGAGCTGCTGAGCATCCCTGGGTACTGGACTCCCTGTACCTTCTGGATTTCAGGTTTTGAGGCATGGATTTATGGAAGAAAAAGCAAAACTGGAGTTTTCCTGAGGAAGAGAAAATTCTACCCATGGACTGCAGCAGTCCCTCCTGCCCAGAAGCTTCCAGACTACTGGCCTGTCCTACAGATTTCAGATGTGCCTTACCCACCTCCACAGGTGTATAAGCCAATATTTTGCAATAAATCTCTTTATGTATTAAAAAAAAAAAATCAGGGATGCCCAGCTGGTTCAGTCAGTAGAGCATGCAACTCTTGATCTTGGGGTCATGAGTTTGAACCCCACATTAGCTGTGGAGCCTACTTTAAAATAAAAATATTTTTTAAAATATTGGGGCGCCTGGGTGGCTCAGTCAGTTAAGTGTCTGGCTTTGGCTCAGGTCATGATCTCACAGTTTGTGGGTTCAAGCCCCACGTCAGGCTCTGTGCTGACAGTTAGCTCAGAGACTGGAGCCTGCTTCTAATTCTGTATCTCCCTCTCTTTCTGACCTTCCCATGATCGTGCTGTCTCTGTCTCTCAAAAATAAGTAAAAGAACATTTTTAAAAATATATTATTATTTCTTAAAGCCCACTGTTTATAATAGTGAAAAACTGGAAACACAACCTAAGCTTGTCACATCAGAGAATGAGTTAAGTAAGTGATACTACCTCCAAAGGATAGGAAATCATGCAGTTGTTTTCAATGATCCTGCATAGTGTTGAATGACACGGAGGATGTTTATAGTTATGGTATTTTTTAAAAGTTAAGCTATAAAACAGTAATATCACTTAAGAGTTTTGATGCTCTGGGCTGCAAGCCATAGAAACCCCAAGTTAAACTGACTTAAACAATAAAGGAAATCTGTTGGTTCAAATAACGAAAAAGTTCAGTGGTATGGAGGGCTTCAGGTGAGGTTTGATCCTGTTAATAAAGTCACCAAGACCTGATCTCTCCCCATTCTGCTTTCCATAGTGTCAGTTTGTCATTAGGCCAGTTACCTGCATGGTGTCAAGATGGCTGCCAGCAGGACCACAGACTTCTTCATTCTTATCTATTCAAGGGAAGATAATCCTTTTTGGTAAACTTCTTAGGAGAGAAAGCAAGCTTTCTTTGCCAATAGCCCTTAGCAAAAGTCTCCTTATGCCTCACGAGTCCATACATGATTCAATCATGTGGCTTGGAAATGGAAATTGCTCAATGGCTTAACCAGTTGAGATCCATTCCAGAAGCCTATCAAGGATATGGGCTTCAATGGATGCTGTAACATCAACAGAGTAGCCAACCAAATTTTTTCTTTTTTTTTTTAAACTCTTTTTATCTCTCCTTCAATTCTTTTTTTTTTAACATTTATTTTTGAGAAAGAGAAAGACACAGAACATGAGACAGAGAGCACAGAGCCTGACATGGGGCTTGAACCCACAAACCGCGATATCATGACCTGAGCTGAAGTTGGCCGCTTAACCAACTGAGCCATCCAGGCGCCCCACCAACCAGTTTTATAAAATACACATATAAAGATACATATGCCTAGACCAAATAACAAAATCTAGAAGGAAACAACCCAAGAAGTCAAAATGGTAGATAAAATTATAGAGTGAATTTTTTCTCCTTTATACTTTTTTCTGTGTTTTCCACAATAAATATGTATTACCAAAATATAAACCATAAACATTGTTTACAAAAATAATGGGGCAAATGCCATGGGCTCCCTCAACCTACCCCATACCTCAGCAAGCGCCTCGGAGTGGCTGAAGCCAGTGGCTCCATGAAGCCTGTGGCTTTTTTGCTGACAGAGCCAAACCTCAGTGCCTCATGGGCCCACATCATTCACTGGACAGATGCCACCAAACCACTCTCATTGCATTAACCTAGATGCTGTGGCCTAGAAGGGCCATAGCCTGGGCTGCTGAAGGTTGACTAGCCAGCCAGTGGAACCAGTGGTAGAGACATTGGCCATAACAATACCGGGAACATTCTGGCATCAGTAACCATAGGACACCTAAGATCTCCCAGAACAGATCTCTGCTTGTAATCCATGCCCTTATGTGGCATTTTGTAATCTAGGCTAGCAGCCTTCTTCAGATGGGTCTGGTTTTGGGGTTTAGTCTGTGATGGGGTCAGGTTCAGGGTCTGGGGCAGCCCTTAGCCTAAAGCCAAGTTTAGAACTGAATCTGGGGCTGGAGTCAGGGCAGGGTTCGTTCAATAACTGGGCTTGGATCTCAGTCTGTGACCAAGCTCAAGGCTCAGTCAGTGACTACACTCAGGGCTTAGCCTTTGACCAAATTCCATGCACAACCTGAAGTCAGGGATCAGTGTGTAACCAGAGTTGTGCGACCTGGGATCAGAGCTCATTTTGAGGTCAGGATTCAATCAATGGTTTGGCCTAGTGCTCAGTCTGTGACCAAGACCCCAGCTTAATCTGTCACCAGGTTCAGGGGTTAGTTAATGACTAGACTCAGAGCTCAGTCTAGAGCTGGGGTTGGGGCTCAGTCTCAAATTACAGGTTAGTCTGAACTAGGATTAGAATTCAGTCTGCAACTATGTCTCAGTCTTTGACAAGGATCAGGGCTCAGTCTGGATCTAGAATCAAGGTCTCGAGTTGGGACCAGCCTTAGGGGTTGGATCAGCCTTGGGCTCAGATCAGGCTCAGTACATGACTAGAGTCGGCGTTCAGTCTGAGACTTTGGTCAGGGTAGGGTATGGACTTAGTCATGACATGGGATCAAGGCTCAGTTAATACCAAAATTAGGGCTCAAATTGGATCTGGGATCAGAGCCAGGGTTTAGTCTGGCTCTATACACTGTTTTGAACTCCAGAAGAGCAATTTCTGGATATGTGGGAGCCCAGGGAAGATTAGCCTGCAGGAAACAACAGCCCCCAAGCAAGCTTATATTCTTGCAGTAAGCTTCCCCTTTCCTGCTGAAGCCGGTGTCCTAGAGCCTTCTAACCTACATGGCTCTGCTGCCCAAGATCCCCTCGCACTAGAATAAAAATAGCCACTCACTTCAGAGCAGCTGACAGCCTGTGCTGGGCTGTCTGGGAGGAGGGGGAGCTAAAGAGAGGGAGGAGGGATGCCTGAGCTCAGCTCCAGCTGTGTGACCTTGGGAAAGTCACTCCTCCTCCTTGAACCCATTTCCTGTGAGCCAGAATGGGAGGTGAGGATGACATCCTCTCTTTCTCCTCTCTCTCTCTCTCTCTCTCTCTCTCTCTCATAAGGAGATAATGACATAACATGTGTCACTCAGTACAATAAGGAACCCTGGAGTGAAGGGAGGAGAAATGTTTCTCTGTGCCCTGTATATTTCCTTCTCAGGGAACTCCTGCTTAATGCTTACCTCTGCTATATTACCACAATACCCTATGGCACCCTATACATCTCCAGAGGTTTATCAGCTAGTGGCCACAGTGTGACCTCCCTCACTGTGCGCCTGGGTCAGGGTAGGAAGAGCAAAAGGAAGGAGGGCAGACCCTTTTGTACCATTACCATCCTCAGGTACCCTTGGGAAATGACTCAAGGAAGAGGAAGAGGAAAGAGAAAGTCTGCCTTCCCTGATTATGGTGGATTTACTCTGAGCCAAAGGACCATGAGGGCACACATCCAAATTTTGCACCCTTTCATAGCCCAGACCTTCCACACTCCATTCTTTTGCCCCTGCTCCTCCCTCTGCTTCCTAGGACACTTGTCCTTTTTCCAATTTGGCAACACTGACTGTCCTTCAATGAAGGAGTTCAACAGTCACTTCTGTGGGGGAGAATTATTAACTCCCTCCCCAGGAACATTATACTTTGTCCCCTACTGGTGTGTAATCCCTAGAGCTCAGTTTCTTCTTCTGTCAAATGGGGATCTTATTACCATCCTCACAGGGTTACTATGGAGAGTAAGTGAGATAATTTGTCAGTCATCAGCTCCCTCCTTTCCTATTCCTGACCTAAACAGCCTGAAGGGTAGCACTAAGAGTTTCCAAGGGGGGTTGGACAAGATGTACCCTCTGCCTTAGTACACCACCCCCCTACTCCCTAGAGTGAGGGAAGGGAGGCCGCCAGGGGGGGCCTTTGGAGACAGCCGTCTCCAGGGGGGCGGTTCTCCCTGGCAGCTGCCCCCAGCCTGCCGCCCAGAGCCCCAGAGCCTGTTATCAACCTCCTTAGTCATCACACCAGGAGCTCAAATATAGCTCTCACCCTGCTCCCTTCTCATCCGGGGTCCGCCCCCCGCCCCCTTCCCTGGCAAAGCTGTCTGGGTCTCAGAGCCCCTTTCCCTTCCCCCGAGGAATGCAACTAACATTGGGCCTCAGTTTCAGATCTATCAAATGGGCAGGTTGGAGCAGATGATGATGATGGTGATATTGATGACAATGATGGCACTGATGATGATAACTTCAGAGCAGCTGCCCTTACTGAAGGCTTGCTTGTGCCAGGCTCCTGCTAAACACTTCGTATGTGTTATTTTGTATCTTCACAGCAACCTTAGATGGTATCTACCATTTTAATCTCCCTTACACAAATCAGGAACCTGAATGACCTCCCCATATAAGTCAGTGGCAGGGCCAGAAACAAAGTTCCCTGTGGGATTTGACTTCAGGGAGGGAAGATCATAGAAAATCCTGGGCTGCCCTGCAGTATGCAGGAACGCTCTGCTTGCTCATTTGCATGACATTTGCCTGGCTTCAGGAGGACATTGATGCCCCTGTCCCAGCCCTGGAGTAGCTGAGCCCTACGGGTCCCAGTCCCTGCCCCCACCCCACTTCCAGGGTTGTATCCAAGGCCAGTACTCATGGGGAGCTCAGCTTTCTCTTCTGTACAGTAGGAGTCAGAGAATTGGGCAGAGTTAAGTTCAAATTGTCCTTCCTTCTTTGGTGACCTGAGCACCACCACATGTCCACTGTCACCACCACCTCCACCTTCACCTTCACTCTACCACCACCTCTTCCTCCAGTAACATAACCCCCACTGCCTCCCTGCCTCCACCTTTCCTCTACCCATTACCATTACCCTCATCACCATCACCACCGTCCCTTCGTTCTACTACCTCGACCATTGCCAACATCTATAACTAGTAGCACCTCCACCACCTCCATTTATCCGAACCATCGCCTTGGCCTCCATCGTCCCTGTCAATCCTCCACTTCCAACATCATAATTACATACGTCATTATCTCTACCACTACAGTCACCTCCCCTATAACCATCACTTCCACCATCTTTCATTACCCCAAATCCTTTCTACTCCAGGGCCCTAACGTGACCTGGGCCTCTGCCCCTGCAAACTCCAGCGTCACAGAGACATTGGCCTAGAAACACAGGCTAGACCCAGAGACAGTCAAGCAGAGGTGGGAAGCCCATCCAGGAGAAAGGGATGATGAGGCATCTGTCCACATGACTTTCACTCAGGGAACCATGCAGTCCCATGGGGATACAGAAGTGACTGTTGACCAACAAAGAGCTCTGGGTACAAAACTCTGCACATTTTCTGTCCAAACTGAGTGTGATCACTCCTCTTGGAGCAATTGAGCAATTCCGGAGGAATCAGGATTTCAGGGGCTGCTTAGCAGATAAGAGTGAAAGAGGGAAGGAGGCAGAAGCAGAGGGCCCGCAGATTTCCTTGCCACTCATTCACTCTTCTCACTCAGTGAATGAGTCAACTGCTCATTCAGCAAACACTTCCCTAGACCCCGTGCTGGGTCCTGGCTTTCGAAGTTTTCCAAGCCTATTTTTGACCTGCCAGTCTGTTTCCCCACTCTGGGACTTTCTCCACCCTAGTTCCCTACCCCCAGACACCCCAATTGGCTCCAGACAGTCTTGGGTAACTGAGAAAGCTCCCTTTCCTCACTGAAACTTTCAAGACCTCCCCAGCTCACTAGGTAACCTTGAATTAGTCCCTCACCCAATCCACACACCCAGTGAGCACTGGAGAAAAAAGATGAGGGGCCGGACTGTGGAGGCAACCAGGGCTGGTGACAAAGTGTCTGCAGAGCAGCAGGGGTCGGTGCTGAGGCTTAAATGGGAGGGGACTCCAGTGGCTGGGGCCTGAGTGTCAGGCTCTAGGATGGGAAGAATCAAGCCAGGCAGGGGCAGGGACTAAGGCCTGAAAATGGGGCAAAGGTGGGGGCCAGGGCAAGACCTGGGCTGGCAGGGAGTCAGGAAGGTCACAGGATCGTGGCAGGGACTCAGGTGTCTCTGCCATCCTGGAAAGTGTGCTGACCTCTGAGTTACATGTCTCTACATTATCCTCATGTGTGGCAATATCCTACCCTTGAGTAAGGGCCAACCAGACCCCTGGAAGGAGGGTGGGGGCAGGCAGACAGCCTCCTCCAAGCTGCCAGTTGGGACCCAAGCCAGACCAATGAGCACACTAGCCACCTTGCCCCATGGCCGTTTCAGCTTCAGCATGAAGGGTTCCCAGAGGGTAGGCCACCTTGCCTTGGCCACCTCTATGTTGGGAAGTGGGTGCCTGTGTCTTTAAATCCTCAGCAGGTTGAAACGGCTGATGACATCACTGGTTCCCCAGGAGCGGAGGAGCTAGAGCTAGAGCCCAAGGGAGCCCGGGCTGCTAGGGGCTGCAGACATGGAGGGCCAGAGCAGCAGTGGCAGCAGGAAGCCAGGGACCCGGACTGGCCTGGGTTCCCTGCCCATTCTTCATGGGGTTTCTCAAACTGAGGCACCTTCCAAGGTAAGACCCTTAAAACCTAGCCCTCCCATCCTTGATCCTTGGTCCCACACACCCACACACACCGAAGGCACCCTGGTGCCCCTGGCTGAGGGGCTGGCATTCTCCTCTGCCCACCGAGCAGGGGCTAGACAAAGAGGACACTTTGGGGGCTGAGAGGGCAGTGTTGGGACACCCAGAGAGAGATGGAGTCAGCCATAGCCAGGAGCCCCCAGGAGAACCCTCTACTGGATGTCAGGAAATTCAGCTGTGCTCCAGCTTTGCTGTGTGACCTTGGGCAAGTTGCTTGTTCTCTCTGAACCAATGCAAAATTCGGTTTGTCCCTGAAGACTAACACGATGACATCTGGGATGTCTAAGTTGTTAGTGCTGGAGGCAGTGCGGTGGTTGGGGGGACACTTGGAGCCAAGGAGGATGCCCAAAATGCAGCCTCGAAGAGCTAACTTTGAGGAGGAAGGTGGAGGCAGAGTTTCAGGTTCTTTGAACCGAGAAGGACGTCAGACAGACAAAACTGCATGTCTAGAGGCAGGAATGGGGCCACCTCAGAGTGAGCGTAAACCTTCTTCTGCTCTCCCTGACAAAGGACGTTTTATCCTGTCTTCTGGAGACAGGGGCATCAGAAACAGAGAACAGATGGGAAGGGGGAGGAGGTCCCGCCAGGGCCTCAGGCTCCTCACCCCCCACCTCTCCACCTGCCAGACAAAAAGAGGATACTTGCTTGCCTGTCCTGAAAGATAGGGGAGCTGGGGAGAGGGTACAAATTAGGCACAGAGAAGTGCAATTCCAGGATCAACAGAATCCTGGACTTTGAATGTTAGAATCGCACTTGATGAGAATGGGTGACTCCATGGGCTCAAATGAAAGCCTAGCAAATGCTGGGGTCAAAAATGAGGAGACTATGAGACCAAGGCTTCTCAGGAACAAGGTGTGGCCAGGGACCCTCCACCAGACCCCTTCATTTTACAGACAAAAACTGAGGTCCTGGGCAGAGAGGTGCTTGCCTAAGGTCACACAGAGCTGGGCTTGGAATTGGCCTGGCCAGTCTTGGCCCTGGGGTCTTGGTCCTTTATAAAACTATGCGCACTGTTGAGGAGGACAAACAAAAGCACAACCAAGGAGTTCGGGTGCTTGGCAGCGATGAACCTGAGGGTTCCTGAGTCCTGTGAAGGGAAGGAGGGGTATTTAATAAGCTAGACCCAAAGTGTCCAGAGAGGGCAGATCTGGGGTGTTAGGTTGGTACCCCTTAGCCAGGGAAGTAGCAGGATGCAAGGAAGGTTGCCGAGGGAAGATGGCCCCAGCCATCTGATCCTCCAGCATGACCAGAGGGTGGGTGTCAGCCAGGAAGGCAAGGAGATAACTGTTAGGTTTAGGCTCATACCCTGCCTCATTTGAGTTGGGGTCTTAGTTTCCCCATTTAGGAGAGGTGAAAGACTTGAGGGAGAGGATAAGGTTCTGCATCCTGTTTCCTCCAAAAGAGAAGCTGATTCACAGAAGAATGGATTGAGGTGAGAAATTAGGAAGAACTTCCTTGCAAAGATGTGCCTTTCTTAGCCAGATGGACTTGGCTGGGGTCTCTATGGAAGTTGGGGCACAAGCCCCTGGTTAGGGCTACTCTGAGTCTTTGACTTATCTTCTGCAAGGTGGACTCAAGTTTTCAGCTCCCAGTGAAGGAGAATGCAGCCCCAGTACCCTCGGAACCAAGATTGGCTCTAGCACCTGTGGGGCCACAAGAAGCTACGCCACCCACCACAGAGGGGCCAAGGCTGGCTCTGGTGTCTCCCCGACCCATTCTGGCTCCACTGTCTACCCCTGGCAGGCAGAAAACAGCTCCTGCCCACCGCAGTTCCAGCCTGGCTCCAACATCTGTGGGCCAGTTAGTCATGTCTGCCTCAGCTGGGCCAAAGCCTCCCTTAGTGACTTCAGGCTCAGTCCTGCCTCCAGCATCCCTGGGGCAGCTGGTAATGGCTGCTTCAGCAGGGTCAAGGCCTCCCCCAGCCACCCTGGGGCCCAGGCTGACTCCAACATCCAGGGACCAGAAGCAGGTACCACCTGCCTCCGTGGGACCCAAGCCAGCACTGGCTGCTTCGGGCCTGAGCCTGGCCCTGGCATCTGAGGAGCAGATCCCACAGCCCCTCTCCAACTCTTCCCCAGTGCCCAGTCCAGTTTTGTCATCCTCTCAGGAACAGACCCTGGCTCCAGCACCTGTGACACCAACCCCGGCCTCTGTGGGATGGACATCAGCTAAACCGAGGGATGCCCCAGCCCCTAAACCTCTCCCCTCTTCCGAAGGGCATCTCCAGCCTTCAGCTCAGACATCTGGTCCTATGGGCTCCACATCCTTAATCCAAACACCCCTAGACCCCCGGATCTCCCCCTCTTTCAGAGCCCGGCCTGAGGCCCCCCGCAGCAGCCCTGAGGATCCTGTCCTGTCCCCACCACCTCAGACCTTGCCTCTGGATGTGAGCCAGAGTCCTCCAGAGCCTACCACCCGTTCCCCAGGACTTCTGTCCCCCACCTTCCGGCCAGGGGCCTCCTTGGCACAGACTGTGCCCCCACCTCTGCCCAAGCCACCCAGGTCTCCCAGCCGCTCCCCCAGCCGCTCCCCCAACCGCTCCCCCTGTATCCCCCCAGCCCCTGAGATGGCCCTCCCCAGGCCTAGCACCCAGGGGGCAGGGCCTAGTGGGCACTTTAACCCCAGTGTTCAGCCCCGAGAAACTCCAGCTCCGGTCACCATCTCCCCTTCTACATCCACCTCATCATCCTCTTGGTCAGCTCAGCCTACCTGCAAGAGCGACCCCGGCTTCTGGTGAGGGGGCCCTCTCCCAAGGAGGGTTGGTGGGGCTTGAGCTCCAAAAGTAGCCATTCTTCTAATGTGGCTTACCCTACACTGCCCCAGTTTACTTCCATGAGGAAGATTCCTTGTGGGTGCTGGGCTTACTGTGGGATCTTTAGAAGATGGCATCTCCTGCTAAGATGGTATCTCCTGCCTCTGGGAAAATCTAATAGGCGGGATATTGGGCCCATAGTCCTTCTGAGAGCTTACACCCACACCTCATCAGTTTATTCCCTAGAAAGAGCCCTGTGGGAGGGAGGTTGAATATGAGGGAGTAATGCCCAGTGGTAACCCCTCCTACACCCCCACCCCCAGGATCACTGTGGTCACGTGGAACGTGGGCACCGCCATGCCCCCTGACGACGTCACATCCCTCCTCCACCTGGGCAGCAGTGCCGATGACAGTAAAGGGGCGGACATGATTGCCATTGGGTGAGGGGGCAGGGCATGTGGACCCCGCTCCTGAACCCTTTGGGCCTCCCAGAGCTTTGCCCATAGGAGGGGCTTCTAGGTCACCCCAACCCCATAGCCGCCTCATCCCCCACCCCGACCCCACCCCCAGGTTGCAGGAAGTGAACTCCATGATCAACAAGCGGCTCAAGGATGCGCTCTTCACAGACCAGTGGAGTGAGCTCTTCATGGACGCTCTGGCACCCTTCAACTTCGTGCTGGTAATGTCTGCCTCAGCCCCTGGAAGGGTGAGACCCTGGACTCCTGCCCTAGCTCTTCCTGGACTCACTGTGGGACCTGCTGGGCCTCTGTTGCTGGGTCCGTGAAATAGGGGGTTGGAGGAGCAGATCTGAAAGACTGGGGGAAAGGGCACAGTGGGGCGGGAGAGTTGTGTGGGGTCCCTCAGCCGAGTTGCCTCCTGCCACAGGTGAGTACTGTGCGGATGCAGGGCGTCATCCTGCTGCTGTTTGCCAAGTACTACCACCTGCCCTTCCTGAGGGACGTGCAGACTGATTGCACACGCACTGGCCTGGGTGGCTATTGGGTGAGCATGGGAGTAACCTGGGAAGAAACAGGGCCCCAAGGGGTCTATAGATTAGTTCCCTGGTCCCCCAAGCATAGGCAAGGTCACCTCCCTTTGCTCCACCCCTTACCCTGATACCTACTTCTCCTCAACCCCACCCAAGACCCCATACCATTTTCTAGATCCAGCCCTCTTTCTGTCCTTGGCCCATCCCAATGTTTCGCTCTTTTCCCTAGAATCCACCCCTCTCTAAGCCTTTTCTAAGGGCTGGCTGGCCTCACTCCTCTCTATGCCCCCTCAGTGCCTCAGCTATTTGCCTAGGCCTTGCCCTTGACTCGCTCCACCCTGTCTCCCAAGGGCAACAAGGGTGGAGTGAGCGTGCGACTGGCGGCCTTTGGGCACATGCTCTGCTTCTTGAACTGCCACTTGCCAGCACACATGGACAAGGCAGAGCAGCGCAAGGACAACTTCCAGACCATCCTTAGCCTCCAGCAGTTCCAGGGGCCTGGGGCGCATGGCATCCTGGATCACGAGTATGGGCAGAGCTGGTGAAGGAAGGGTGGGCCTCAGAAGACAGAGTACAAAACCTTGGCCACAGGAAGCTGAGGGCCAGCCTGGGTGGGCTGTGTGGGGAAAGGCAGAGCCTATGGGGGTGGGTGACCTCCCAAACGACATCCAGAAACACGAATGCTGGTAAGTTTGATGGTGGGGTAGAGTCTGTTGGGTGGAACTTTACTGAGGGCCCCAGAATTTAACTTTGTTCTAGATCCACATCCCCTGCTGCTCCTTGGCAGGCTAGATCTGCTGCCACCCACCCTACCCACTGCATCATCACTAAGGACACCTAGTGCTGTCATTGGATGGGGGTAGAGAAGGATTTTTCAAACAGATCTTTCAACAGCCTCGTGTTCTGGTTTGGGGACCTCAACTTCCGCATTGAGAGCTACGACCTGCACTTTGTCAAGTTTGCCATTGACAGTGATCAGCTCCACCAGCTCTGGGAGAAGGACCAGGTATAGAATCCCAGCCCACACCCTCAATACCAAGTACACAGAGCATGACTGGGCACACTTTTATATCCTAGGCTCTGGCCCTCGCCTTCACCTTCCCTGTCCAAGCTGTTGTCTAATTCTGCCCTTTTGGACCTTCACAGCTCAACATGGCCAAGAACACCTGGCCCATCCTGAAGGGCTTCCAGGAGGGGCCACTCAACTTTGCACCCACCTTCAAGTTTGATGTGGGCACTAACAAATATGATACCAGGTGAGCTCAGCACTGGGATGAGGTGGAGATATGGGCTGAGGTCTTCTGGATGGAGAAGAAAGGTAAGGGGCAAGAAGGCTGGGAGCCATGCCTCAACCCCCGTCCCCTGAAACTTGGGTCACTCCTACCCACTGCAGTGCCAAGAAGCGGAAGCCAGCCTGGACAGACCGTATCCTGTGGAAGGTCAAGGCTCCAAGTGTGGGTCCCAGCCCCTCAGGACGTGAAAGCCACCGGCTCCAGGTGACCCAGCACAGCTACCGTAGCCACATGGAATACACAGTCAGTGACCACAAGCCTGTGGCTGCCCAGTTTGTCCTGCAGGTGAGTCCTAGCCTCATCTTCCCCTTATGACTTCCTCAGGTCCAGCTCAGCATCCCATGGCCCACCAATAATTCCTTGCACCTGCCCTCAGCAGCATCCATTCATCATAGTAGAGTGAGAGTGGGTTATGATCTCCATTTTCAGATGAGGAGACAGAGGCTCAGAGGCACAGCATCAAAACAGGGTCATACTGCTGATAAACAGAAGAATTAGGATTTGGACCCAAGCTAGCCTGATTTCAGAGTCCATGCCTTTTCCACTAATCCCTAACTTTGTTCTTCTGAGAAAGGATTAGGACAATTTATGTTAAAATTCACTTTATATATTCATATAATAAGACCAGCAAAATCAGAATGTTTATTCAAACTCCGTATAGTTTTCAATCATATTTATTCATTATTTATTTACCATTTTACCATGTGCCAGGCGCTGTGAGTGAGATAGTTAATGGGGAGGAGGAGTAGAGACATGAAAAATACAAAGCTAAATTCTAGTTACTATAATTTAACATTGTGTTTAGGGTTGAGGTCTCTGGTTGGCAAAGTAAAAAGGAGAAATGCTAGAATGTCAGAATGGGACCTGAGAGACCATGTAATCCAACATTCTGTTTTTCTGTGGGGAGAACTAAGGCCCCCAGTGGGGTAGGCATGTACTGTTTTTCTATGGGGGAAACGGAGGCCCCCAGTGGGGTAGGCATGTACTCCAGGCTGCACATACTCTCAGCAGCAGAGGAGGGTAGATCTTGCCTTTCCAGTCCTGAAATCCAACTCTGGGCTCTCCAATTCCCTTGATCTGATAAGAGGGAGTCCTGTAGACCAGAGAATGTTTTCCCTGTAGACCAACACTGTCATGTGGTCAGTCAGTGGGACTGCAAATGCAAATCTGCCCACATCTGGCCTCCCATGACTTTTGGCAACAGACTTGGATGTGAAGTTTCACTTTCAGTCAGGGGCCTCACCTTCAGAACCACTCCTTTTGGGTGCTGCTCCTTTTGGGCCCCCTGACCTTCTCTCCTCAAGGACTCGGACCCTTCAGAATGTTACCTGTTGAGCACCTAGTACATGCCAATCCCTGTGGCTTTGTCGTCCCTTTGAATGCCTTAGTAGGCCCTGAGATATCCAAATTCTCCTCCCAGTTTTACCGGTCAGGGAAACTAAGGCTCAGAGAACTTGTCTCTCACCCAAAGCAACACAATCAGAATGGGGCTTAGTGGGAGTTTTGACCTCCAAGGCCCTGGAGAGCATTTCTAAGAGGCAGCTCCAGGCAAACCTGCTGTTAGGAACCTAGGGACAGGGAGAGGATGTGCTGGTTTCTTCTGGAACAGTGTGGCTCAAAAGCTGAGGAGGGAGGGAAACCTGAAACCACATAAACAGGGGAGCCAACAAAAGCTGGAGGCTGACACACCATCTGAGTCCTTTCCTGAGGGACAGAGGTAGAGAAACGGCTGAAACGGGGCTGCACTATTCACTTCAAAGCTGTATTCTTACTCCCTAAGGAGGCTATTGGCATAAAGAGCCTTGGGCTGGGAGGCAGGAAGCCTGGCATTTATCCTAGACCTGTTTTTTTTTTTTTAAGTTTATTTATTTTGGGAGGGGGGAAGAGGGGCAGAGAGAATGAGAGACAGAAAATCCCAAACAGGCTCCACGTTATCAGCACAGAGCCCAATGCAGGGCTTGAACCCATGAACTATGAGATTATGATCTGAGCTGAAATCAAGAGGCAGATGCTCTACCGACTGAGTCACCCAGGCACCCCTATCCTAGACCTGTTCTGCTTTGGTTTCCCAGTTTGTAAGGCAGTTTCAAAGGCCCTTTATCTCAGCCTATTTGTGCTGACTCAGGCCCAAGGGCCCTAGGTGCATGTGATACTCGAGGGTCTCCCCTGATGTTCCCCCTGCCCCTGGGCAGTTTGCCTACAGGGACGACATGCCACTTGTGCGGCTGGAGGTGGCAGATGAGTGGGTGCGGCCAGAGCAGGCTGTGGTGAGGTACCGCATAGAAACAGTGTTTGCCCGCAGCTCCTGGGACTGGATCGGCTTGTACCGGGTAAGAAGGGCAGGGATGGTCAGTGACTCGGGGAAGGGAGGGCCTGGATGAGCAGCTGGGTACCCAGGGGGAATCACTGGCTTCTCCAGAGTTTGTTGGGGCAAATGGAGTTAGGTGATAGGAGTCACAGCCCTGATTCCTCTCATCCCAGGTGGGTTTCCGCCACTGCAAGGACTACGTGGCTTATGTCTGGGCCAAACATGAGGATGTGGATGGGAACATCTATCAGGTACTTAAGGGGAAGGGGGAGAATGGGAGGAAGTCTCTGTGGTCCTTGGGGCTCAGGACATGGCTTGGGCACTCTTTGAGGCTGCCTCCCTGACTCCTACCTGGGCCTATGCCCTGGGCCCATCAGGTGACCTTCAGTGAGGAGTCACTGCCCAAGGGCCATGGAGATTTCATACTGGGCTATTACAGCCACAACCACAGCATCCTCATCGGTGTCACTGAGCCCTTCCAGGTGAGTAGGTCAGACCACAGGATCGGGGGTGCTAAAAACTAAAAGACCCTGTTCAAATGCCACAGCTTCCACATTCTGATCCATGATCTTCTACAAGTAGCCTAACCTTCCTGGGTCTGCCAATGGGCAGGGTTGGAGTGGTTCTAAGACACCTTCAGTGGCTGGTTGGGGAGTGGGGCACACCAGTAACCAGGCTTCCCCCCAGATCTCGCTGCCTACCTCGGAGTTGGCCAGCAGCAGCACAGATAGCTCAAGTGCGAGCTCAGAGGACGAGGATGACAGTACCCTAGAGCTGCTTGCACCCAAGTCCCGCAGCCCCAGCCCTGGCAAGTCCAAGAGACACCGTAGCCGCAGCCCGGGCCTGGCCCGCTTCCCCGGCCTTGCCCTGCGACCTTCATCCTGTGAACGCCGTGGTACCAGCCGCAGCCCCTCGCCCCAGAGCCGCCGCCTGGCTCGGGTGGCCCCTGACAGAGGCAATGATGGTGGCAGTCGGGGCAGTAGTGAGGAGGGGCCCTCTGGGCTGCCTGGTCCCTGGGCCTTCCCACCATCTGTGCCTCGAAGCCTGGGCTTGCTGCCTGCCTTGCGCCTGGAGACTGTTGACCCTGGTGGTGGTGGTGGTTCCTGGGGACCTAATCGGGAGGCCCTTGCCCCTCATAGCCTGTCTCCCAGTCCCCAGGACCGGCAGGGGCTGGAGGAAGGGGGCCTGGGGCCCTGAGGATGGATGGGCAGATGGACTCAGGTGGCCCCACTGTGCCCCAATCTTCTGTAAACCCACCTGTGCCCCTCTTGCTGCTGCTCCAGCTTTATCCGCACCTGCCACTCTGTCTTGGCCAGGGGTGGCCAATTGGGGTCCCCCAAACTGAGTCCTGGCACCTCAACTGTGACAATCAGCAAAACCCTATTGGCCCCCATCTGGGATGGGGGTTGTAATCCTGGAGGTCATCAATTAGAAATTAAATTCTCCAGCATCACTCCTGACTCCTTCCTAACTTATTAGCAGTCTGGGGGTTGGGGTAGTCAGAGGATAAGACAAAAGAAGAAAGAGGATGACAGATCTGACAATTACCAGGCACCAGCTTATACATCACACATGCCATCTCTTTTAAAATGCACCATAACCCTGAGTTGTGGTGTTGAGTTCAGTGCAATTCTTAAACCCCTTTCACAGATGGGCAAACTTAAGCCCTCCAGGAGGTGAACCTCTCTGAATCAGACACTGAACCACAGTTTGGCTCTATGTTGCAGGGAGGGAACATTTACAAGGTGCTAAGCACTGTCCGTGTATTGGTTTACTTAATCCTCAACAACCCTATGAGGTAGGTCCTGATTACACTCCCTTTTTTCAGAGGAGGAAACTAAGACTCAGAGTGGGGGAGGCCCCTTGCTCAAAGACACTGAGGAGATTTGGGCCAGGGCTGGACCAGAAAGGGCATGGCAGCTATTAAGAAAAGGGATTCCCCCCCCACACCGTCCCTCCCAGGAAGAAGAGTTGGGAAGCCCTCTCTAGCCACCCTCCCCTTTCCTGGATTCAGACACAGGCACTTCTGTGACATCCCATCCCCTGACCTGCTGCCTCAGGCCTCAGCAGACAGGTGCTGGGGTTCCTCTGGGCAGGGTCTTGAGACATGTATTAATTTTGCAACCTGGAGATACATGTACCTCCTACTGATACCTCCTGAGGCTGTTGTAATAAGTTACCCTTTCCCCATTCCCCAGAATGAGCCTCCTGAACACATCCAAGCACAGAGGGGTTGTATCACCAGCTCAAGATCGCTCAACACAGCAGGAGACATGGTCCAGCATTTCAGCCTTGCTCTTCCTTCCCCGCATCCAGCCTCCAGGCTGTCTACAAGGGCCTGTGCCATGCTTCAATCTAACACATGGAGAGGAGGGCAAGACCCCCAGGGCCTAGCAGAGCCAGGGGCAAGGTCCAGTTTGGTGCCCAGGAGAGCTGGAACTGAGGTCACTGGTTCTAGAATTTCTGCTGCCCGTCAGGTCTCCAGGCTGCCTGGGTCAGCTGCAGACACCGGTCATAGAATGACATGTGGGCTCTTGGGTGATTTGAAGACCATGCCTGCCCCTCATCTGTGCCCCAGAGCTGGAGTCGCCTCTGCTGAAGTCGCCGCAAGTGCCGAGCTGACACCTTGATAGCCCTAGGGTCTCTGAAACAGCTGTGGACAGAGAAAGGTGGGACGGGTGGTCATGGCTGCCAAGGATCCCACCCTGCTCTGCAGACAGGGGGCCGAAGCCTAGAGAGGAACAAGGCGGGAGCCAGGGAAGGGTGCGTTACATCTAGAAGGGTGCAGAATAAACCTGGGCTAGCAGCCAGAGGCACCAGTTCTGCCACTAGCTGGCTGCAGAAACCTGGGCCAATCGGGCCTCAGTTTCCTCACCTGTGAAAAGGGAAAGGTACAAGGGGCTTGCCCTGGGAATCAGAATTAAAATGAGATTTTAGGTTAAAAGTAATGGTTAAGCAAGCAAGTCTTTTACTGTGTGCCAGGCAGGCCTTGGGCTATGTGTGGCACACACGCCATTTCTTTGGCTTCTGCATCCATTTTACAAATAAGAAAATGGAGACATGGAGAGGTGACTCAACTTGCAAGGTCACACAGAAAGTGAAAGAGTCAACATCAACCCATATGAACCAATAGCAGAGCTGAACCTGGGGCACCAGGGAGTAGGGTATGATGAAAATGGAGCTCAGAGGTGCCCTAATCCCTTTCTCCATCCCCTTGGCCCTGGCACACATCCTCACCCCCATAGGCAACCCACCTCTTGGGGAAATGGCCTCTCCCTCCTTTCTTTGCTGTGACTTACCATGTGCCCTCAGCACAGTCCATTGGAGGAGCCAGCTTGAAACAGGTAGTGCCTAGGAGCTCCCAAAGTATGCTAGTGCTTGCAGGTGGGCTGTGGAGCCTCAGGAAGCGTGCCAGGCTAAGGACAGAGGCAGGATTAGGATGGGGTAGGGCCTGGCCATCCAGCAGACCCCTCTCACTGACTGGCAAAAGGCTGCCCACCCCCAAGGGTCCAAGCAGGGCTCACCGGCGTGTGCAATTGCAGTGGAAGAGGGGTTCCTGGGCACTATTGAGCAGCTGGAACTTTGTTTCCTGAGGCCCGATCTGCTGCTCACATTGATCTAGGCGGCGGAAGCTGTGGCAGGCCCGGCGGGCATCTGGGTTGGGAGAGCATGGTGATGAGGGGAGCCCAGTCCCCAGCAAAGCCCTCGAAAGCCCTCCAAAGCCCACTGCCATTTAGGCACATAGGCACATGCACTCAGTCAAACAAACACAGTGTCCCTCTGTCTCATGACCTTCGTGCCCTCAGAGTGCCACAAACATCACACACACGTATCACACACACACAGACACAAACAGCAGTGCCACCAGAGGGGAAGCCCAGAATGTTGAGGGTGGTCAGGAAAGGCTTTTTGGAGGCAGAGACTGCTAAACGGAGGCTAGAAGAATTTGGGAGAGTGCTCCAGGCAGAAGGAACAGCATGCACAAAGGCCCAGCGGTGGGAGAGAGCAAGCTGCTTTTGAACAATCAAATGAGGTTTGTGAGTTTCAGCTGGGGAGTAGAGTCCACAGGACCAGCACCTGAAGGCCCCTGGGTGTAGGGACATCATCATCTGAGATAAGAGGAGCCATGGTGGGGGCTCAGTGAGGAGTGATATGGTCAAGCTTAGGGCTTATGAAAATCCCTCTGGCTGCAGCGTGATTTGATGGGAGAGGTTGGGAGGCCCCAGGAGGAGTTTGGAACAGGAAGGGAAGCAACATAGGGCTCCTTGACCTTGTACAGAGGCAGGCACACCTTCCCACATCAGGAACTCCCAAAGTTAGGTTTAGAACTCACCCTGAGGTTTTAGGCCACTCCATGGCCCCTGGAGGCCTGGATGGGTGACCTCCAGCAAGGCTGTGGGGGACATATCAGGTTGGGAGGAGGCCACAGAGGTCCGGAGGGCTGTGGTATTGGTTTTACTGGGGTGCTTAGATCCTTTCCGTTGTGGTTGTTGCTTCTGGGGATGCTGCTTCTGTTGTGGCTGGCTAGGGGCTGGGTTCTGAAGGCTGGGAGGCTGGGGGGTGGCTGGAGAGCTCCAGGAGGCATTATAGAGGGTCCTGGGCTGGAGGCGGGCAAGAGGTATGGAGCCATATGTTCTGCACCTGGAAGGTGGCAATTGGTAATTCACAATACCCCTCCCATAAGCCCCAGATTCATCTCCATGGAGACCAAGATTCTGCCAGTCCCATCCCTTGTCCCACTGGGTTGTGTTGGGCACCCCAGGAAGGTCTGCATCCTGGGCACTGTCCTGAGAAGAAGACAGGGAGAAGGAGATATCATTCCTTGCAGGACAGACATACAGACAGGCCTCCCTCCCTGGGCTTGAAGACTGGGCTCCCTCTCTGGCTGGGAAGGAGATTGAAGGGGGCAGCTACATACCCTCCCCACCAGTACCACGCCACACACGCCTCCTGCTCCTCCAGCACGAAGCAGGGGACTTCCAGCACATTGAAGAAGGCCACGCCCACGATGTCCGAGATTGAGTCCTGCTGGTTCTTCAGGCATTGCCGGAACCTGCCCCAGAGCTGGTACTCAGGTCCCTGGACTGCAGAGAGCCACCTGGCTCCTCCACCAGCCCACCCAGCCACTACCATCCAGGTGGTTTGGGATCCAAGAGTCTCTTCTAGGGCTCAGCTTTCCCACCTGCATCGTGGGGGGTTGGCTGGTTGATCCTTTAGGATTCTTTGGACCCAGTTTCTGCACCCAGGAACTACTCCACCCCTGAGTCCCCAACCCTCTCTGCCCGCTGCCAACCTGGCATCACAGTCACAGTGGGAGATGGTGTGAAATCGGTAGTTTCTGATACCGTAGTTGTACTGGAAGGGTGAGATGGTCTGTGGGCATCGGTCATGTTCCTGGCAGCAGAGATCAGGGCCTTGGAAGATTCCTGCAGAAAGTGAGGGGGAAGAGGGGCGGTGGCAGGGCACCAGCTCAGCAGGGTCCTGGGCACCATACTGCCTATACCCACCATCCGGTGCAAGAAGCAGGAACCTTGTTCTCACTCCGGCCCTGATACAGATGCCCTGGGTGGCTTCAGGCCACTCTCCCTCTGTGGGACTCTGAGTTTTAAAGCCTGAAGAGAGCACCCAGGCAGCGCGGCCTCTACTGGGCAGCTCCAAATGCCAGGTAGCCCTCTCAGGAGCCCTTGTCTAGGAAAGGGACTTCCTCAGGGGGACTAAAGTCTGCCTCCAGAGCTCCCAAGCTTACACCCCAAATAAAACTCCGAAGTTATGAATATGTATGGAATGGAATGGCAAACAGGCAGGGTGCAACCTTTCTCATTGGCATGATGAGGCATTGCCAGGATGCCAGTCTGCTCCAACTCAGGTGCCAAAGCCTTCCCCCAGCCTGCCATGCATGCACAAAGACAGCTGTACTGACAGTGCAAAAAAAGTCATCTGTGTTTGTTACCATCTGAGCAATAGTGCCTTTTACTGAGCATTTCCCAAGTGCCTGGCACTTCCCACACCCAAGCTCACAGCACTCTGTGAGGGAAATGTCACTTTCATTGTACAGGTGAGAAAATTAAGGTTCAGAGAGAGGAAGTGACCTGTTCAGCCTAACCCAAGCCTTTGGGTCTCGGGATCCATTCCACTGGGCACCTTGTCCTCATAAAGCCTCCTCTTAGGTAATGGCATTTTGGCTCAGCCAACCTAGGACCCACCCCAGTTCACCCCCTCCCTAGGATGGTGATTAATGGAACTCTGAAGTTGACTAGGACATTTCCCATCTATGACCTAATTCAAGCAACCCATAATGAGACTTACAGTCACCCCATTTTACAGATGAGTACATTGAAGTTTACAGTGGTTTAATCACTCCCCCAAGGACACACAGCCTTGAAAAATGGGGGCCAGGGCAAAAATTGGCACTTCCTTCCCCTGCCCCCTAGTCCACATCACCATCACTCACCCAGCTCTGTGGAGTTCCCGGCAGAATCCCCGACTCCACACCACAGCGTTCCAGGCATGGTCCAGCCTCTCTTCAGCCGCTGGTGTCCTATGCTGCTGGGTGCTCCTCTGTATCCTTCTGCTTGCTTCTCCCCGGCCCCTGCTGCTCGCTTCTCCCTAGCCCCTGCTGGACCCTCTTCAGTCCCTCGGCAGGCTCCCCACTGACTCTGAAGTGTGGCCAGGGCTCTCTGCAGCTCAGGTCCAGGGGTGTGGATAAAGGAGCCCCGGGTAATCTCACCAGCACAGAGGGCACTGAAGGCTGCAGTGAGCTCTGGCTCATCTTGCCGGCTACAGGCTTGCAGCCTCCCGTGCCCATCCCACTGGGTGTGGAACAGGGCCAGCCTCTGGGCATTCTTGCCCAAAAAGCTCAGGGTCCCCAAGGGGCTGCCGGGGATGGGCCTGGCCAAGTGACAGGAGGTGCTGTCCCAGAGGAGGGCAGAGGAGCCCCCCTCAGCCACTCCTAGGAAGCTCAGCATCCCTAACAGCACTATCAGAATCCCCATTCTGTCCTGGCCCAGCCCAGTCAGACAAAGCCCCCAGAAACCTACCCCTGGCAGCCCACGAGGCAGCAGCTTTAGCAGCTGAGCGGAAGCGGTGCCCTGCAGACCCGGTACAGCAGGGCCAATGAATGGAGCTTTGGGAGGAGTAGGAAGGAGGCTGGAGTATGGGGTGATCTCTGGCTTGTAACTGAATCCACCAGCTGGGCAGGCCGCTGATTGGCCAAGGAGTATACTTGCCAAGGCCCACGCCCCCATTCACCATGCCTTTCTCATCCAGTCACCTGCTGCCAGCCCCGCCTGGATGGGGACTGTGGGAGCCAAAGCCTTGGGCCCTGGGGCAGAGGGCTAGGAGGGGACCTCTTTCTCCCTAGGGAGGGAAGAGGTTTCAGGGGCTCAGAGGAAGCTCCCAGAACTTATCCTCAGTGCCCCCCACCAGTAATGGCTGCCACACCCACCTCCATGAAGTTGGCAGAGGGCCGTGGCCCCTACCAGAGTTGGGTGAAAGAGGTGAGGGCAGGGCTTTTGCCCTGTAGCCACCCTCAACTCGGGAGCTTCTGAGGTTTCTGGGAAAGGGAGCATTCATTCTGTGGCTACCTGGAGTGCACCCTCCCACTACTGCCCAGGGTTGGTTCTAAGAAAGACTCTTGGCATAATCAGTGGACGGTGCCCCAGGTGCCCCTGGTTGTGTGACTTCAGGCTTGTCCCTCTCCCTCTCTAGGCCTAGTTTCCTACTCTGTACAGTGAAGAGCATTATGGAAGTGACCTTTGAGATCTCTTGTAGTCTAGGCCCCAAAAGAAGGCAGGCTGGGGCCTGCCCAGGCCTCAAGGGAAGGTGTCACTGGGTTTTCCCTTCAGATTCCACCCAGTGGCCATGTCAGTCAACCTACAGGACAGGCTTTGGAGCCCTGCCTCTCACTTGGTGCCCCTCAGAAGCCTTGGCACAGAGTATGGCAGGAGCCAAACCAGCAGGACTGGATAGGCCATACCCTGCAGACAGAAGGGGAGCCGAGGCTTTCCTCTGGATCCTCATCTGTCTGGGATGGGACAGGGTGCACAGTGGGTGTCCCAGTGAGGGGCAGGGGTTTGTGGGGTCTGCTCATTTGTCACTCTCCCTGAGCATCAGTCCCCATTGCTCCTTCACCTTTGGCTTCTCTCCTCATCCTTCTCTCTCTTGGTCTCTTTCCCTCTCTGGCCCTGATTCTCCTCATTTCTTTCTCTCTCCTGCATCCCTCCCTCTCTCCATCTTTCTCTGACTCTAACACTCCATCTCATTTTCTCCCTCCATTTCTTTCTCTTCATCCCTTCTGTCTCTCTGTGTGGCTTTTCACTGTCCCCCCACCTCCCCTGTGTTATGGTCTCTGCTCTCTCCCTCCCTCTCTGTCTCATTTCTTGTGTCCTTGTGTCTGAGGATCCCTGTCCTCTCCCTTGACTCTCTTTCCCTCTTTTTTTCTGGTTCCCTCTTAATTTTTATCCCTCTCCCTGTTTTCTTCTCATTTTGTTTCTTGGTATCTTCTGATTTTTCTCCCCCCTTTCTGTTCTCTTTCTCACTCATTCCCTCATTATGTCTCATGGTTTACTCGCTTATGTGTGTGTCTGTGTCTGCTTCTCTTCCCTCATTCTTCTCTCTTCCTCCTTCTCTGTTTTCTCTCCCCCTCCACACCCTCACCCCAGGCCCAGGACCCAGGGTACCCCACCCTTTCCCAGCCATGGTCTCATCTGATGCTCACACCCCTGCCCCTCCCTAGGGAGACAGGCAGGGCAGGGCTTCTCATCCCATTACTGAGATGGATGGAGTTGAGTCTCCAGGACTCAACTTGCCAGGAGTCACACAGAAGATGGGGAAAAGCCAAGTCAGACTTTTCTTGGCCTATGGGGAGGACTTCCCATGATCCTGGGAGACTCTTTGTTCCCCTACCACTTCCCCATCTCTGGGACTTCCTCTCCACTGCCTGTAGCCTTTGGACTTGCCTTCTCTACCCCACCGGCAGGGCTCTCTGCAGTTCTCTGTGCCAGCAGAATGCTGTGGACAGTGCCTAGCTCCAGAACATTCTGCATTCATTCAAAAACAGTCCACTACTACTGGGCACAGGGAGAGGCCCTGAACAGAAAGAGGAGGTAGGAGGACAGAGCATGCTCAAGTAGGGAGATGGAGAGAAACTCATACCCTGAGGGGACAGGGTCTGACAGCCCAGGGAGGCCAGGGCCTGAGTGTCACTTGGGTCCTCTAGGAAGCCATCACTAAGATGGAGTTAGAAGTGCATGGGGTGCCTGGGTGGCTCAGTCGGTTGAGTGGTTGACTTCAGCTCAGGTTCTGATCTCACAGTCCATAAGTTCAAGCCCCATGTTGGGCTCTGCACAGACAGCTCAGAGCCTCGAGCCTGCTTCATATTTGTGTCTCCCTCTCTCTCTGCCCCTCCTCAGCTAGTACTCTCTCTCTCAAAAATAAAATAAAAACATTAAAAAACTTTTTTAAGTGCAAAAGATATATTGGAGGAAGATAAAGGGCATAGGGAAAAAGCAGGATTGGGCAGGGAAAGCCTTCAGACTGTGTTGCAAGTTGGAAATCTATCAGGAGAGAGTAGAAGGATGGAGAACTGGGTAAGACCATCACACTGCAGTGGCACTCTGAGAAACTCTCAGCCAGCCAACAGGGAGCTCTGGTGCAAAAATTGCCCCTAGAGAAGCTCTGGCTAGGCAGAAATAGGCAGGCCCTAGTGCCTGGCTGGGCCCAATCACGGGTTGGGGGCTGTCCAGGAGAACAGTGGCATCCACTCCAATGCTACTACAGATGCTGATGCTGCCACACCTGGGAATTTATCCACCCATTTGGCTGAGGCAGCTCCCACTACAGACCAGAAGAGGAAACTCAATGGGCAGATGGAGTCTGAAATCTGAGAGGAAGCCCAGAAGGCAGTCTTCTCTGTGGGCACAGGACCATCCCTCACAAGCTTTCCAGGTAGGAGTTCAGCCCCACACATACCTGGTGTAAACTAAGCCTAGTCCTAGGTCTGAGGGAATAAATAGTGAGACACAACTGTATTTAAAACCAGATATCTCAGTAGATCCAATTCAACAGCTCATTAAACTATGAGTAGAAAAGAGAGAGAGAAATGAAGAGTCAGAGGGACCATGGAAACGCTTCTACCTAATTAAACAACATTAGAAGCTGTGGTGGTTGAAAGATGGGCACAAATTCTCTGATACCCCTCCCTTAAAGTGGAGTAATCTACTTCCTCTCCCCTTCAGTGTGAGCTGTACTTAGTCACTTGTTTCTAATAAATAAAATGTGGTGGACATGGTATAACTTCTGAGACTAAGTCATAGAAGGCATTTTGCCTTTCTTTTTGCTCTCTTTCTTGTATCACTCACTCTGGGGGAAGCCAGTTGACATGTCATGAGGACACTCAAGCAACCCTATGAAAAGGCCCATGTGGTGAGGAACTGAGGGCTCCTGTCAACAGTCAAACGAGTGAGTCACTTGGAAGCAGACCCTTAAGCCCCAGTCAAGCCTTTAGATGAAAACCGTACCACCTGGCCTCCTCCACCCCCACTGCCTTTGCTAATAGCTTTATTGAGATGTGATTCACATACTATACAATTCACCCATTTAAAGTATACAACTTAATGGGATTAAAAAACATTTTTTAACATTTATTTATTATTTAGAGACAAAGACAGAGCACGAACAGGGAAGAGGCAGAGAGAGAAGGAGACACAGAATCCGAAGCAAGCTCCAGGCTCTGAGCAAACTGTCAGCATAGAGCTCAACACCGGGCCGAAATTGCAAACCGCAAGATCATGACCTGAACCAAAGTTGGTTGCTCAGCCAACTGAGCCACCCAGGCTCACCTACAACTTAATGGTTTTTAGTATATTCAAAGTTGTGTAACCATCACCACTACCTAATTCCATAGCATTTTTATCATTTCAAAAAGAAATCCTATAACCAGTAATAGTCATTCTGCCTTCCTTCCTTCCTTCCCCTAAGTGGCTACTAAGCTACTTCATGTCTCTACAGAGTTGCCTATTCTGTACATCTCATATAAATGGACTCATACAATATATGGTCTTTTGTGACTAGCTTCTTTCACTTAGAATAATGTTTTCAAGGTTCATCTGTGTTGTAGCATATATTAGTACTTCATTCCTCTTTAAGAGTGGATAATGTTTCATTGTATAGATATACCATATTTTGTTTATCCACTCATTAGCTGAGGGACACTTGGATTGTTTCCACTTATTGGTTATTATGAATAATGCTTCCGCAAACATTTGGGTAAAAATTTTTCTGTGAACATATGTTTTAATTTCTCTTTGGCACATACCTAGGAGTAGAACTGCTGGGTTATGTGGTAACTATCTTTAAGCATTTGTTTGTTTTCTTTTTTTAAGTTTATTTATTTATTTTGAGAGAGAGAGAGCAGGGGAGGGACAGAGAGAAAAGGAGAGAGAGATAGAATCCCAAGCAGGCTCCACACTGTCAGCACAGAGCCTGATGTGAGGCTCAAACCCACAAACCGTGACATCATGACCCAAGCTGAAATCAAGAGTCAGATGCTTAACTGACTGAGCCACCCAAACAACACTTTATTTATTTTAAAGTTTACTTATTTCTTTTGGAGGGGGGAAGAGAAAGAGAGTACAATAGCAGGGGAGGGGCAGAGAGAGAATTCCAAGCAAGCTTCCAACGCAGGGCTTGATCTCACAAACTATGACATCATAACCTGAGCCAAAATCAAGAGTCAGGCACTTAACCAACTAAGCCACCCAGATGCCTTTATCTTTAGCCATTTGAAGAACTGCCAGACTATTTCCAATGTGGCTGCACCATTTGACATTCTCACCTGTAGTGTTTGAGAATTTTGATTTCTCCATATCCTTGCCAATCTTTGTCATTATCTACCTTATAGCCATCCTGGTGGGCATCTCATTATGGGTTTAGTTTGCATTTTTCTGACACCTGGTCATCTTTTCATGCTTACTGGCCATTTGCATATTTTCTTTGAAGAGATCTGGCAGATATCTTGACTGTAATCTTGTAAGACCCTGAGCCAGAACCACTCAAATAAGCTACTCTCTAATTCCTAACTTCCAGAAATTATGTGAGATGATAAATGTTTGTTGTTTTGACACACATAACTAGTAGAGAAAGATTCAGGTATATGTCATGGGTACCTACTATTAATGCTACTGGATGTCCCAGCCAATGCAACAACATAAGAAAAAGAAATACAAATTGTCAAGTTTGAAATGGAAGAAACAAAACCGTCATTGTTTGTAGATTGATTTAGTTACCTAGAAACTGGAGGTATAGTCAATTCCTCAGGTAGGGAAAGCAGTGTAATGGAATAGAAGAAGCCCAGGACAGACCCAGATTTGAGTCCTATCTTCTCCCTTACTTTCTGATCTTAGGCAAGTCCTTTTGCCTCTTTGTACCTCATTGGTAAAATAAAGAGGAGAATAATACCTATACCATGAGGATTAATGTAAGTGTATATAAGGTACTTCAGTGGCTGGGCAGTCTTCGATAAGTAAAAGGGGATTTGAAGGTAGGAACAAGGCAGGATTGCCATGTGACTAATTTAATGCCAAGTTTCCCAGGCTGCAGAGTGTGGGATCCTTCTATTCTCCCAACTGACTCCAGCCTGCTAGTAGGGTTCTAAGAGGTTCAGTAGATCCTTATCCATATGCTGGATTCAATTTCTGGCTCCACTTCCTCTTGCTGGGCAGCTTAGGGCAACTTCCTTATCTTGGCTGAATCCCCATGATGTATTTATTGATATGCTCATGTTTACCTTTTTTTTTTTTTTTTTTTAATTCCCAGGGGCTATGGTAAGGATTAGAGAACTGGAAGGAATGGAAAAGGAGCTTACTGAGGGGGAAACCTCACATTAGGCCATGAATAGCCCACATGAGTCACTCGTGTGGCATGAGATCCCACCCCCAGAACTGTAAGAAAACCCAACAGGAATAAGGGGGCAGAATAGGCCCTGAGAGCTCTGTCTAGCTCAACATGGGGGCCACAGAGGTCCTTGGGGTATGGGACAGAATGACACTGAGTGCAAGAATCACACCCCTTCTATTCAGATGGCACTTGACCTTTATATTCTCACCAAGCCCAAGTGGTAAGGTTGCTAGATAAAATAGAGACGCCAGTTACATTTGAATTTCAAAAACTCAGTGAATAATTTTTGACTATCTGAAATTCTAATTTAAATGGGTTTCCTGTGTTTTTATTTGCTACATCTGGTAACCCAGCCCAGCAGTGAAGTGAGAGAAGAAGGGCAGCAACTCTTTGCCCTACTTCACAGAGGAGGCACAGAGAGAATATTGGATTTGCCCAAATCTCTGCTGCTTATTCACCTTTTCATTCTACACAGGACTCTTTGGTTGAGGTTGAAACCTGGGTTGTTTATTGGCTCTAACTCAGAGACCTTCGTTCACATCCCCTCCTTCCCTTTTGGGGTTGGACGGGCCCTTGAGGTCCTTGAGCAGCCCTGGGAGTCTAACTCGCTCAACAAGATAAGAGGGTGGGTGGGGAGCATAAAAGAAAGATCAGGAGGGCAGGAGGGATCTAACTGCAGAATTCAGGCCCTGGTAGACTAAATAATAAATCTCCTATTTCTACAGCCAAGGACTCAAGCTCTCAAGCACAGTTTTATCTGTGAATTTGCTCAAGGTCAACAGCAGATGGAAATTAGAGCTAGAACCAGACTTTGGGCCTCTGGATCCCCAGCATTCTTCCTGTCACTCTGGGGTTTGGACAAGAGGTCCCAGGAAGGAGCCTTCTCATGCTCAAACCAGGGAGATGGGAGCAGGAAGTCCTGTGGGAGAGCAGGGTAGGCCTTTCTGGAGCCTACAGTGTTTTGTTGAGTCTCTGCTGCCATCTGGTGGGCTCCCAAAACCAACACCTCTTAGAGAAACTGAACAAAGGCTGTCGAATTTTCAAGTCCCAGGTCCCTTTTTGCACCTGCCTGGTCGTTTCTTGCCTGGGCTCCACCCTCTGACTTGCTGTGGAGCCCTGACAAGCCCTTTACCTCTCTGGGTTTCAGTTTTCTCTCTTACAATAAGGTTTCTACAAATTGCAGCTGGCCTGATCTTTCTAAAACAGAGACCTGGCCAAGTCTGTCCCCTGACCCAACCTGAACTTCAGGCTGGAGTCTGTCATACCCTGCAGATCTGAGCCTGGCTGGCCTACCAGGCCTCCACTTCTCTGCGCCAGCAACACAGAGCTACATTCATTTCCTCAAGCACCTGTTCCTCTTAGGGCCTTTGTATATGCTATTCCCTTTGCCTCAAACACTCTTTTTCACCTGGTTTGTTCCTACTCATTCTCCAAGTGTCAATTACCCCCTCCAGGAAGGCCCCTCTTCCTTGATGCCCCTAACCCAGGATGGACAAGTGTACTTTAGGTCCCCACTAAAGAATGATTTATATCTCAAAGAAGATATCACCTTGGAAGAGGTCAAATGGCAATCTACTCAGTCCATGTGGGGAACCATGGGCTCAGGGTTAAAACGGACCTGATTTCCCATCCTATTCTGCCACAGTTGGGCAGTGTGAACATCAGCTCCACCTCCTGGAGTCCTTTTTCACAGATGAATAAATCAGACTCTATCTATACCAGTGCTGAAAAATATAACTCTAGTGTGAACCACAATAGTAATTTGGAATTTTCTAGCTCCAATTTAAAAAGTGAAAGTAACAAGGGAAATTAATTTTAATGACACATTTTTGTGTAATCCATGTGTAAAATATTATTTTAACATGTAATTGATATTTTAAAATTATTAATGATCTATTTTACCTTCTTTTTTTCATACTAAGTCTTTGAAATATGCTATTTTAACTTACTGTGTGTCTCAATTTGGATTCCACATTTCAAGCACTCAGTAGCTACATGAGGCTAAAAGCCACTGTACTGGACATCAGAGCCCTGTATCTTGATCTGTATGGCTGTTACATGGGTGTGTACATATGTGAAAATTTGTGGAGCTGAACATTTAAGACTTTGACCTTTCTGTGTGCAAGTTATATCTAGTCTTGAGGGGGAACAAAAGAGTAATTCCAGGTTTCTAGCCTGAAAACATATGGACAAAGGATGAGACAATTTCCTGGAATGGGAGAGGTTGAAGGTGAACAGATGGAGTGCTGGGTAAGAAAAAGCTGAGGGTCTGAGGATCTTTGTTCCTTTAAGTCTTTGTTCCCCTCAGGCCCTAGTAAAGTTTCCAGGGTCGCCTAACTAACCAGGAGCTGACCAGATAGCAGGTGGCAGAGAATAAGTCGCCTTGGTGCCCAGGACTTGTCCCCAAGACTTGAGAGGCGGTCAAAGTGTCATTCAAACTTCTCTCCTGGACTCCACAGTCCTAGGCTCTGCCTGTTCTCATGTTGGGGTCATGGGCATCTCCTCGACCTAGGATTGCTAGATTAGCAAAAAGTCACAAACTGAAATCTGAATTCTGATACACAACAAATAATTTAAAACATTTTTTAAATGTTTATTTATTTTTGAGAGAGAGAGAAACAGCATGAGCAGGGGGAGGGGGAAGAGAGAGGGAGACACAGAATTCAAAGCAGTGTCCAGGTTCTGTACTGACAGTACAGAGCCCAACGTGGAGCTTGAACTCACCAACTATGAGATCATGACCTGAGCCAAAGTCAGATGCTTAACAGACTGAGCCACTCAGGCGCCCTGACAACAAATACTTTTTTAGTATAATTATGTCCCAGATGTTTATTTATGTGAAATTCATATTTAACTGGGTGTTGTGTGTTTTACCTGGCAACCTGACTTCTAGCTCATCTTCAGGACTCTGAAGCTAGGAATCCAGCTCTACTTCCTTGTGTGATATTGGCCACATTTCCTTACCACTCTGAGCTTCAGCTTTCTCTTCTGTAAAATAGGCAACAATTCTTTCCTTCAAGACCTACTGAGAAGATTCACTGAGAAAATTTTTTAAGAAGGATCTCCCAGAAGTTCCTAGGTGGCTCAGTCAGTTAAGCATCCAACTTTGTTTTCAACTCAGGTCAGGATCTCATGGTTCATGAGATCGAGCCTCACCTTGGGCTCTGTGCTGACAGCTCAGAGCCGGCTTGAGATTCTCTCTCCCTCTCTCTCTCAAAATAAATAAGTGTTAAAAAAAAAAAAATTGTCCAGAGCACCTGGTGGCTCAGTCAGTTAAGCATCTAACTTTGGCTCGCGTCATGATCTCACAGTTCTATGCTCAAGCCCCTCATTGGGCTCTGTGCTGACAGCTCAGAGCGTGGAGCCTGCTTTGGATTCTGTTTCTTCTCTTTCTCTCTACCCCTCCTCCACCCATGGTCTGTCTGTCTGTCCCTCCCCCTCTCTCAAAAATAAATAAACATTAAAAATTTTCTTTAAAAATGTTCAACAATAACAAAAAAGAATGATCTCTCCATAATGCCTAGCATATATTAGGTCTGGCACATATTATTAGGCCCTGAGTGAACATTCAACCCTTTCTTCTTGGGCTTCCAGAGGTGAAGAGCAGAGAGGGCTGCCCAGTGAGTGCCCTCCCTCCCTCCCTACACTGTCCAGGGGTTGAACCTCATGATTTCTTAGTCCCTTCTAGATTTTCCTCTTCTTTATTAGTTTGCCAGTCCTTGGTTCTCTAGACCTTTGTCTAGAAAGGCCTGGAACATCCCAGAATCCTCTGGGAAGAGCCTATCACCCAGGAATAAGGTCTTCTTGATCTAGCTCCCAGTAGATTCCAGAATATGGCCCTGATACCACTTAGTGGCCATGTCCCTAAACAAATAATACTATTCAGACCCAAACCTAGGAACCCAGACTTGTTCACTCTGCCCTCTGTCAGCAGGGTCACCATTTTGGCAGCCCAGCAGGAGGCAGAAGAGCTTTACTCTGAGCTGTCTGGGGCAAGGCTTGTTGGCAGAGAATGAAAGGAGCCTAAGGCCTAGGGGTTTGGTAACATGCCTGAAGGCATGCAGCAAGATTTGCACATTTGCCTCGGGTTGGGTAACAAATGAGGTCTTGTTCCTAACCAGCCAACCTCCTCTGTGGAAGGGCTGGAATTCAGCAGGATTAGGGGACGCTTTCTCTGACTTATTCACCCTTCTGTCTGCAAACATGGTCTTCCTCTCTGAGCTTCCTACACCCATGAGGGGAAGTTGACCCCAACCTGGGATGAGGGTGGGGATGTGCCAGGCCCAGGGAACATTCTTCCCTACGTCATGTGAGGAGACTGGAGGAAGAAGTGATGCTACCTTTGGGGTGCCAGGGTGGCTCAGTTGGTTAAGCATCCAACTCTGGCTCAGGTCATGATCTCACTGTCTGTGAATTCGAGCCCCACATCAGGCTCTATGCTAACAGCTCAGGGTTTAGAGCTCAGAGCCTGGAGCCTGCTTTGGATTCTATGTCTCACTCTCTCTCTTTGCCCCTCCCCCACTTACACTCTGTGTCTCTCTCAAAAATAATAAACATTAAAAAACATTTTTTAAGTACTAAAAACAAAATGTGATGCTACCTTAACAGAACTGGGCTGGTTCCTAGGATCCTGGAATCTTCTCTCCCTGCACTGAACAGAGGAAAAAATAGGCTCAGAGAAGAGCAAGGACTTGTGAGCCTCAACAGATCAAATAAGCCAGAAGGTCTACCAGCCTCTGCCTCTCCTCACCTAGCAGATATACACCTGAGGCCTCAAGTCCTTAATCACAGCTTTCTCCACCTAATTACTTTTCTTTTCCCACTATTCAACCTTCCTGACCCCTAAACTCCTTGACTGAGGTTCCTGATCCCTCTGAAGCTCTGCAGTGGCCTCCTACTTATCTTGTACTCCTAATCTTCATCCCTCCCCCTTGTACTCTGGAGAACATCTGAATGCCTCTGCATGGATTCCCAACCCCCTACCCCCAACCCCGCCCCTCCTTTTCCTTCCTTTACAGCCCACCCCTCTCTCCATCCCTTCACAGGCCCTACTCCAGCCCTGGGTGGTGAGGCTGCATTTCAACAGGAGCAGGTTTTGCTGGCAGATTCCAATCTCGAGCTTGAGTCTTACCAGCTGTGTGGCATTGGGTATGTTGCTTAACTTCTCTGGGCCTCTAGCGCCTCATATAAAGTAATACTTCACAATTTGAGGGTGCGGATTAAATTGCACAAAATCCTTAGCACAATGTGTAGCACATCAATAAACATCCAACAAATATTAGCTGCTAGCATTAGTATTAATATTAGTATTAGTGTCAGGAGAGTAAGGGGGAAGAGGGAAGGGGCCAAGAGAAAGGTTAGAGTTATTAAAATGAGAAAGAACCCTTGGAATTCTCAGAGCTAGTGAAGAAAGAAATCAGAACATTTCTATTTATTTATTCTTTCCCACTGAATATTTTTTATTCAGCATAATTTGTTGTAAGCATTAAATAATATAAAATCCAGGCTGGGTCCTAGCAGGATGAATGCAAACATCACCAACAGTGCTTTTATGGTCCACAAGTGCCTTATTGTGCTAAAATAGGGAAGATATTACTTGATATATTTTTGAAGCTGAAGTGCTTCCAAGTTTGGTAGTTCCAATTCTGTTATTTCTTGGGAACATCTTTAATACAAGAACATGAAGAAATAAACAGTGCTGGTTCCCTAACATTAAAGTTTCAGGAATGTGGTTATTGCTTTCCAGAAGAGACCACGAGGATGACCTGATTTCTGACAAAGGAGAAGTTTAACTCTTGCCTTTAAGTCTGCCTGATGAGCCAGCAAATACAGCAAAGGAGAATATAATTGACGAGTTTGTCTTAACTGAAGCTAATGCTTCAATGTCTTTTCATAATGATGGTACTTTGTGACTTTTTCATAGGAGGTAGCTCAAGTAGGAATTTTTTAAAGTATACTGAGAGGTCACTCAGTGTTAAGCCTGTTCTATATCCTCACAACCATTTGCAGTAGATATAAACTTCTCCATTAAACAGATGAAGAAATGGAGGCTTCTATAAGTGAAACTTCCCGTCTAAAGTCATATAGCTAGTGAGCATAGGGACTTTAAATGCCCTCCCATCAAAGACCATGAGGAACACACCTGTGGTTGGTCAGTCTGGGTTTGTTACTGGTTACAGAAAAGCAGGGGGTGTGAACCATGAGGAATGAAGGGATAGCTCCGTACCAGAGTGTTAGAAAGGACATTTAGGATTTGAGCTTGTGTTAAATACTTTAGGGGGAGGGTGTATGTTGAACAGGAGAACACCAAGACTTACCCGTGAGTGTCAGCCCAGCTCCTGGATATCAGGGATTGCTTTTCTTTTTCTCAGAGCTTGAACTCAGATCCAGGTTTGTGTGCCTGGAAATAGTTCCTTTGTTACTCACAGGAAACCTGAAAAGAAGACTAGCAGATGAGGAATTTCATCTATGAGCTTATTTCATCTACTAACTTCACCACCTACTCAGAAACAATGAAGATGTCAATAATTCCAGAGAACAACTGCTTGGGAGCAAATTGCATCTCCACCACTTATGAACATGTGATTTGGAAATTTTTAATTAAGTGATAAAATTGTGTGAACTTTAAAAAGTTTGTCTTTACCCATTTGTACAATGGAGATAATCACCAAAATCATTCAAAGGACTGCTGGGAGGGTCAAATGAACTGTTGTGTGGAGTGTGCTTACTTCAGCTCAGCTAATGTTAGCTATTGTCATTTTCAGGATAAGTAATCCATTAGCTTTGTGATCACATTTTATATTCTCCCCACTAGGCATGAAAGCAAAGATCTTGTCTTGTCTCTTACTGTATTCACCAGTGCCTAGCATATAAACAAATGTTTGATAAGTAAATTGGCTAAAACCCAGAAACAGCCCCCATTTGGGGAATAAACTTTAATTTTTATATCACTGCAAAAAGAATGTAAGGAACTCCCATGTACCCTTTATCTGCCTTATTTGCTTAATCATCCCCCCAAATGCGTGCGAGCGCACGTGCATACACACACACACACACACACACACACACACACTTTTCTTCGAATAATCTGAAATCAAGTTGGACACATTGTGCCCTTTAATCCCTAAATACTTCAGTGAATATTTCCTAAAAATAAAGATATTCTCTTAACATACCCACAGTACGGTGATCAACTTTAGAAAATTTAATGTTGATACAATATGCATTAACTGCTAGACCACATCCATATTCAAATTTGTCACTTGTAAAAAAAAATTTGTCACTTGTCCCAATATTGTACATTACACCTATTGTGCTTCCTGGTTTCCCAGTCCAGAATCCAATCACACACTACATTTTGTTGTCATGCCTCTTTAATCTTTTTCAAACCAGGATAGTTCCTCAGCCTTTCTCTTCCTTTCATAATACGGACAGTTATTTTGTAGAGTGCCCTCGATTTGGGTTTATGTCATGCTTCCTCATGAGATTTGGGTTATGCATTTTTGATAGAAATATCACAGAAGAGACGTTTTGTCCTTCCCAGTGCATCTTATTGGGAGACACAAGATCTTTACTTGACCTATAATTGGTAATGTTAACTTTGATTATTTTGATTCACTTGTTTTTCGAGGTTATGCCTCTGTAAAATTACCATTTTCCTTTTATAATCAATCAGTAATTTATAAGACTTTGACTGTGTAAATAATCCCAGTCTTCTTTTTCTAAATTTTTAAAAATGTTTTATTTATTTGAGAGAGAGAGAAAGAGAGAGAGAGAGAGAGAGAGAGAGAGAGAGAGAGAGAGACAGTGTGAGTGAGCAGGGGAGGGGCAGAGAGAGAGGGAGACACAGAATCTGAAGACAGGCTCCAGGCTCTGAGCTAGCTGTCAGCACAGAGCCCCACGCGGGGCTCGAACCACGAACCGTGAGATCGAGACCTCAGCTGAAGTCGGACGCTTAACCGACTGAGCCGCCCAGGCGCCCCCCCGCCCCGTCTTCTATTTTTATCATTCATAATTGATTTTCTAACTACATCATGTTGGTTAGTTGGCATTCTACTAAAAAAGGAAGAGATTTTCCTTCTCCCCATTTATTTACTTCCTTATTTCTATCAGTAAAGACTCATGAGTTACCATTTTATTCAATTAGTTCTTCTACTCTGTCACTATCATTGTTATTTTGATGCTCAGCCCGTTAGCTCTCGTGTCCTTTGACATGTTCCCATCATTCTGATGTCCATTTTCCGTACATTCTAGTGCAACAAGATGTTTCAAGCTTATCTGGTACTTTCCCTGCCCAGACCCAGGTTCTTAGAAAGGCTGCCAGTCTCCGTTTCTCTGTTCTCTGCTCTCAGGCGGAACCTTAGAGCCGACCCTGGCGGGGAACAGCGCTGGGGATCAACCTTTTCCGGTTGTGGCCGGAAGTCCCTAGGAGAGGGGCGGTCCTGTGTCAGGTGACCGGAGTCCGCGTAGGTGGGAATCGCAGGTTTTACCGACAGCCTGAAGGGACTGAGTGGCGGGGCGGACGACGGACGGAGAAGCCGGGGTGTCCTCAGAAGCATTAGCTGAATAGAGGTAGGTCCATGATGGTTTGGGGTGGCAGCGTAGGGGCCGTCGAGGTTGAGAGACGCGGGCAGGGTTTCTGCCTTATCCCGGCCGACGGGTTGAGACACCTGCCCGAGCAGCTCAGAGACAACAACCTCGGCCCTGCCCCAGCAGAGAGCTCGAGCTGGCGTTGTGGTCTACCGTCCTCTTTACAGTTTTGGAAAACTGAGGCCCCGAGAAGGGAAAGGGCTCCCATAAGCTCTCCTTTCCAGGGACTCATTCTCACTCTCTGTCTCTGGCCTGAGGCTGCTTCTCGGATGGATGTGCTTTTATGATTTTTACCGCGAGTGGAGAGGCCAGGGCCGGGAAGCGTGGTGAATAGAGTTGGTTTTGGTAGTAAGGCAGCGCGTTCGAGACTTTGTCACATACAGCTTATTGTGCGTTATGGGCCCAATCCATTCCCTTTGTTGGGCCTCAGTTTCCTCATTTGTAAAAGAGGGCAGTGTTTATCAAAATATGGTTCTTACACTGTCTGCTTTGAAATGCCCTGGGATACATGCTTTACAATGCAGGATTCAGATAAGACCTATGAATTAGAATCTGGGTTGGAACTTGGGAAGCTGAGTTTTGAACGCACACCTCAGGGTTTCTGTACATACTGATGTTTGAAGCCCATGATTTTAAGTGCTTTCCTGTTGTGAGAACTAGTTGTCCATTCTTTGGTTTGAGGCAGCTGGAGCCTGTTCCACATCTTTGGAAGAATTGGGATGTTTAGCCCAGAAAAGAGATCAGTGGAAGGAAACTGTCTTTAAAAACGGGGAAAAAACTGTTATGGTGAAGAGCGCTTCCACTTTTATCTCTTTTATCTTTGGGGTTGAGAGGCAGAACTAGGACCAATAGGTGGATTCTACAGGAAGACAAGATTTTGACTCATAGAAGAACTTAATGCTGGTCAGAGATGACCAGCAATGGAATGGATTGCCTTCAAAGGTAATGAACTCCCTGTTGAAGGAGGTTTATAGATATTAGATGGCAGTCCTTTCCAATTTGAAATGTCTGATTCTGAGTAACTATTCTGAGTTTTTCTGGTGCTGATTGACTTCTTTTTTTCTGGCCTCTCTTCTTGACACCTCCATCCCCATCAGCCTACATTTTCTAGAAAGTGGGTCTGAATTAATGCAGTCTGTTCCTGTTTGTCATGTGCACCATCCTTCTTTTCAAGGACTTTGGAGTGGCACATCTGATAAGGGATTCTTAAATGTTTGTTGAATAACTAAGGAAATTCTCCACCCTCTTGGTTTGTAGCTTATGTTCTTAGAATAACTTGGAAATGCTGCTAAAGACTTTGTGTTTGATCACGAGAAGCCAGTGAACTCTTTGGATCACAGAATTGAGGACCCCTGGTCAGAAGGGCCCCTCAGGGTTGTTCAGGCCAGTCTTCCCTCCCCGGGACATAAATCCTTCTTTAATCCCCTCTCCAGTTAGCCCTTGTGTCTGGTGAAAGAGCTTTTGCAGTCTGTCAGCTAACTTTTATCGGGCATTTAAAACTAGTCCTCTTAGGGACATGATTTGCCAGTTCATCTTCACTAACATAAACTACAGATAATGATTTTATCGTATCTTTTAGTTTTCTAATCAGCTGTCAAAGTTCCTATTTTGTGATTTATAAAACTCTAAGCAGATCACTGTTTCAAAACCTGTAAGAATGCTTACATTGCCCTATGGAACAAAGATTCAATATTATGACCTAATTCTGCTCATATCCCCTCCACCCACCAAAATAGATTGGGTTTGAGCCAAGACTTCCTGTGTGTGTTCACCGTCCTGCTTTGTTTGTGTTTCCTAGGGTTAAAAAAAAAAAGTTCCAAAATGCTTTTTCAGATATTACCCAGGTGCTGGGTAAAATAATTGTAATTGGGTGATGTCTTTAATACTCCTTAATCTGAAAATCTCCTTTTCAAAAAGTATCTAAATTGGCATTTCCAAACTGTGTTCTCCAGGCCACTAGTCTGAGGAGATGCCTCTGAAAAAAAGTGTTCTACAGTAAAAAAAAAAAAAAAAAAAAATCAAAAATGCTGTATATTGTTATCTTTTCTTGGAACTTCTCAGTGTATGGTACCACATTAAAGGCACTGAGATATCTTATGATAAAGAAACATGTCTCATCTTGTTTAATGTACTGTTGTTAAACTTAGTTGATGTAAAGCACTTTTTTAAAATGTTGTATTTATTTTTGAGAGAGGAAGAGTGTGCCCAGGAGGAGCAGAGAGAGAGGGAGACAGAGACTCTTAAAGCAGGCTCCTTGCTATCAGCACAGACCCTCAAACCCATTAACTGTGAGATCGTGACCTGAGCTGAAGTCAGATGCTCACTCAGGCACCTCTGAAACACTTTTTTTTTTTTAATTGAAGCACACATTGGCAAAAATTTTTTAAGTTTATTTAGGTAATCTCTACACCAACGTGGGGCTCCAACTCACGACCCCAAGATTAAGAATTACATGCTCTTCCGAGTGAGGCAGCCAGGTGCTCCTAACTTTGGCAAATTCTGGCCTGGAGAGTCTACATTTTATGCTCTATGGGCCAAATCTTGCTCCATTGCCTGTTTTTTGATGACATGGGATAGATTTTACATTTTTAAATGGTGGAGAATAAATCCAAAGAATGATATTTTCAGGGCACCTGAGTGGCTGAACTGGTTAAGGGTCTGACTTTGGCTCAGGTCATAGTCTCCCAGTTCGTGAGTTTGAGCCCCACTTCAGGCTCTCTGCTATCAGAGCAGAGCTTGCTTCTGATCTCTTTCCCTCTTTCTCTCTGCCCCTCCCCCGCTTACACTCTCCCTCTTTCTCTCAAAAATAAACATTAAAAAAAAGAATGACACTTTGTGATATGTGAAAATTAATTTTTTTAATGTTTATTCATTTCTGAGAGACAGACAGAGCATGAGTTGGGGCGGGGGAGAGAGAGAGGGAGAGGGAGAGGGAGACACAGAATCCAGGCTCTGAGCTGCCAGCACACAGCCCAACTCAGGGCTCAAAGTCACTGACCCTGAGATCATGACCTGAGGCAAGTTGACGCTTAACCGAGTGAGCCATCCAGGTGCCCCAGTGCTTGTACTGTGATATGTGAAAATTAAAAGAAACGTAAAACTATAAATAAGATTTTGTTGGAACACAGCCACACCCATTAAATTACAGATTGTCTTTGGCAGAAGAATTGAGTAGTTGCCCCATAGACCATATGGTTCACAAAGTCTAACATATTTATTATATGGCATTTACAGAAAAAACTTGCCAGCCTCTGACTTATACCATGTACATTTTTTAACTTTTTATTTTGAAATAATTTTGGACTTACAAAAGTAATACACAAACTTCCTGTATACTTTTCACCCACTTTCCCTAATGTTAATGTTTTACATAACTATTTTAAAAATAAATAAGAAATTTAACATTAATACAGTACTGCTGCCTAATCTACAGGCTTTATTCAGATTTAGCCATTTGTCCTGCTAATGTCCTTTTTCTGTTCTAGGATCCAATCCAGTTTCCCACATTGCATTTAGTTGTCAGTTCGATACTTCTTAATGAGTAACAATCTGAGACAGTTCTTCAGTCTTTTTTGTCTTTCATGATTATAAACTTTTGAAGAGGACTGGCCAATTATTTTGTAGAATGTCTTTAAATTTATTTTGAAATAGAATTCATATATCATAAAATCCACCATTTTAAACGTTTGTTTGTGTAGTTGGAGAGAAAGAGAGAATGTGTGCATGCGAGAAGGGGGGAGGAGCAGAGAGAGGGAGAGAGAATCCCAGGCAGACTCTGTAGTGATAATGCAGACCCCAACAAGGGGCTTGATCTCACAACTGTGAGACCATAAATCAAGAGTTGGATTTTTAACCTACTGAGGCACCCACGTGCCTCATAAAATTCACCATTTTAAAGAGTACAGTTCAGTAGTTTTTAGTATGTTCACAAGGTTGTGCAACCATCACATTTTCATGTCCCCCTAAAGAAAATCTGTATGTATAGCAGTCACTCCTTATTTTCCCCTTTTTTACAATATGTGGCCTTTTATGTGACTTCTTTGATTAAGCATAATGTTTTCATAAGATTCATCCATGTTGTGTCCTTTATCAGTACTCATTACTTTTAATTGATGGATAATATTGTATGGTTATATCACATTTCGTTTATCCACTCATCAATTAATTAACACTTAGCTGTTTCTTTCTTTTAGCTTTTATAACCAATGCTGCATATTCATCTACAAATTTTCATTTGAATGTAATTTCAGTTCTAGATGTATATACCTGGGAGTGGAATTGCTGGATCATATGGCAGCTCTACGGTTAACTTTTTGAGAAACTGCCAAACTGTTTTCCACAGCAGCTGCACCATTTTATATTCCCATTAGCAATATGTGAGGGTTCACATCCTCTTCAACACTTGTATTTGTCCCTTTTTGTTGTTGTTATATCTACCGTAGTGGTTGTGAAGTGGCATCTTATTGTAGTTTTTATTTTCATTTTCCTAATGACTGATAATACTGAACATCTTTTTATGTGCATATTGGCCATCTGTGTGTCTTCTTTGGAGAAACGTCTATTCAAATCCTTTGCCCATTTTGTAATTGAATAATTTGTTATCATGCACAATTTTGCATGCAAATATTCAAAGAGTTTGCAGATTCCCTGAAGCCCCTTGAAGTAACTCAGAGTGGGCTGAACTGCAAACTATGAGGCACTGCCAGTAGCATCCTGATCTGAATGGAGTTGGATTTGCCATGCTGAGGCATAGAGTAATTGTCCTTTGAAACTGCTGACCATTCAGAACTTGTCAACTACTACTGCTGATCATGCAGAGCTGGGGTGGCCATGGTCAAGTAAAAGAGGTCCTACAGAATTATTCAAAATGTGATAAGACTACTAGGGGATCCTGCCATCTGGGAGCTACTCTCGTGCTTGTCTGGTCACAGGCAGGAAGTAGAGGAGTCAGTGGTAGTTTGGGACACTCTGGACTTATGATATCGACAGCTGTTCATGGTGGCAGAGCTACCGATGCACCCATGCCTTCTCTTTTGACCCCAAAGCATTGGGCTATAACCAGATTATCTTAAACATATAATTAAAAAATAAACCAGTAATTTAAAAAAGTTTTTACAAAGATGGGGCACCTGGGTGGCTCAGTCAGTTAAATGTTCAACTCTTATTTTGGTTCAGGTCATGATCTATTGGTTCATGAATAAGAGCCCCACATCAGGCTACCCATTGACAGTGTGGAGCTTGCTTGAGATTCTCTATCTCACCCTCTTTCTGTCCCTCCCATGTGCGCGCGCGCTCTCTCTCTCTCTCTCTCCCCCTCCCTCCCTCCCTCAAAATAAATAAAATAGGGGCACCTGGGTGGCTCAGTTGGCTAAGTATCTGACTCAATTTTGGCTCAGATCATGATCTCATGGTATAGGGGATCAAGCCCCACATAGGGCTCTGTGCTCACAGCGGGGAGCCTGCTTGGGATTCTCTCTCCCTCTCTCTTTGCCCCTCGCCTTATTTGCTGTTTCTTTTAAAATAAATGAACTTGAAAATAAAGAAGTAAAATAAACTTTAAAAATATTTTTTTAAATGTAAGTTTTTACAAAGAAAGAAAACATTTTAATTTTCAGTGCTTCTAATGTTTTGCTTCAGTAAACTAAACGAATATTAATTTTACTTTTTTACCTCACCATACTTGTGTACCAATAGTAAGGGTGTTTTTAATGTGATAATTTTTTTAATGTTTTTTATTTATTTTTGAGAGAGAGGGACAGTGCGAGCAGGGGAGGGTCAGAGAGAGAGGGAGACACAGAATCCAAAGCAGTCTCCAGGCTCTGAGCTAGCTGTCAACACAGAGCCGGATGCGGGGCTCGAACCCACAAACCATGGGCATATATATTTATATATCAATAAATAGGAATGCATTATTTTACTGATTTACATTTTTTAATGGTTGTGATAATAAAGTTTATTTCTAATATTTATTTATTTATTTTAAAATTTACATCTGAGTTAGCATATAGTGCAGCAGTGATTTCAGGTGATTTACATTTTTTAAAGTAAGTTCTTTGATGGAAACTAAGGGAGGGGAAGGAAATTATGTAGGTATGCATATGGATAAAAGGATGGACCATGAGATGTAAATGAGATCAAAGGGAAGTAAGGACTTGAAGAGTCTTGATATACAGTAAAAAGGGGGTAAAGTTAATGAACTAGCCATCCCAGTAATTTGAAGTTTTATCAAACTGAATAAGTAGTAGAAGGAAATTTGCTAGAATTTAGGAAGTGATGGTCAGATGATGAAACTACTAAAATACATGTGTTTCTTTGTTGTTTTTAATTAAGTAAACTCTATACCCAACATGGGGCATGAACTCATGAAATCAGGAAATCAAGAGTCATATGCACTACTAACTGACTCAGCCAGGTGCCCCTGAAATACATGTTTTAATAGTCCAGTAATAGTAAATGACAAATTTTAGGGCATGGCTACGGAAGTGGCTTGGTGAAGTTGGGTAGAAAACAAAATCTTAAGAAAAAGCTTAGAGAAGCAAGTGGCTGGAGTAGGTACTAGACAAGTTATCTCTGGAGATATTGAATATACTCTTAATAATGTGGTGGAGAGAAGTGTAGTTAGGCAGATGATAAAATAGAGAAATTAAAGGACATGACCAACTATATCAAAAGATATGTGTGCATTGATCAGATTAGACATGGTGGTCAGCTACATTGATAATCTATTGATAATAAGTTCTGTTTTGTACTTCTTTGAACCAGTCATTTTGTGTCTTTGTGCATTGAATTATGCAGTATTGTGTCAGGAGGTTATAGAGAGGTATCTTTGCAGGTGTTAGTGGGGTGCGGGGAGGCGGGTGTCTGCTGACCACCATTACATTTTTCTTTGTTCAGTGTTCATCCTAGGGTTGGAACGATGATGCAAAAAAGTGTGGGCTATTTAGCAAGGAATTAGGACTGTATGAAATAGAGAGGTTTCGTTCAACCTAAATAAATTCTCCACATTTAGTTTTTGGGTTTGTTTGTTTTTTTAAATTTTTTTAATTTATTTTTGATACAGAGAGAGACAGAGCATGAGAGGGGGAGGGGCAGAGAGAGAAGGAGACACAGAACCGAAAGCAGGCTCCAGGCCCTGAGCTAGCTGTCAGCACAGAGCCTGATGCGGGGCTTGAACCCACGAACGTGAGATCTGACTTGAGCCGAAGCCGGAGGCTTAACCGACTGAGCCACCCAGGTGCCCCAGTTTTTGGTTTTTAATAAGCCACATTCCCCTTATTAATTGGTATCACAGTGCCTTAAAAAGGACAAATAACATCAGGACTTGTTTTTAGAAACAATCAGTAAGTTCTAGGTTAAAACTATTTTGGGTGAGGGGCACAAAACAGTCATTTTAATTGTGAAAGTAATATATATTCATTTTAGACATTTTGGAAACTACAGAAAAGCTTCCCTCCCTTCCCACCCCTCACTGTCTTCAGCTCCATTATCTGAGGAGAGGATTTATTACGGTTGCTTTATTTCCTTGTTTCTCCCCCACTGTGTATATTTTCTGTGGTTAGAATCATTCACTGCACTTATTTCTATAGCTTGCTTTTTCCTGTTAGCATTGTAATGTTAATGTCTCCATGCTTTTGCCAGCCTTTTCTGTAAGCATTGCTTCTGATTCATTTACTTGACCATTCACTTATTCAATAAGTCAGTAAATCTTATTGTATATACAACAATTAATCAGCACGTTCTCAGTGGAAATTCGGTTTTTCTTTTTTTTTTTTTAATTTTTTTAATGTTTTATTTATTTTTGATACAGAGAGAGACAGAGCATGAGAGGGGGAGGGACAGAGAGAGAAGGAGACACAGAACTGGAGACAGGCTCCAGGCTCTGAGCTAGCTGTCAGCACAGAGCCTGACACGGGGCTCGAACCCACAAACGCGAGATCTGACCTGAGCCCAAGTCGGAGGCTCAACCGACTGAGCCACCCAGGCGCCCCGGAAATTCGGTTTTTCTAATAAGGAGCCCAGATTCTTTTTTAAAAACTTTTATTGTGGTAAAATATACATTACAGAATTTACTGTTTTAACCATTTTTGAGTGTACAATTCAGTGGCATTTAAGTACACTCACAATGTTGTGCAACCAGCATCCCTATCTTTCCAAAACTTTACCATTACCCCAGACAGAAACTCTATACCCATTAAACGATAACCTCCCATTTGCCCCTCATCCTAGTTCCTGGTAACCTCTAATCCACTTCTGGTCTCTGTGAATTTGTTTTTTGTAGATTTTTTCTCTTTTTTTTTAAAAGACAGCATTCACCCATTTTTATTTCATTTTTTTAAACTAGGCGCCTCACCTATCATGGGGCTTGAAAAATGTCCCTGAGATTAAAAGTCATGGTCCACCAACTTACCCAGCCAGGCACCCCTATTGTAGATATTTTCTTTTTTCCTTTTTTTTAATGTTTTATTTATTTTTGAAACAGAGACAGAGCATGAGCAGGGAGGAGCAGAGAGAGAGGGAGACGCACAATCAGAAGCAGGCTCCAGGCTCTGACCTGTCAGCACAGAGCCCGACGCTGGGCTCGAACCCACGAACGTGAGATCATGACCTGAGTTAAAGTCTGAGGCTTAACTGTCTGAGCCACCCAGGTGCCCCCGTAGATACTTTCTGTTAAGGGAATCATATGATAAATTACGTTTTGTGGAAATATAGGGATCTTTTTTCTAATTTTTAAAAAATGTTTATTTTTAAGAGAGAGCGAGCGTGCATGCGCACATGCAGGCGAGTAGGGGAGGGGCAGTGAAGGGGGGGGGGGACACAGAATCCAAAGCAGGCTCCAGCCTTTGACTTGTCAGCACAGAGCCTGATGTGGGGACCTAACCCACCAACCACAAGATAATGACCTGAGCTGAAGGCAGACGCTTAACCAACTGAGCCACCCAGGCATCCCTCCATTTTTTTTATTGTAGTAAAATACACGTAACGTAAAATTTATCATCTTAGGCAGTTTTAAGTGTATAGTTCAGTGGTATTAAGTACATTCATATTGTTGTGTGGCCATCATCCATCTTCAGAACTTTTCATTTTGCAAAACTGGAACTCTATACCCACTAAGCTATAACTTGTCAGTCCCTTTTCTCACTTATGCCTGGTAACCACAGTTCTTTCTCTCTCTACGATTCTGACTACTCTAAATACCTCATATAAGTGGAACACTACAGGGGTACCTGGGTGGCTCAGTCAGTTAAGCATCTGACTTCAGCTCAGGTCATGATCTGGCACTCCATGAGGTCGAGCCCCGCATCAGGCTCTGTGCTGACATGACAGCTTAGACCCTGGAGCCTTCATCAGATTCTTTGTCTCCCTCTCTCTCTGCCCCTCCCTTGCTTGCAATTTGTCTCTCAAAAATAAATAAACATTAAAAAAAACTTTTAAATAAGTGGAGTACTACAGTACTTGTCTTTTTGCTACTGGTTTATTTCACTTAGCATAATATCCTCAAGGTTCATCCATGTTGTAGTGTGTATCAGAATTTTCTTCCTTATTAAGGCTGAATAATGCTCCATGGTATGCATATATTACATTGTGTTTATCCATTTATTTATGTGTGGATGGAAACTTGGGTTGCTTCCATGTTTTTAGCTATTGTGAATACAGATATGAACATGAGTGTACAAATATCTCTTCAAGACCCTGCTTTCAGTTCTTTTGGATATGTATACCCAGAAGCATAATTGCTGGATCATATGGCAATTCTGTTGTTAATTTTTGAGGAACTGACATAGTGTTTTCCATAGCAGCTGTGCCATTTTGTTTTCCCACCAAAAGTGCACAAAGGTTTTGAGTTTTCCCACCTCCTCACCAACACTTGTTATTTTCTGTGTTTTTTTAATAGTAGCTAGTCTAATGGGTATGAGGTAGTATTTCATAGTTTTGATTTAGATTTTTTCCTGAATATATACATCCATGCATATGTGTACATATATATGTGGTTTTTGTTTTGTTTTTTAGAGAGAGAGAGAGCGCGAGCACAAGTGCGTGAATGTGAGAGGGGGTGGTACGCAGAGGGAAGGGGAGAGAATTCCAAGCAGATTCCACACTGAGCATGGAGCTTATGTGGGGCTCAATCCCATAACTCTGGGATCATGACCTGAACAGAAATCAAGAGTGGATGCTCAACTGACTGAGTCACCTAGATAACCCTTGGACTTTTCCGATAGTGATGGTTGTTGTTTTTGGTCACTTGTGTATTTTTGTAAAAATGTCTATTCAAGTCCTTTGTCCTTTTTTGAAAGGTATTGTTTTGTTGTTGAGTTTTAGGAATTTTCTATATATCTCTCAGATATATGATTTGCAAATAATATTTTCTCCCATTCTGTAAGTTGCCTTTTTACTGTTTAGATGGTGTATTTTGATGCATAAAATTTTTAAATTTTCATGAAATCTATTTATTTTTTCTTCTTTGCCTGTGCCATTGGTGTTGTAACCAAGTAATGACTGCCAGAAATGTAGTATTTAAGGAAAGGAAGAAGCTACCAACTGGGTTTTGGCTGAAGATTCTCAGAAGTAGCCGAACTACCACATAACTATTGTGGACCCTACTTTTCTACTCTTCACATCAGCTGAGATGTCATGAGTCTGTCTCTTCATTGAGCAGTGTGAGGAAAGCACAACTGAATAGTGGTCCCTTTGTCCCCGGGCTGGCCTAAGGACTCAGAGGTCAGAAGCAGCAGGCTAAGGCCTGTTTCTGTGGAAATGGCCTAGGAGCCTGGCTGGCCATTCCACCCTGGGACCAGTCACCAGGTTGACTCCCTTGGTGGTCTCTATAGCACCTGATTATTTAATATCCATGCTCTCAGTTGTTCCTCAGAAGTGCCTTGTGGGATAGGCATGGAGGGAGTTTTTAAAGACATAGCTCTCTGAATATGGGAGTGAATCCCAGGCAAGAGCCCAGGAAAATTACGTGTCTTTACTTACTGCCATCTCTGCAGCGGTGGTTTTCAGTGTGAGATGCTTTTTTTTTTTTAATGGCAGTTTAATTCTCACTAGACCATAGACTTCTTGAGGACAGCAGCCAGTCTGATTTATACTTATCATTGAGCATAGTTCTTGGCCATTCTCCAGATGTTTCCCAAACTGCTCTGATAATTAATGTCAGGTGGCTCAGCACACAAACCTGATTTGTAGAAGCCAATCTTACATATTATTCAAAATGATGTCATCAGTTTGGTCTTATTATTTTAAACCATAATTGTTCTATCATATATATGTTCTCCTGATGGTCCTCCTTGGGACCTCCTATTGAAAGGAGAAGCTTTGTCAAGTATGAGCTGGATGTTTTTAAACACTTAGAAACTCTTCTCTTTGGGGGTGCCTGGTTGGCTCAGTCAGTTAAGTGTCTGACTCTTGACTTTGGCTCAGGTCATGATCTCGTGGTTCTTGAGTTCAAGCCCCATGTCAGAGTCTGCGTGGCAGGCAGATCCTGTTTGAGAGTCTCTCTCTGCCCCTCCCCTGTTCATTCCTTCTTGCATTCTCTTTCTCTCTCTACCTCTCTCAAAATAAATAAACTTTATTTTTAAAAGTTTTCTAATTAATTAGTTAAATCTTATCATTCATTTTCTTTTTATATTCTACTTTCAGAATATTTTATATATAGCTCCTCAGTTCAACCTCAGGTAAAATCTGAATGAGATTTTATAGAATCTGTATTAACAAGGATTTACTGACTGCATGAAAGCAAAAGCAAAAGTCTCATTTTGAAAACTTTTCTGGGGGTGCCTGGGTAGCTCAGTTGGTTAAGTGTCTGACTTTGGCTCAGGTCATGATCCTCGCAGTTCATGAGTTCAAGCCTGCATCAGGCTCTCTGCTGTCAGTGCAGAGCCCACTTTGGATCCTCTGTCCCTCTCTCTCTCTACCCCTCCTTACTTGAATTCTCTCTCTTTCAAATAAACAAACTTTAAAAAATAAAAATAGGGGTGCCTGGGTGGCTCAGTTGGTTAAGTGTCTGACTTTGGCTCAGATCATGATCTCACAGTCCGTGGGTTCAAGCCCTGCTTCAGGCTCTGTGCTGACAGCTCAGAGCCTGGAGCCTGCTTCAGATTCTGTGTGTGTGTGTCTCTCTCTGCCCCTCCCCCGCTCACACTCTGTCTCTCTCTCTCAAAATAAAATAAAGACATAAAAAAAATAAAATAAAAAATGAAAATTACTCTGATAACAAAGGAAGCGTAGACATAATTATTCCATTTGCATGTGAGGACCCTGGCTTAGTGAGTGGCAGAGCTGAGCACCACACTAGGCCCTCTGGCTCCAGATTCTTCCTTTCACTGTATTGTCTTAGAAGTTCACAGCCCTTAATTGAGATCTGTCCAAGCTGAAAATGTTTGCTTTAATACAATATTTTATCCAGTTATATTGGTTTGAATTGAAGTTGGCAGATCCCCATCATTCATTCATAAGCATTTATCAAACATTTACTTTGTGTCAGGCACTGTGCTTGTGGCTGTAGGAGGTGTCTGAAAGAGTGAGAAATAGAAAGTTCAGTGAATAATTCAACCTTTGTGTCCGTAGTTATCTTTAACAGAGGTGGGTACCAATTTGGGAAAACCCAAACCTTTTTCTGGTGCAAATCCCTGATCTTTTTTCTCCCCCCATTTCTTTAAGAGTTTAGGCAATACTTTATTTTTTTATTATTATTATTTTTTTAATGTTTGTTTATTTTTGAGAGACACCCTGTGAGCATGGGAGGGGCAGAGACAGAGGGAGAGACACAGAACTTGAAGTGGGCTCCAGGCTCCATGCTCTCAGCACAGAGCCCGACGCAGGGCTTGAACTTTTTTTATTTTTCACTCTGGGGCTCCTGGGTAGTTCAGTCGGTTAAGTGTGCAACTTGGGCTCTGGTCATGATCTCACAGTTTGTGAGTTCAAGCCCCACGTTGGACTCTGTGCTGACAGCTCAGAGCCTGGATCCTCCTTCTGTGTCTTCCCCTCTTTCTGCCCCTCCCATGCTCATGTTCTGTCTGTCTCTCAATAATACATAAAAATGTTAAAAAAATTTTTTTAATCTATAAAAAAAGTCACTTTAAAAGTTATATTAACATTTCCAGTTCTGAAAAAACATCACTGAAGAATGTATATATTTTAATGTTTTTTATTTATTTTTGAGGGAGAGCATGAGCAGGGGGGTGCAGAGAGAGAGAAGGAGAGAGAGAATCTGAAGTGGGCTCTGTGCTGACAGCAGAGCGTACAATGCAGGGCTCAAACTCATGAACCATGAGATCATGACCTGAGCCCAGGTTGGACACTCAACCAACTGAGCTACCCAGGCATGCCAAAAATATATTGTTCTTTTAAGATACTGATTTCTACAACTTCAGTTGGCTGAACTGAGTCATACTGAGTTGTATAGTTCTAGGTACTCCTGGCGGTCAGGTCCATCAACCCACACACATTTATGGGGTGTTTTTGAGGTGCCTGGCCCTGTGCTGAGTAAGACACCTGGAAGCTGTGTTTGGGCTCAAGGAGACAGACATACGAACAGATCACTGAGGTGCTGTTAAGCACATTGGCTTGGGAATTGGGGAGCTTTGTCTCTGACTGGCTCTGTGACCATGGTCAAATGACTTAACTAATCTAAGTCTTAATCTAACATCCCTGGGGATGCTGACAATGGTATAGTGGTGTTTACGCTATAGGCTATAGGCAGGCTAAAAAGATTAAATGAGATAATTCATGTAAAGGGCGCTGAGTGTTAGCTGATATTATTCACAGTGATAATGTAACACATGACTTCTAATTTTAATATTTTCAGGGAAAGTCAGATTTTGCTTGGATCAAACTAAATGTGTCCCATTCTGGATTTTCTTGCACACAGTTCTGATATTTCTATGCCTTCAAAGAATTATGGTCATTCAGAAAGGGAAGTTGTGACTCATTCATTCAGCAAATTAAACAAGTACCTGCTGATTACCTAGCTCTGTGGGAAATATACAGAAGCAGTACACCTTCAGTGTACTCCGTGAGACCTTACAGGGAGGGGAAATTAACATTTAAGCACTTAACTATGTTGGCACTGTGCTAGTCCCTTATTGTTGTATCTCTCTCTCTTTTTTTTTAATGTTTATTTTTGAAGGAAAGAGAGAACATGAGCAGGGGAGAGGCAGAGAGAGAGACACACACACAGGATCTGAAACGGGCTCTAGGCTCTGAGCTTGACACAGGGCTCAAACTCATGAGCTGTCAGATCATGACCTGAGCTGAAGTTGGTTGCTTAACTGACTGAGCCACCCAGGCGCCCCTGTTGTATCTTTTTAATTCTTATAAACTATCCTGTGAGGAAGGTAATAGCTCCTTTTACACAAATGAGTATAACAAAGGCTCAGAGAGAAAATAACATCTAAAGTTACAGAGTGACAGAGCTGAGATTTGAACTCAAAGCCATCAAATTCCTTTGCCATATGTGTTTTTAAGGACAAAAGTCCTTTAAAAGTTAAAGAATATTTTAAGACAGTGAAGGATGACAAAAGGCAGCTCTTAGGTGATCCTTAAAAGTTTGTGCCAGGGATTGTCCAAATTTTGCTTCATCCTTTCTTAGGAAACCTGGTAAACTTTAAGAAAAAGCATTGAAGTTTAAAACAAAACAAAGAAAAACCTTTTGATTCAGAAATAGCAGAAGAAAATGTGAAGAAGTAGGAAGAGCTGACCCCAGAATCCCTCCTCAGATATGAAGGGCACAAGGACTCTAAGGCCTTTCTTCCTGCCTCAGTCCCAACCCTTGTTACCTTACTGCTCCTATATGTGCCCTGGGCTCCAGCCACTGAACTCAGCACAATAAATTGTCCACTTGTCCTATGTGCTGTATGTTCATCCTCCCCACCATGCCCTGCCTGCATGCACTCTGTACATACTTTTATCAGCATTCAGCACGTAAGATTGCCTTGTTGGTTTATTTGTCTGTGTCCCCCTAGATAAACCCTTTATCTCTGTATCCTGAATGCTTGGCAAATAAGCTGCCTAATCTTTGACAGTAAGAAAGGGGTTGGCTGAACAGATAGGGAGGTTAAAGGGTGCCATAGAAAAGGACCAGTGCATTCCTAAGGAGAAGAGGCCAGTCTTCTCAGCTTCCTCTGTCCTTTTGGACTTGAAAGGCCGTTTGTGTCTTTGGTCCTGTATTTGAAGACCAGACCTCTAGGACCTACCTAAACTCCATTTTAGACTCTAAAAATTTACAGCCTTGTTTCCATGTGTTCCAAGTTCCAATCAGCTTACTCAAATTTCTTCCCACTCCAAACTTCTGTGAGTGTGATGTAGACATTCTCAGAATGCATGTCTCGCCTCTGCCTACATGTGGTCCAATAGCATCCTAGTGAGCAGCACAGACAGGCTCAGGCTTGCTACAGTTCCTGGAAGAAAGTTTCTATATATACAAGTAGGTGCCTATAGGAACAAGAACTCTACTGAGTACCTGCTTGGATCATGCCAATTATTTATCACCCAAATTTGTAATCTTCATGACTAGGATTAACATTTTTAGATGCCTCGGTATACCCTGAACTCAGCACAATAAGTTGTCCAGGAACAGGACAGGAGCCTTTAGTTTTAAGGGGTAGAGAAGGTAGATTTTGAGTACCTGAAGTTCTCTAGAATCTGAGAACTGAATACGAGAATGCTATGAAGAGATTTCTTCATGACGTCATGTTCCCCAATGTTTCCTGCAGGAACAGGCAACTTTTGTGTTCTTCCCTTGCTCAGGTCCTGTGAAGTAGGCCAGGCCAGCTCTGGGAAGGTAATGGGAACGAGGCTGGGTCAGTCAATTTCAGCTTCCAAGCTCCGCATTCCTAAGGAATCATCAGGTATTGCAAACCTACTTTAGTCCCAGCACCACATGTGCCACTCTGGACGTCTCAAATTTAGGAAGTGTTTTTTAAAACTAGGTATGAATTTGTTTCTTTAGTGGTCTGCTCTGTCTTGGATAGAGCAGGTGCTGGCTGGTTTGAGATCTCAGCAGACTTGTCCCTCAACCCCTAGGTTTATCTGAGCTCTTCATGGTGCCTGTGGGCTGTACCGGGGGCGGGGTGGGGGGGCATGTATTCTGAAGGACAGGCCCTGAGGTCACTCTCCCTCCCAAACTCTGTGCTGTGCCATATTGCTTTGTGCATTTGGTAGAGTTCTTCCCTGTTTGCAAGCTGGGTTTCCAAAATTCCTCATCAACGAATCACCTGGCGTGGAAGGTAGGGACACTTATTTGAAAATATTATAGATTCTTGGGCACTATCCAGATCTAAATCCTACTTAAATCATTGGGGAGGTCTAGGAACCAGATTTCTGGCAGAGTGCCTTGTTTAAGAAGAACAGGCAAGTTTGATGGAGCCCCTTGTTAAGAATTTGTTGTTGTTGTTGTTGTTGTTGTTTTGAGAGACAGAGAGAGACAGTATGAGCAGTGGTGGGGAGTCAGAGAGAGAAACACACACAGAATGTGGAGACACAGAATGTGAAGACAGGCTCTAGCTGTCAGCACAGAGCCTGATGCGGGGCTCAAACCCACAAACCGTGAGATCATGACCTGAGCCAAAGTCGACGCTTAACTGACTGAGCCACCCAGGTACCCCAGGAATTCTTATAATTATCCATATGTCTTCGTTAGCTCTTATTCTAGATTTCAGAGCCTCAACTTGGCCTTGCTCTTCTTTGTGACCCCCCTCCACACACACAGTTGGTAGCCCCAAGTATCAAATGTAGTTGGTATTGGAGATCTGTGGATTGAATGCGTAAATGCATGAGTGGTGAGTTTGCTTCACATTCCAAAGAACACAAAAGTTGCAGCATTGCACAATGAATTTGAGAGAAACAAAGACCAGGTATTTAATTTTGTAAAGCTGCATATTAAAGGGTAGCCTGTCAGAATGAAAAGAGCACTGATGTTGTGTTGCAGAGTCTGAATTTGGCACTGGATGATGGCCTGGCTTTGGGCAAGTTCTCTAACCTCCCTGGCCTAATGTCCTCATCTGTAAAATGGAGTGTAAAATAGTAAAAGCTATTACCTCAGCAGAGTGGTAGTAGGTGTGAATGTACTTGAAAAGCAGAAAGTAGATTCAGATCAGGAGTGAAGAATGGTCAGAGGAGGGACAGGGGCACAGAACCAGCCACAACAAGGTTGCTCTGTGGTCAGGTTGAAGTTCATAGTTCTTGTAGGGACCAAGTGAAAGTTTTAGTAAGATGGCAGCTCAGGCATGCTCAGCACCTGCCTCCCTTTTACTCTGCCCATTTCCTGTGCCAACCAGGTCCCTCTGTTCTCTGAGCCACTGTCCAACTCCTCCTGGCCCCGTGAGGCTGTGGCCACATTCTGTTGTTCTGCAGATGTTCAGTGGCAGTCCCCGGGGAAGGCTGCTCATCTTTGCCATGCCGCCTTGGTGTGGTGAGGTTCCTATGCTTGAGGGTACGGAGGAGGTGAGGAGAGGTCTCCAGGGATAGGTGTGTGGTTCTGGGGCCCAGGATGTATTGCAAAAAGAGGTTTATGAGCAGCTAGCCTGGGAGTTGACCAAAACCAATCACATGTACCTGCACCCACTCACTCAGGAAATATTTGCCTACTAGGAGGAGGCTTTAGAACCTGAGTAGTGACCACGTGGTCAGTCTACTAAGAATTAGCATGAGAGTGATGTAGTCTGCTTGGAGTTGGAATGTGCAGCCCGGTCCCAATGCCTGACCTGCTGCAGGCCTGCTACTGCCTGCACACTGAGCTGTCTGTCCTGTTCCTGTCCCCTGACGATTCCCACTCCAACACCTACCTTGATCCTGACTGTCCCCTTAAGCCTTATATCCCTAAAAAATATGAGCCATGCAGAGCCTTGTTGGGTTCAGGGAGCAGAGAGGTAATGGACCAGGGTGAAAGGTAATGGACCAGGGTAAGAAGTGTCTATGTACGTCTCCCCAGTAGCAACAGCCCCCTCCTACCTTGGTGGGCCCTCTGGGTCACTATATTATCTCATAGGGTCACCTTCACAGCCCTGCAGGAGGCATGACACCCTCACTTTTCAGGTGAAAACAGAGATTGTAGCCTTCAAGCTATCTACCCAGAGTGGTAGAGTCAGGAGTTAAACTGAGGCTTTTTAGGATTGGGGAAAACCAGAACATTGGAAAGTGTTGTTTTTTTTTTAATGCACTATTGCTCTTTTGTCTCATTTCAAACTTAATACATGTAAAAATGTCAGTTTTGTAAACGTGGAGGACTTAGAAAGTATAAATCACTACCTCTAAGTGCCCATCAGTGCAAATAGTTACTGTTAACAGTTTGGTATGTTTTTCAACATTTTAAAAGACATTTTATAATAATTTTATCATGCATTTTATAATTTCTTTCAAAATTTTTTAATGTTTATTTTTGAGGGGGGGGAGGGGCAGAGGGGGAGGGAGACACAGAATCCAATGCAGTCTCCAGGCTCTGAGTTGTCAGCACAAGTCCAGCATGGGGCTCAAACCCATGAACCATGAGATCATGACCTGAGCCAAAGTCAGATGTTTAACCAACTGATCCACCCAGGAGCCCCCAATTTTTTAAATGCTATTGTAAAAATAATACTCATTTGTCATAAAACATTAAAACAGAGTAAGAATATAAAACTCAAAAGTTGCCCAGTCCCTGATCTGAGAAGTATTTGTCGATAGTTTAGTTTGTGCCTTTTAGGGATTTTCTTTGCATATATTTGTGTGTGTGTGTGTGTGTGTGTGTGTGTGTGTGTGTGTGTTCATTTATATATTTTGTTTTTACCCAAATAAGTTCTGCAACCTAACATGTTTCTAAAATACCTTTTGTTATGGAAATTTATAAGGACACACAAAAATAAGCTAATGGAACAAATATCATCCAACTTCAACAACCATCACCTTCCCTATTCTTCATTTTTTCACTTCATTTTCACTTCTCCCTCTAGAATATTTTAAAGCCAGTCCCAAATATCATTGCATCATAAATATTTAAGTGATTTCTAGCAGATGAGTATTTTCTAAATTATGCAATACCATTATCATACTCAATAAAATTAAATAATAATTCCTTAATATCAACTAAATACCTAGGCTAACTCTAATTTTGGATAGTCATCTCACAAACATCTTTTTACAATTGGTTTATTTGAACCTGGTTCCAGTGAGATCTACACGCTTCCAGTGGCTGATATGTCTCAAATCTCAATCTAGAACTCCTTGCTGTACTTACGCTATTTATTTTTTGGAGAACTTGGATTATTTGTCCTATGAAAGGTCCCAGATTCTGCATTTGCTGATTGCATCCTCCTGGAGTTGTTAAACACATGCATCTATGCCCTATATTTTCTGTAAGTGGGTATTTATTTTAGAGATATGACTAGAGTCTATGTATTAAGAGTGTTTCATTGTTGGTGATGTGTACTTCCTGTTGCATCACATCAGGAGACTATCATTAAGATTGATCAGTGTACCTGACTTTATGAGTGTCTTTCCACTTCTCTACACACAGTCCTTAATTTTAAAAGATAAATATATTTTAAAGAAACTCACACATGTTAGGTACTTGAACTAGAATGACATGTGAAGGCTATAACGTGGCCCTCAGAAGCAGTCTCCATTCTAAGAAGAGAACAGTTATATATGGAGAAAAAGAAGGGTCGGGGGAAGGTCTTGGAGATGAGGCCAGTGAGGCACTGGTGCTGCCAGCAGCCAGCTGTCCTTCTGGGACATTATGTAAAATGATGTAACTACATGAAAAAGTGGTGGTGAGGCGGTCTTCTCTCCCTGCTCAAGTCACTGAGCCACTGTCGTGAAGAGGAGGGTGCTTGTGAGTCCAGAGTTCTAAGTTGGTGGTGTGTAGGAAGGCTTCTTGGTTTGAGAAGACTGGCTTTTTGGTCTTTACATCTTTGAACTCTGGAAGCTGGAATCAGAGCAGCCTTCTGGTGCTCCTGTGGTGAGTCCCAGACTTGTGGTTGGGGCTGCCTGCTTTGGAGAGAGTGGATGAAATGACCTGGAGTGGCAGTCTTAGAGCTGGAAGAGACAACTAGTAGACAATATAGTCCACTGCCTCAGTTTACAGATAAAAACACTGTGGCCACGAGGAGAAGGGAGGTTCACAAAAGACCTATCAAGCTGGAGGCTCAACTGCAGTCAGCATCCAAGCTGTCGGTTTTCTGGCTCTGATTGCCAGCTAGCATCTCTTACTTGGAATTTCTAGGATGGTGAGGGTGGCTGGACCAGGCTCTTGACAGATTCTTAATCTGTACCCAGAATTTCTGTGTATGGTTGGTGTTGGTTTTGTCCTTTCTGTTCGCTTCTGTAAGTGGGTATTTATTTTAGAGATATGACTAGAGTCTATGTATTAAGAGTGTTTCATTGTTGGTGATGTGTACTTCCTGTGGCTTCTGGCACGTTCTTTGATTTGGAGGCAATATTGACCAACAGTCTGTTTTTCCTAGCATTTGGAGGCCAGCTTGATCTGTGGTGGTACAGTGGTTTGAATACAGACTTGGTGGCTTAAGTCCTGGTCTCAGCTGCCTATTCATCAGTTAGAAGACAGGTCTTGGGGTGCAGTTTCCTGAAGAGATTGGACCAGATCAAGTTTGCCTAAAGCATTTTATGTGGCAAATGATTTCAGTATGAGGATAAACAGCTTTTTTTATCATTATATTTGTATTTATCTTTCACTTATGGTAATACTGGTTTTTTTATGTACAGCAATGACATAAACTTCTTCTTTAAATGTATTGCATCTAAAGAGTTGATAGATTTAGACCAAAAAAGTAAATGGTATTTTAACCCAACAGAAGGCAGAATGCAAAACATTGAGGTTTGGAAGACATTGGGCTGAATGGCCTTTCTGGTTCTTCTTAGCTTCCTAACCTTTCACAGTTACACTTATGTTTCTGACATATACCAGTCACAACCTTCTGGCCTAACCAGATTCACCCGCCAGTACAGATGCAGTCTAAAGTTAGAGGACAGCCTGTGCACATTCAGTTTTACTGAGCATATATTTGTTACCTGGATTGGCTGCCTGGGAGAATGTAAGGACATGTGAGAAAGGGTCTCAGTTCCTCTGGAGAACCATCTGGATGGAGGATGCTGTGTATTTGTGCAGTGTATTTGTGTGGTACATTCTGGGCCATGTTCATTGAAAGTTTCTGAGTCATTGTTCTCTGGGTAGTGCCCTGTGTGTGTCATCCTCTATAGCCTCTGCCAAGTCTGTTTAGGGGTTCAGTCATAATCTGAACCTCAGAGCTGAGAGAAGATGGGGGTGTTGCTATGGAGGCTGGGGAGAGTGGGTGGTTGAAATGGGCAATCAAGGACTCTCTGCCTTTCAGGATTTTCCTGGGGAGAATCTCCACTCAGAGTTTCTGACAGTCAAGGATGGCAAGCAAGGGGCCCTCGGCCTCTGCATCCCCTGAGAACTCCAGTGCAGGGGGACCCAGTGGTAGCAGCAATGGTGCTGGCGAGAGTGGAGGGCAGGACAGCACCTTCGAGTGCAACATCTGCCTGGACACAGCCAAGGACGCCGTCATCAGCCTTTGTGGCCACCTCTTCTGGTCAGTATCCCTGCCACCACCCCAGAAGACACACTGCTAAATTTAGAAAGCCTGTGGCCCTGGGCAGCTTTGGGACAGGGGTTTCCCACCCATTTTGGATCTCCTGATACAATCAGGCCCAAGAAGCTGGAGGCCTGGGTTCTTATCCCATTTCTGTTGCTGATGAGTGGCCTTGGGCAAATCATGTCCCAACTCTGGACTCTGTACCTCAACCTCTAAAATGAAAACACTCACCAGTTAGTGGGCAGTTACTATGTGCCACTTGTGCTGAGCAAACAGGCAGTATGTACAATGGTTATGAGCAAGGACAGTAGAACCAGACTTCCTTGTTCTGAATCCTGAGTCTGCCACTTTCTTACTGGATGACCTTGGGCAAGGTACTTACACATACTGGGTCTCATTTTACAGGGTTGTTTGTGAGCATCAAATGACTCTAAATACATAAAAATCTTGGAAGAGCACATGTAACACAATAAATACAATGTATTAGCGATGACCCTAATAATTGTTGCTATATCTTATGTATAGCAAAATGAAGTGGCAGGATTAGTTTCATTCTGGCCTCCATCATTATAGAAGCCCCTTCTGGCTCTATCTGAGATTCTGGGTAAATATTGAGATTTTATTCTTCTCTCTTGGTTTTGAATTCGACTCGGAGGGGTGAATTGGGGTAAGGCAAAGAATATGTGCCCCCCAAGGCAGGCATTTTCTAGACATATGCACTCTTGGATATGAGACCTTGAGACCCCAAGGCTGCTGTATACCTCAGAGAGCACCCTGGATGGGAGGCTGGGAAGTACTAGGAAACAAGAGTGGTTAAGGGAGGGTTGGAGCAGCTTATCCAACCCAGATTTGATTGAGGACATAAAGCTGTGGGATGTTTTTGAGTAGGAAAGTCATGTGAAGGAAAGGACATTTAAGCAATATTTATTTTATTTATTTAAGGGAGTTTAATTTGGCAGCAGTGACAAAGATAAATTTATTGGTGAATAAATAGAATGGGGCAGATTTTGTTCTGGTGACTCTTGGCCTAATCATTAAGTTTTTTGCAGAAACTATTGTCTCCTGGAAATTAGAGGTTCTCTGGGGTATCATATAACCAGGACTTGACATGAGTGTCATAATTAAGAATTAAATGAGGGTACCATTGGAAAGGAAATAGACTCTAAAATGAAACAGATGCTTCCAATTAGAGTGGTTTGTCCCTGAGCAAATCTACCAGCCTCTCTGTACTTCAGTTTTCTCATCTGTAAAATGGAGAGATAATTATACTTTGTTATAGGTCAATATGACCTTCCAGTACCATTCAAAATTGAAAAGCTAGTCAGCTACAGCCTGGTACACAATAGTTGGTTAATAAATGGAAGTGATCACCATCTTTGTTAAAATTCTGAACTTTCCCCTAAAGGAAAGTTACCTTCACTTCTCCCCAACAGCCTTTGAGGGAAGCTGCCAGTGGAGATCTGCCATGATTTGGGGTGCCGTAGGCTCAGTTTGGAATGGTACTGCAAGGTTAATGTGGGAGTCAGATGTCAGGTGTGTCTGTTACCTCCAGGAAGATGGCATATCTGGATTGTGATGCTAAACTGATTAAGGAACTGGGAAAGAAATTATCCTTTGAGTCCAAATTTTGCTCAGCTAGAGGAGTCATATTTTATGAGGGACGGAAACCACGTCCATATATTCCACTGTCTGGGCTCGGAGGTGTGTAGTGGACATTTGTTGGTTGGATGAATGAATCAAGAGAGAAAAGGTGAAAAATATGGAGTTAGAGTAACTTTTCCTTCAATTCTGTAAGTGTCTTTTTTTTTTTTTTTTTTTCACCTAGTGCTGGGTGATAGAATAGTCAGAAGACTTACTTTTTAGTCCTGGCGGCACAGAAAAGTCATTTCATGTTTCTGAGTTTGATTTCCTCATTTGAAAAAGAGAGACTGGGCAGCAATTCGTTGTAGTACAACTCATTAAGCTGAAGGTAGCCCTTTCTGGCAAGCAGCATCCCCATCATTTTAATTACTTAAAGATGTTTTTATAGTAGTCTTGACTTTTTAAGCTACTTCCTGCCAGCAGAGCACTCAAGATTGAGGACAGCCTAGAGATTTTGTTAAACTGGATTTAGAGTCACACATTGTGAGTCTTAGGTGCACATGTATGTATGAGAATGCGTCGTGAATTTTTTTCTGCACAAAGGGTCTTTAGCTTTTATTGGATTCCTTCAGAGGCCACAATCCCTTAAGGTTGACTTGTAGAAAAGCTGGGTCTGGGATGGTCGGGGACCTGGAGGTCCTTCATAAGTAGGATCCAAAGGGTAGAGACTAAGGTCTTGTCTCTCTTGCCTCATTTTTCCTGTGATTTTAGCCCAGTCTTTTCTAATTTCTGATACTAGTGATTCCCCACAGACATTCAGTGGGATTGCAGTACTGCACATTTCCACCCTGTGTTCCCATTTTTAAATTGCTCCCACCCTCAGTGCCTCTGCTAATGAAAGCATTTTTCTCCTTTTACCTCCATTCTCTTTCTCTTTGATGACTGGTTGCCCTGGGGACTCTGGCAGTTGGCCGTGTTTACATCAGGTAAGATGCATTTCATTTTACTTTGTCTTTCATCAGCTATGGTTGCACAAGACACCCTTAGTCTCAGGAGACTACTGTCAGAATATGTAATCTCCCGTTTGTGGGTTCATTTGCTTGCTTTACCCCCAACCCTCTTTATACACCTGCCTAGTGATGAGCACTTGGTGAAACAAGGGTTCGGTGTAGTACCTGGGATAGTCCTGACTCTGTACTGATGGCCTTTGTGGCCTTGGCAGGCCACCACCTCTGTGGCTCACAATTTTCCATTGTAGACTGGGTTGGATTTGATAGTATGTTAGGTTTTCATTTTTGAGATTCTGCCTCTACAAAAAGAATCTCCTACATATCAACTATGAAAATGTTAGAAAGGAGGAAGGTTTTTTGTCTCAACAGAGAGCTTTTGTGAGAGGGGAAAAATCTGTTTTTCTAGCTTCAGATGATTATGAAAACCAGTTAGTAAGTATTCACCAAGACCCAGCCACATGCTTGGTGAGAGAGAGCAGGGCCTGGCTTTTACAACTGGCTGTGAATGATTACTGTGAGTTGACTCTCCCTGTGGTTGTTGGCAGAAGAACCCCACAGTAGTAGGTGGCTTAGGAGCATTGGGGGAGGACAGAAGTTCCAGACCCCTAGAGCCTCAGAATCCAGGTAGGAGGAAGAAGTGGGGGCAACAAGAGAGGGATTCCCACTATGTTACAAGCTGTGCATTCTGACTCCAGTGCAACCTAGTAGACCATGTCTGTTGTAAATTTATAAAGAGCACGTAACACGTAGGTTTTAAAGCTTTAAACAGTAAGATAAAGGAAGTAGGATATAAAATCACTAAATGCTGCTTTCTCCTTGGCCCTGAAATCTTAGATTCACATTTATATAATAAACTTTATATCATTAGGTCTAAAGATATAATTCATTTTCTAAGATAAATACTGAGAAAATATATGTGTATTAAATTATTTGTCTTCAGAAACACTACAGGTAATATGTTTTTATCATTTTTATTTTGTTTTAGAGGTTAAGGAAAATGCTTTATAACTAGTGAAAAAGCCTGGGAAACCCAAAACAGAATTCTAGTGTTTTTAGTATTGAAAGAAATAGTTGAATGCAAAAAATCAATGAAAGTACATAAAAAATAGCAAATTTAGATAATAAGTAAGGTCTATCCTTTAGCACATTGTAAATCACCAGAAAAAAGCCAACTTCTGCGCAGATGCTGATGCCTGGGATATAGAATTGAGGAAATGGTGTAAAAATGAGAAATCACAGACAGAAAAATTTCCTTTTTACAGTTGGTCTATTGAGGAAGGCAGAGATGTTAAAGCTCATTATACCAGCTGGGTCAGTCAGACCCCTTGACGCAGCTCCAGGCTTGCAGTGCTTTCCTGCAAGAGAGCCTTGTGTTGCTGGGAACCGCTAGAAATCATGATGCATGAGGAAACCTGTTTAATTTATGGTGGTGTTTAAAAGCAATTTTGTTTTCACCACTGGTAAATATTTACTGAATGCCAGGGATAGGAATCAGGAGTTGGGCTCCTTGAAGTATTCCCTGCTTGTGCTGGTGTTTCCAGCTTGAAGCTGCTGGTCCATGTTGTTCTGCTGGCCCTGGCTACTCTGTAGTGCACTTCTTAAGCCATTCATGCATTTTTCTTTCCTGATTGCAGTGGTTGGAGACCAGACCTAACAGACAGGTGTGTCCAGTTTGCAAAGCTGGCATCAGCCGAGATAAGGTCATCCCCCTCTATGGCAGGGGCAGCACTGGGCAGCAGGACCCCAGGTGAGACCTCTTACACCCATTCCTTCCTTTGGACAAGAATTCTCTTTCAATCAGCACCTTCTCTCCCAAGCTTTTTTATTTAGTACTTAAAGACCCTCAGTTTTGAGGCAATTGGGATCCAGGTAGGAGTCCACCATGAAGGAAGGAAGCCAAATTGCTGCTCACTGGTCTCTTATACAATGAGCATCTGCCAGTGGGTAGGCAGTGCACAAGGTATCACAACTGTAAATGTGCAGAGTGCTGCAAGAGTTTGCAAGGAGGGGGTTGCCGCAGCAGTAATAAATAAAGCACATAGGAAGGAGGGGACAGGAGGTCTGGGAAGCTTTGTGGAGTTTGAAGTATGTGTGGGTTTGTCTTTCTACAAAAGTTCTGAGAGCCAGTCATAGTCTGGCACATGCGTATACACACATGTATGTACTCACACACCCCGAAACTCCCTAGCGGTATCTCTTACCTTCTCTTAACCCATCTCACTCCAGCATACCCTGTACCTAGACATACTGGACCTCTCTTAAAGGAACTTACCTTTTCACATTCATGAACCTTTGTATTGTTTTCCCTTTGCCTCTTCTGCCCTCCCCAGGCCTGCTCAACACCCTCCTCCTCAACTAATTTTTATCCATCTTTAATGAGCAGCCCTGAATTACCCCCTCCTTGAAGTGGCCCTTCTTCCCCACATGAGTTGCTTTCATCTATGCTGTCACTTTAGGTAGTTGATACCTCTATTTAAGAAATGCCTTCCCATGCTGTGTTGTGATTAGAGTACCCCCCTTTAAACCATAAACACCTCAAGAGTAGGGTTTGTCATAGGCTTAGTGTTGGTCATGTCCTGCCTAGTGCCTAATGGGTAACAAGCCCTCAGTCTAGTATTTTAGGGATGAATAATGGAAGGGGCTAAAAACCCAGAAGCAAAAAGCATAGTGTAGAGTACTTACCAAGGAATAGTGGGAGGTAAAACTGAAGTTAATAGCAGATCAGAAAAACCCTGAATCCCCAGCTCTCTTTCCCCCTTCCTCTCCGCAAGGGACACAGATCATGGGAGACTATTGAATACTGAAAACGAACCATGGACTGGAGGGGGAGGGAGGGAGGGGGTGATGGTCATGGTGGGGGACACTTGTGGGGAGAAGCACTGGGTGTTATATGGAAACCAATTTGACAATAAACTATTAAAAAAAAAAAGAAAAGAAAAACCCTGAATCTCAGCCCTCTGTGTTGACAGGCCATCCTCTCTTTCAGTTTGGATTTGGGGTTTTTAACATCCATGACCCCCATATCCCAAAGATCCAGAGAGAGTATCTGGCTAGTATTCATAACCAGCCTGAGCCAGGCTCTCTGAGAGAGGAATATGCAATATGCAATATGCAATATGGTGAGCATCTTATAAATGAATTTTCTCCCTGGCTTTCTATACAGTTGAAAAAACCACTGCAAGTAGAACAAAGGTTAGGATTTGGTTTAATTTGGCATAAATTCATATGCTGGGTACAGTGGACCTTGCCCTATTGGTAAAGAACTCCCACTCCACTCAAGGAACAGCTGTAAACATTTTATAATAATTATTTTACAATATTTCTGTTTCAGAGAGAAGACCCCTCCCCGTCCTCAAGGACAGAGGCCAGAGCCAGAGAACAGAGGGGTGAGGAACATTCTAGGAAAATTCTCTAGAAATGAATTCAAGGCTTTAGAAGTTTCCATCTTGGCTCTATCCTTATCTCCTTAATTATAAAAGTAAAGAAAAATTGTAAAATACACAAAGGAAAAAGAGAAGAAAAAAATTACTTAAAATCGCACCATCCAGAAATAACTACTGGAAATATTTTGGTCTATTTTCTTTTCTATATATTTTATAAATCTATTTATGTGCATGTATTTATGATATGTGTGTGTGTGTGTATGTATGAGTGTGTGTGTGTCTATATATATATATTTTTTTTACAATGTTTTACTCCTGTTTTGTAACTCTTTTTTAAAATATCATGCATTCTATTTTGAGTACCTTCTCTGTGTTGGGCATTATTCTAGGCACTGGTGATAGATCAGTGAACACAGCAAAGATAATCCCCTGATGGAGTTTATATCAGAGAGGGGGAGACTTTTTAAAGATGTATCTTGAGATTTTACATGTCAGTAATATTTTATTTAAAAGCTGTAGGGGCGCCTGGGTGGCTCAGTGGGTTAAGCCTCCGACTTTGGCTCAGGTCAGATCTCACGTTTGTGGGTTCGAGCCCCGTGTCAGGCTCTGTGCTAACAGCTCAGAGCCTGGAGCCTGCTTC
>NC_043713.1:68858230-68984030 GCF_006229205.1 Suricata suricatta
ACAGCTCAGAGCCTGGAGCCTGCTTCAGGTTCTGTGTCTCCCTCTATCTCTGCCCCTCCCCCACCCATTCTCTGTCTCTCAAAATAAAAAAATAAAGACATAGAAAAAAATTTTTTTTAAACTGCTTAATGTTGGGGCACCTGGGTGGCTCAGTCGGTTAAGTGTCTGGCTTCAGCTCAGGTCATGATCTCATGGTTTGTGGGTTCAAGCCCCACATCGGGCTCTGTGCTGACAGCTAGCTCAGAGCCTGGAGCCTTCATATTCTGTGTCTCCCTCTCTTTCTGACCCTCCTCTGCTTGCACTGCCTCTCTCTCTCTCTCTCTCTCTCAAAAATAAATAAAAAACATTTAAAAAATTAAAAAAACTGTTTAGTGTTTAGTTGTAGGAACATAACATTATTTGATCTTTTGTTGACCATTTAGCTGGGTTTTTTTCATTTTAAAAATACTCTGATTAACTTGTAGATACATTTTGGAGCAAGTTTGTGGTTATTTTACTAGGAAAAATTCATAGAAGAATCATTAGCTCAAAAAATTTGCTTATTTAAGTCAGATGCTAGTATTAAATTTTTCTTAAGATATTAAAATTTTTTTTAATTTTTAAAAAATGTTTATTTTTGAGAGCGAGAGACAGAGCGCAAGCTGGGGAGAGGCAGAGAGAGAGACGGACACACAGAATCCAAAACAGGCTCCAGGCTCAGAGTGTCAGCACAGAGCCTGACCTGGGGCTCAAACTCATGAACTGTGAGATCATGATCTAACCCTGAAGTTGTATGCTTAACTGACTGAACCATCCAGACTCCCCTAAAGAAATTTTAAAAGCAAAATATTTGTTTACACTACCAGAATCCCAAGCAAGTATATTTTCATTTCTCTAGATTAAAATATTAAAAGAAAAATTTTGAGGGAAAATACTTATATCTTGTCCACATACCAGCATATTGTCCTGAGCATACTTGTGACCATAGTGTTCAGTTTTGTCTGATAATTTGGTCACAAGTTTTTCATTTCTCCATAAGAATTAAGGGCATAGGTTGTTGGACATATTGATCTAGCACTACCCCTTGACTATAAGGGGATATCATTTTAACCTTCCCAGTCTCTTTTTCTCAGCAGAACCTTGGCTCCTAACCTCAGAGAGCCAGAGGTCCTGGCCTTAATGACTGTGGTGCACACCTCCAGCATATACATGCACCCGCAGCCATCATTGATGCTTTTTGCCTATTTTGACCCGAGAACATATACCTACCAAATCTGAGGACTTAGAGGCTTGTATAGATGTTGCTAAAAGGGAAGCCAAAGGATCAGTCCTTGGGATTGCACTCAGTGAAGTGGTAGTTCCTGATGAAACAGTTGCACCTTCCTGGGTAAGGCAGTCTCAGTCCCAGGAGCCCTCAGACTCAACCATGCTGGGTCTGAATAGGAGGCATTTCTGCATTGAGGAGATGGAAAACTGGTTGTTTTTCTTCTCTGTAGGTTTGTTCTGTTAGTTATCTGCTGTTAGGTTTTATAGGTAGGGCTGCCCAGCAAGAAGTTTGGAGCTGGATGCCAGGCTGCTTGGTATGGGATAAGGAACTTGCAAAAGACTCACAAATGAAGGGGCCAGTCAGCTCTTTGTGGAGAGCAGTTGACCCAGTAAATTTTCTTCTTCTTATTTTTTAATCATTTGTCCTAAGCATATACCCAGGGATGTGGGGGAGGAGAGAAAATTTTTGTAAGATGTGCACAGTAATTCAAAGCATGGGTTTTCAGATCATATTGACCTAGTTTCCAATCTAAACTCTACCCCTTTTACTAGCTTTGCAACCTTGGTCAAGGTGAAAAATGGGTTACTTATTCACAGTGTTGTAATTTTTGCTGAATCTTTTCTTTCTTTTTTTAATGTTTATTAAAAATGGTTTTTTGATCCTCATTTTTGAGAAGGAGAGAGACCACTCGAGTGCGAGCAGGGGAGGGGCACAGAGAGAGGGAGAAACAGAATCTGAAGCAGACTCCGGGCTCTGTGCTTTCAGCACAGAACCTGATGTGGGCTCGAACTCACGAAACGTGAGTTCATGACCTGAGCTGAAGTCATATGCTTAACCTGACTGAGCCACCCAGGTTCCCCTTTACTGAGTCTTTTCATATGAAAGATGATGCAGTGTAGAACATGTTATGGGGGGGAAAAGCTGAAGATGATACACCAAACTGCTAACAGAATTTATTGGGGAGAGCATGGCCTTGAAATGGTAAATGAGGAGGCCTCTGACTTTCTATGTCGGCTATTCCTCTAATGTGGAAGTTTGTTATAACAAGCATATATACTTCTGTAACCAGAAAAAAATAAAGTGTTTTACGTTTTAAAAAATTCTTTGTAAAATTGTTGAGGGAAAATACTTACCTGTATCTTTTCACATACCTGCATGTCATCATATACTTGTGATTATAGTGTTCAGTTTTGTCTGATAACTTGGTCACAAGAGCTTTTCTGTGTTGCTGCATTGTCAGCATAATGGTCTTTAGAGAGCATATATCAAGATATTGAGCATGACCTCCATTGTTGGTTAATTAGGGTTCCACTTTTTTGCTATTACCAATAATGTGGGTATATGGGTTGTTGCCAATTTTGCTGTTATAAAGCATATAGAAAAATTTACTGACTAGTATGGGATTCTGGGGAAAAAACTGGTGCTCTAAGAGCCCTGACTTGCATCAGCAAATTGTTTTACTTTAGGCCAGGACCAGTCCTTTCTGGCATTCACAACTCTTTGGCTGGGATTCCTTGAAGGCTAGCAAACCCAGGGTTCCTCTGCCTTGGGGTCTAGGTGGGAGGAAAAGATGCCACCCCCCTTGGAAACAGGTGGCAGAGGATAGGAAGGAGAGGCAGGTGTCATCTACAGGTGACATGTTTGACAGATGCAGGAGAAATGTACTTGTTCTCCTGAATTGCATTTCTTCCATACAGGGATTTCAGGGATTTGGATTTGGAGATGGTGGCTTCCAGATGTCTTTTGGAATTGGGGCATTTCCCTTTGGGATATTTGCCACAGCATTTAATATAAATGATGGACGGCCTCCTCCAGGTAAGACCTTATTTCCTTGGTAATCTTGCTTTAAGGCTCCTTGGAATTCATTAGTATGTAGATTACAGATACTTGTCACTGCTTGGAGTATCAGGCTTTTCAAAATGTGAACTCTTTCCAGATTACTGGTAGTCATAATGATACTGCACACTCGCCAGATATTAGGTGTGTTCAAAGTACTTGCCATCGGGGCACTTGGGTGGTTCAGTTGGTTGAGCGTCTGGCTTCGGCTCAGGTCATGATCTCACGGTTTGTGGGTTCGAGCCCGGCATCGGGCTCTGTGTTGACAGCTAACTCAGAGCCTAGAGCCTATCTCTAGATTCTGTGTCTCCCCCTCTCTCTTACCCTCCCCTCCTCATGCTGTCTCTCTCTCTCTCTCTCTCTCTCTCTCTCTCAAAAATAAATAAAACATTAAGAAAAAAGGAATGAAAATCCTTATTCTTAAAAAATAAATAAATAAAAATAAAAAATAAACTGAGATAGTTATCTTAAAAAAAAGTACTTGCCATCACAAACCCAGGGGATCCTCACCACAAGTCTGTGGGATGGGTATACAATTAGCTAGTTTTACAAATCAGAAAATGCTAAGTATGTTTCCCAAGACATACTCTGTGCCTATAAAATGAAAAAGAATAAAATAATGCCCAGGATACCTAACTGAAGAAAAGCCTAGTCCTGTGCATGTACATGTATCCCTTACTTTGACCATTTGAGGGCAGGGAGGAGTGAGGCAACCCACCAGGATTCAGGGCTTCTCTATTCTTCGGCATCTCCGTCCAGCTTCCCTCAGGATACACATAGGGCTGGTCCCAAGTCCCATCCCTTTGATAACCCTTTCTAGGTCTGTTACCTGCCACTACCTTTCTCTCTCCAGCCAGCTTAAAGGTACCAGCTGCATTCCATGTAGAACTGGGCAGCAAGGTGGGTACCCTGTACTTTATCAACCTAATCTGACACCAGGGCCAAGATCCTTACCATGGAATCTGCAGAGGTGCTGAAGTTGGTTGAACTCTACTTACGCTTGGAACCTCATGTGTGATGGCCTCAGTGTATTTGCAGAAGGAGCCAGTGTGTTTCCTGGCCAGAATGCTATGCTCTTAGGGACAGAAACCTACTCCTGGGTCATCTCAGTTTTCTTTGGCCTTTACTGTGATGCTTGGCATATAGCAGGCAATCAGTAAGTCTTTGTTGACTGCCTGCCTACATGAATCATCAGAGTACCTGTTTGGGGAATAGTATAGCACCAAGAGATCTTGGAATGCCCTTCCATACCTCCTCCACCTCAAAAGTTTCTCAAAGGAAGGAGACTTCACAGGGCAGGGTGTGTTTTTTCCTGAAGAAGGGACAGGGCCCTGCGGAGGCAGTAAGAACCTGCTTGGCAGCTTGTTTCCCTTCTTCCTGGTCCAGGGCTCAACCTGGGTTCCTCAGTTAAAGAGAGCTCTGCAGCCAGACTGGATTCTGGATCACTCTATCCCCATGCTACAATTATAGTTTTCCTTTATCATGTTTGATATGTTTGCCTATCCTGGATTCAGATTTTCTTACACTGTCTCCCCCAAAGTCTGGACAGGGAGTTCTACATAGCTTTTCTCAAAGCAGAGAGGAATGGAAGCCCAGTTCTGCCCCTAGTTTGATGTGTGATGGAAGAAACAAGTCATTTTGCCTTGTCTGGCCCCTAGTTCTCTCCTCTGGAAAAGGAAGGCACTCTATGTGGGGCTAACACCTCTGCATGCTCAACAGTGCGAGAATCAAGGCAGCAGGCAGAGAGGCTGAAAGCATGACTGGGGCTCTGCCACTAATTTTTGCACATTGTGACCTTGGGCAGGTCACCTCATACCTGTGCTTCAGTTTCAGTGGGACTAATAATACCCACCAAGCAATAGTGTGTGTACAAAACACTTAAAACACAGAAGAGGCTTAACAGCAGCTTTTCTTTTATTATTTCCTATAAGAGCTTCTTGTTTTATTTACATCTGCAGACCAGACTCTCTTAGGATAAATTGGAGACCTTGTCCTCATTGGTATATTATTTTACATATCTTCATAATTCCAGTTTTGTTTTGCTTGATGTTATTTGGGGTTTGGAAATCATTTTAGTGTGCAGAGTTCTGTTGTAAAGAGATGAAGATTGATGTTCTCAATTCTGGCCTGAATGGGCAGTGCGCACAGCTTCAGTGTTCTGACAGCCTCTCTTCTCCCTCCCTCCCGTCTCTCCAGCTGTCCCCGGAACACCCCAGTATGTGGATGAGCAGTTCCTGTCACGCCTCTTCCTGTTTGTCGCCCTGGTGATCATGTTCTGGCTGTTGATTGCCTAATGCTGGGCTCCCAGCCTATGTCCATGGCAGGGCCTCTGGACTGGTAACACGCCACAACCACTCTTGATGTTTGACTCCCTGGCTAATCATGACCCCTGGAATCAGTGGGGTCGGTAACACATCAAGGAGTTTTGCTTCTCCATCAGCTTCGGGACTCAAGACTAGTTGTCAAGGACTTTGGAGTATGGCCACTGCTGTAAACACCCTGCTGTAACCTCAGTGTTTGTCATTGAGTCGTCTCTCATGAGTTACACCATGAAGTCCTGCTCAGCCAGCTCCGCAGGTCCTGACTCTGCACAGGAGAGAGGCAAGAAAAGAGAAATTGTCAGTACAATTTCACCTGAGTTTAATAATACAAAAACAAAGGGATGAACCAAATAGAAACCTTTTTTCATCTCGTTAAATACCCCTTGGTAAGTGGCTTCCAAAGTGAGTGGGACTCCCCATATAGTGAGGCTCCAGATCCCGGTGCTGCTCTGTTCTATTTCCTCCTCAGAAGAAGAAACGCAAGAAATTGCTGTCCTATAAAGATTGTAATTGCAGCAGCTAAAGCTGGAGTTGCTTCATGAATTCATCGGAGATCCAAAGATCTTTTATTGGCTCTGGGCCATCCTCAGTCTCTTTGGCTCCAGAGAGTGGCTTGAATGACGTCCTGGTTTCCTGGAGTAGATTATCCCCAGAGACATGTGGCTTCACTCACAGATTACCCATCCTCTCCCCCCAAAAATATACACATCTACACCTCTCTTTCAGAGGACACACAGCCGAGACTGCTGCTGAAGCCAGGACTGACTATGCATTAGGAAAGACCTGCCAGTGGGACTCTGGTGGGATTCGGAGCTCTGATGCAGGAACAACTGAACATGCAGCCCTTTCCCCAAGGCTACAAAAGCTTCGGGTGCATCCTCTCACACCCACCCAGAGGGGACTGGGGGCTTTGTCAAGTCAGCGCATGTTGAAGACCATCTTCCCAGAAGCCAAATTGTCCTTTATGAAAAGGCAGGAGGGGAGAGACCCGCATGTGACCCTAATTTTGGTATGGCTTGGTGGATACTCCTGAAAACTCCTTATATGTGTGTTAAAACCAGGGAAGCATGCAATTGCAGAGCAAGCAACCCCTCATGATCTTTAAGCCAGGCAGCAGAGCCTAGGAAGCCTCAGCACAATGACATGATGTGGTTTTCCCCAGGAAACTTCCAGGGGAATCATTTTCCCAAGCCCTTGACTTGTTTTTCCAGTTCACAGACTTTCCTCAGAATCTGATTGAGGAGTGGTTCCAGGCAGGATGACAGTTCATTTGTGGAATGGTTCTCACTCTCCTGGTCAGGCCTTTTCCTAGAAAGCCAGCATCTTCCAGGAGATCCCAGGGGTCGGGGAAGATGGACTTCCTCTGGGGGCCTCTCTGTCACTTTACCAGTCCACATTGCTCCTGGCTCACCCCCAGCCATAGCCAACAAGTGGTAGAAAGCCCCACCTAGTGCTTTTCTCAAGATGTGGCTCTGCGTAGCATGTGGGAACCAAGATCTTGAAGAAGATGGGGGAAGTCCTTCTCTCCTCTACACAGCCCCCACCCGCTCCTTTCTGTACCTGCCAATGCCAGAGTTCAGTGTTTAATCAGACAAAACCTAAGTATTGAAAAGGAGGTTCATTTGCCTAATCCATTTGGTAGGACTAGGCTACCAGCTTTACAGTGCCCCTGATGGATTTTAAATGTTCTTGGGACACTCAATCGAGAGTGCTCTTTTTATCACCTAGAAATCCCAAAAGTCAGAGGGACCCCAACTTCTCAGCACAAGTGAATTGGGATCTTTCAGTGAAGTAGTCCCACCTAGTGGTGAGAGAGAGGACTTCAGACAGATGGGCCCAACAGAAATGGGTTTCCAGAAGAAAGTTAAAAAAAGAAAAGGTTGAGGGTAGGAAGACAAATCATTAGGACTCTTTGATGAAGTAGAGTGAGCCTAGGAGAGCTCCACCAGCAAAGGGATCCCAGGAACCTGTGAGCAAAGCCAGGTTGGCCATGTGCCCTTTGGTTTTGAACCTTCTAGGCCCCCCACTCACCCTACACAGGGAGCTGAGGCAGGAGAACCAACTTGGACTGCTGGCTCAGCCCCAACAGAAAATCGTCTTCCCACCATCCCTCTGCAGGCTCACCACCTTGCCCCTCTGCCTAGGCAGTTTTCCTTTCTTTTGTGTGTTTTCTATGTTGTTTCCACTCCCTTCCTGCCACCTTTGTGGATTAGGACCAGGTCCCAACCACAGTCAGAAATTGACACCATGTACAGTGGCACACCTTGACCAGTCACTAATTTTCACTGTTGTGAAAGTGATTTGATTTAGAATTAAACAAATGGTTTTACATTACTGTGAGTTGTGGACTTGTCTGTGTAATGGGTGGGAGGGCATGAATGGGTTGGGAAGTAGTCACACTGGTCTGGCCTCAGAGAAACACTTCTGCATAAGTGGAAATGTCATATCAAGGAGCAGTCTCCAGGCAGCCATCGGTAATTAGAGATGAGAAGCATAGGCTAGAGGCCTGGCTGCATACACAGTCCTGCCCAAGGTGTAACCTGTCTGAAAGCCCTAGTCCTGACAAGTGTATAGAATTCCTGAGCTTGCAGGCTACCACAGTGGAGCTTAGCTTGTGGACAATCAGAACCTTGAGGACACTCACAGGTTATTCACATGTTCTGCAACAGGGCAGGTGGGACCCTGGCCAAGCCCTCTACCTGAAGAATATAACATGGAAAATAGGTTACAAACCTGGCCTAGCCTCAGGCACACTAGAACTACAAGGTTATCCCTCTGAAAAGGTCTTTTCTCCCTCTCTTCCACTTTGACCTAAGTCAATCAAGTTAAATATGCTAAGATATGGTAGGAAATGCAAAGATCAGATATCTCCAAGAACTCATAAGCCCAATAAGGAATGGAAAACAAAGCATACACTGAAGTAGAATAGGACAGTAAAGCCTCTACATACCAATGACCCAACCCCAATAACCATAAACTCCTGTCCAGTCCTGCTTCATCCCCACCCTCACACTGCTCCCTCTCTCTTGCCTGGGCTATTTTGAAGCAAATCCTAGTCCTGTGCCATCTATTAAGTATTTCAGATATGCACCTCAAGGACTCTCAAAAACAGCCAAAATACTATTTTATGTGCCTGAAAAAGTTAATAATTTCTTAATATCATATATGCAGTCATTGCTCAAATCTTCCTAGTTGTCTCAACTTTTTTCAGTTTGCTTGCATTAAGATCCAAATCAGATCCATATCTTGCTATTGGATGTCTCTTAAGTCTCTTATTACATCCATAGGTTCTCTTTTCTTACTCTTGCAGTTTATCTGTTGTTGTTTTTTAATTTAATGTTTATCTTTGAGAGCAAGATGGAGTGCAAGCAGGGGAGGATCAGAGAGAGAGGGAGACATAGAATCAGAAGTGGGTTCCAGGCTCCAAGCTGTCAACACAGAGCCCAAAGCAGGGCTCGAACCCACAAACGGTAAGATCATGACCTGAGCCAGTCAGCTGCTTAACCAACTGAGCCACCCAGGCACTCCACAGATTATCTGTTCATTTGTCCTACTGAGTTTCCCACAGCTTCAGTCTTGCTATATGTATCACTATGGTGTTAATAAGCTCCTCTTGTATTTCCTGTAAATTGGTTGTTAAATCCAGAAGGTTGACAAGGTTCAGGCTTGGTTTTTTTGGTAAGACAATGTCATAATTGGTACTATATATCTCTTGTTGCATCATTTCAGGAGGCATATGATGTCTGGTAGTCCCTTTTTGTGATGTTAGCAGCCCTACTGATCATGGTCTAAAACAGAATTTCCTGCCATGATAGAGATGTTCTCTATCTGCACTATCCAACAGTAACCGCTAGGTACATGTGGCTAGCAAGCACATGAAATGTGGCTAGTGGACTGAGGAACTTAATTTTCAGTTCTATTTCATTTTAACTTAACTAGCCACATGTGGCTAATAGCTATAGTATCAGACAATAAAGATTTAGATTAATTCACAGGGGTTGCAAAATGATATAATTGAAGATAATGTGTTAAGCATTTAGAAGCAAGAATAGATAGAAAAGGGCAACAAAATTACAAGAACATGGAGGAGAATGGCAGAGTGGTACAAGGGTAGAATGTATTGGGGAAAAGGAGAAAAGACTACAAAGTGAGATGTAGTTCACCCATGAGGGCCTGGTTTGGCCTTATTTTGTTGGCAACAGGGAACTATTGAAGGGTTTTGAGCAGCGAGGAGACAGACACATAATTCTGGAGGATTAATCAGTTCCTCTTAGATAGGACTGATTCCGGGAGTGAAGAGACTAGAGGCCAAAGACAGGCTAAATTTGATGAAAGTGGGAATGACAATGGGAAGGTCTGGCTGGGAATCGGTAGACCCGTTCCCTCAGGATGGCAAAGTCTGAACCTTCAGGTGGTTTTGTGTCCAGGTTCCCGTTTCTGTAGGTCCAAAGAGTTGATTGTGAGTTAGTCAGCAGGACCTCGCCTCAGGGACTGACCAAACTATGGTGGGGTAATCACACTTCCTGGTGACTTCGGCGCTAGAAACCCACATCTTCTCCCTAACCCCGGAATTTTCTGTCCTCCAGAAGTCCCCCTGGAGTTCACAAGTTCTTGGAGTATTCTTTGGGACCATACTGGAAGTATATCTCTTGGTTACACATTTCTACAGATTGCTATTTTCCTTCCTTACATTTCAATTAGCATTTCTCAAAAGTTGCCTATACTTCCCTGGAAGGAATTTGGAGGAGTTAGTTATCCCCCTACTCCCTGCTAGTGAACACTCATGAAGCTGGAGGTGGGAAAGAAGTGAAAAGAGAGAGAGTAAGGAGGGAGAAGAGACAGACCTGGGTGCCTTGCTGTGGGGGACCAAGGGAGAGGGAAGACAAACAGGGGTCTTGGTTCCAAGGCTGCCAGTGCCTGTGTGCCTGGAAAAATACAGCATTACCTCTGCATGTGCAGTGTGAATGAAATCTGTGCTCCCTTTATGCCTACCCTGAGGTGGCTTGTCAGAGTCCCCTGAATCCCTGTCACTGTAATTAAACACACAATCTTGTAGTTGCTATAATCAGACCAGAAATTTCTCAGAAACTAAAGCCAACATCTGGAGGGTTCCCAGGAATTACCGGAAGTCAGGCACATCCCCTTCCCCACCCCCTCAACACTTTCTCAATACTCAGGACTTATGGGCCCCCTGCCACACCCAGAGGAGAAACATCTGACCTGCTTCCGGTTTGGATTACACACGGCTGGAAGAAAAGAGAATTGTGCTCACCTCTGCTTATTGGACTGCTGGGACCAGCCAGCAGCAGGGTTGAACTTTGTCTTGAGTGGGGACATCATGATCCATTTCCTTGGGCCCCATCCCTGCCTCTTCCTGGTCATTTGGACACTTTTCCCATGACCTAAATCCAGTCTAAGGAAATGACAGTTGCCAAACATCCATTACAAGAGAATCAGATGGGAAGGACTGTAAGGTCCAGCTGATGTAGCCCACCCTTTGTCACAGGGAGGACCCCGATTCCCTCCCAAACCTAGAGAAGGGAAGGGGTTCTCAAGGCCCCTTAGCCAGCTAGCAGCTGCCAGGAACCAGCCTGCTGTTCTAACTCCTTGTCCAGGGCTCTCCTCCACAAAGAGGAGCCAGCAGGGCAAATCCAGTCTACACGGGTACTTATTCCCTTGGTCTACATGGCATTTTTAGAATTTCTGAAAGTTACCATTTTTAAAAAGTGGGAAAATTCACCTAAATACTTGGAGTTTTGGCTTGTCTTGAAAAATTGGAAGATCTGGTGTACTGCATTTATTTATGTATCTATTTGGCCTCAATAAGGATCTGCTCCTAGAATGCTGTGTTGCACCACCTTCGCACCATCTTTGACCTAGAGATTATCTACTCATAGTGGCACAGATAAGTGGCTTTGAGGTGGAAGCCTAAGAAAAGTCCACTCTCAATCCCCAAAGTTATTTGTGGAGTAGTTTCTCCATATTCATATATTTTTTAAGGATTTTTATTTTTAAGCAATCTACACCCAACATGGAGCTCGAATTTACAACCCCAAGATCAAGAGTGGAATGCTCTAATGACTGAGCCAGCCAGGCGCCCCTCTATACTCATATTCCTTTTTATTTTTCATTTTTTAATGTTTATTTATGGTTGAGACAGAGAAACCGAGCACTAGCGGGGTTGGGGCAGAGAGAGAGGGAGACACAGAATTCGAAGCAGGCTCCGGGCTCTGAGCTGTCAGCACAGAGCCCGACGCGGGGCTCGAACCCACTAACTGTGAGATCATGACCTGAGCCGAAGTCGGACACTCAACCCACTGAGCCACCCAGGTGCCCCTCCATATTCATATTCTTGATCCCAAACCCTCTACTGGAAAGACCTTTTGTTTGGGCGTTAGGACACCCGAGTTCTCATCTCACCTCTGTTCCTAGTGAGCTAACCCATTTCGAGGTAGTAGAACTTGTGCCCTCGGGTCCTCAGCTGTTCCCATCTGTAAAATGGGCTGAAGGTCCTCCGTTGAGACCTCCAGGGAGTCCCGGGGACTCCGCTGACAAGCCCCTCATGGCCGCCCACAATCACCCGTCCAGCTCCGGCACTCACCAAACGGCTCCACTCTCTCTGGGAGGCGCCAGGGCTCACCCAGAGCCCGAGTCAGGGGGCGGAGCCTGGCGTCGGCGGGGCGGGGCGTCGGCAGGCAGGCCCCAGTGCCAGGTGCGGTTTGGTCCTCCCCGGGCGCCGTAGGCGGCGCATCCAGCTAGCGCCCGGGGCCCCGGTCCTCCCGCGCCTGAGGCGGCTGCGAGCGCTGAGTGGAGTTGCCGTGGTCCCCACCACCTCCTCCCCATTTCCGCGTCCCCGGGACCATGGCCGCGCAGGCGGGTAAGGAAGGGCCCCGCCGTCCTGTTCCGCCGTTGTCTCGGAAACCCGGGCCCAGGGCGCCTGAGGGGAGCTTGCCGACTCGGGGGGTTCGGGCTGAGTGGACCCCCGTGGATCCCGGCTCCTTAGCAGGAGAATTGAGGGAGTGAGCACAATGCTCCGCGAAGAATCGGAGGTTGTGGGACTTTGGGAATTGAGGGGTCGGAGACAGAAGGATGCGAGGGGCATGCGGGTTTGGCCGCGAGGGTTGAGGTCCCTGGAGGAAGGGATGCTGGCTCTTTGAAGGGGCCAGCTTTTTTGTGTGGATCTGGTGGCCGCAGGTCCCCAGATGAAAACTCTTTTCTAAGGGGGCGCCTGAGTGGCGCAGTCGCTTAAGCCTCCGACTCTGGGTTTTGACTCAGGTCATGATCTCACGGTTGGGGAGTTTGAGACCCGCATTGAGCTTGTCCTGACAGTGCCGAGCCTTTTTGGGATAGTCTGTCTGTCTGTCTCTCTCTCAAAATAAATCAAAACTTAAGAAAATAAGATTCTTTCTAAGAAAGCTGGAGGCCTGAGTTCCCTTGGAGTGCGGGGTCCTCAGGGTTTGGGCCAGTTATGTGGGGATGGAGAGTTTTCTGTGGGAAGTGAAGGATAGTTCTGACTTCTGACCGGATCCAAGGCCTCTCACGGGTATCTTGGTGCCTGTGATCTTAGGCAGGCCTTAGGGCTTGTTGCAAGAAACTGGAGTGTGGGCTCCCTTGGGGTTTAGGACACAGATTAGGGGTTAAGGGAAAGAATAGAGCATTCTTCCTGGGGTAGGTAGGCCCCTTCGGGTTCTGGACCCTCCATGGGAGCTGGGGCCTCTCTTGGCCTCTCTGAGAGGAGAGGAATATGGCCAGACACCTCTTAGAACAAAGAGTTGTCCAAAGGTGAAGGGTAGCTTCAAAGTAGATTAGCTGGGCCTACGGTCCCCTCTCAGTCACCTCACGCACTATCCTGGAGCTTCCTGCCCTCCTGGCATGTCCCCCTGCACTAGAACTTTCTATTGCCTCTGTTTCCCAGCCACCTGTGTGGGTGGCACAGCCTCTAGGTCGACCAGGGTCAACATCCAGAAACTTTCTAGAGGTGACAGAAGGGAATGTTAGAGGAGGGAGGCTGTCTTGGATATCTGCCCCCACTTCCTGGCTTTCAGCCTGTGGACAGTCACTTCCTCCATCCTGAATACAAGGACCAGGCCACCAATGGGTCATTTCCTTACTATGGAAGCATGAGATTTTTCATTCTGCATAATAGGCTTCTGGAGAAGGCTGGAAGTATAAATGCTCCCTGTCCCTTTCTCTCTGATTTTTTTTCTTAAGTTTCCAGAGTTTTTCAGTTCAAATGATTTCCAGTGACTTTTTCCAACCTCCATGTATGTAAGTTACCTGTCTCAAACCTTGATTCACAGAAATTTGTTAAAGATCTTAGAGTGCAATAGTGTTTATTAGATTTCTCTGAGTGAACCAAAAAGCTTTCTAGAGGCGTTAAAGTGTCTAGGTGCATTAGTTTAGACCTTTGTCCATATGAATATTTGTTGGATACTTTTGTTGCTTACGCAAGCACTGAGTAGTATAATGATGAACAAAATGAATACAGTTCTTGCCTTTGTGGTAAATACAGCCCTAGAGATGGCTAGTAAATAATTGAGGTAATAATAGAGATAAATGTTATAATAACTTGAGATAAACAATAGAAGTAAGTGCTGTAAGAGTACACCAGGGTTGAGGAGAGTGGAAAGAAGATACTTTTTCTTTAAAAAGCAAGTTTAGAAAGCTGATCCTTGAGGATAAGTAGAAATGAGTCCAACAAAGAAAGGGCAAAGAACATTCCAGTTAGATGGAGCAGCCTAAAAAGGTGCCTGTGAAGAACTGAGAGTAGGCCAATACACTTTTTTTTATGGACGGGGAAACTAAGGCTCAGAAATGACTAGTTCAGGGTTGTACAGCCAAGTAAATGGCGGTGATCAGAATTCATATTTTCTAACTTCAAAGTCAGTGCTTTATCCTCTCACAAACACCAGAATCCTTTATTATCACAAACATCAGAATGAGGTTGTCCTGTGGAGTCAGAAGGAAATGGGGCTTAAACTTCTACTTGTTCTGTCCAAACTGTTCCAAGACAAGTTAGATTCCAGTGTAACAGGAGAATCAACAACAAAGAAACCAAATATTTACTGAGTACTGTGATGTCTAAGACACTGGGCTGGGCCAAGTTTTACCTCTTATAAATTTTAACAGATGCTAGAGCCAGGAGAGACTTGTTTTACGTATGAAGAAACTGAGACCCAGGGAGAAAAATGGATTTGTCTAGGGTCACTCAATTAATAGTAGAGCCAGGACTAACCTAGGATTTCTCCTCCAGTGTTCTTTCCGATATGCCAGGCTACTTGAGACATAGCACATAATAAGTCCTTAATAAATATTTGTGGAAATGAATAATATGTGGTTTGTGCCTTTGAGAAATTCATTGTCTATTGAGAGTAACTAAGAAAAAGAGCAAATTATTGTGATAACATTATGGAATTTAAAAGGTGTTGGAGAACTGTATTCATACATCCATTCCACAAATATATATATTGAGTTTATACTATGTGCTAAGCACTTCTCAGCCCTGGGGGATACAGCAGGAAACAAAACAGACCAAATCCCTTCCCTAAAAGAATATGTGTTTTTGTTTTTGTTTTTAGCATTTATTTATTTTGGGGAGAGCGCAAGTGGTGGAAGGGCAGAGAGAGAAGGGGACAGAGGATCTGAAGCGGGCTCTGTGCTGATAGGCTGACAGGAGCGAGCCCAATGTGGGGCTCTAACTCACTAACAGAACTGTGAGATCACAATCTGAGCCAAAGTTGAACATTCAGCCAGCTAAGTCACAAACATGCCCCTCAGAGTGTGTGTTCTGATGGAAGAGAGACAATATGTAAACATTACGAATATAAAACATCAGGGATAAATACTCTGAAGAGAAATAAAGTAGGATAAAGTCATAGAAACAGTTGGAGGTCAGGGAAGGGAAGCCTCCCTGGTTAATGACATCTAAGCAGAGAAATGAAGGAAGGGAATAAGCCATTTGGCTATCTGGGGGAAGAACAATTCAGGCAGAAGGAATAAAAGGGAATGAGCAAAGGCCCTGAGCCAGGAAGGTGCTTGGCATGTTTGAAGAACAGCAAGGTGTCCAGGGTGGCTACCAGATTGGGTCAGGAAATGCTTCTAGGAGGTAAAATTTGAGAAGTCTTGGGTAGATTAAAAGTGGTGGGAGGTGAGGGTGCAGTATGATATCCTGGGAGGGAAGAAATTGTGAAAGTAGGACGCATACCTGGGCAAGTTTCAAGGTTCTCACAAGGGATGGTGAATTGATATGGGTGACAGAGGCAAGAATGCAGAAATGGAGAAGTTATAGGAAGTGAAATATAAAGCTGAGAGGGTAGGTAAAGCCATACTGTGGAGGGTTTAATGCTAGACTTGTGGTGGAATTTTTCAGACTACAGTAGACCATAGATTTAGAGGCAGAGAACATCATGGTGTATGTATTTTGTTTTTAAACTATCAATCTGGCATTGGTGAGCATGATAGATTGGACAAGGGTGAGGAAGGGACCAATCTGGGGGTGGGTACAATGGACCCTGAGCTGAAGTGTTAGTGCTAGGAATGAGGAAGAAGGCACTGACCACAGGAATTACCTCATGTCGGGCAGGGCAGGGTGACTTGGATGGCCCTGTTTGTGGGATGGAAGGAGCAAGTTAGGGTCCAAGAGGACCACAAAGTTTTAAAGCTGAATAGAAATGCATCATGTTCAAGGGGGCTGTATTAGGCTTTCCACATCTTGGTGGGTTTTCTGCGTCTTCTAGAGACTGGCCTGATTCCCAGGATGTGGCTAGCTTCTGATCAGTGCAACCTGGAAAGGCTAGAGTTCAGGGGCATATTAGGAAGGGATGCAGGATCAGTTTGGCATTTCAGTGAGACAATCTAGAGCTCTAACATTCTCTTACAAGTCTACCTTCCTTCTTACTCTTGACCTTAGTTTATATAGTAGCAAGAATTAGACTCTTTTACCTATTAATCTATACCCAACAGTAGCTAGAACATGAAACCATTGCCTCGTTACTCTTGGAATATACCTTGAGCACCTACCCTGGCATTCTATTGTCAAGTCTTTCTACCAGTAATTTCCTTTTTCTAGGGAAGAAATTTTAAATATAAAGACATAGACTTTGGAGTTAGCAGACCTGTTGTCTAAACCCAGTTCTAATACTTGTTAATTGAGTATTTCAGTTTCCTCTTCATAAAATGGGAAAAATAATAATCCTTCAGTACTATTCTTCATCTTATAGGATTTTTATATTCAATTAATTCATGTTTGCATAGTGCTTAAAACACCACCAGGCACATTATAAGGACTCGAAGTGGTTGGTTTTTTTCTCCTATCTTTGACAATAATTAGAGAACTACTGTTTGGGAATGTATTAATTGGTTAACCAGTTCTCTGATAAGAAAATACCTTCCCCAGGATAAGAAACTGCTTATTCATTCACAGCTAAGTAGACTTGTGGTTGGAAGTGAGAACCTGAGTGCTGGAAAGCCATAGGAACCATCTGTCTCACTTGTTTCTCTATCAAGTATCTTATTACTCTACTAAGTTTGCCCTGCTCCCAGCACCTGGTTTGTCCCTCTCTGACATGTGCTACTTCTGTACACATCCCTGTCTCTCACACCCCCATGAGTACTCACCAAGGGCCCCAGAAGTTCATGACCTAGTCTTTGTCTTGCACTTGGGCACATAGAAAACATTTGCTGAATTTGTTTTGAAAATGTTTCCTTAAGATTTTAGAGGTTAGTGTAATTCAACTCAACCTTTTCCCTTGCCAACCCCCTAGATATACATGAAAGAAAGAAGAAAAGCTTTCAGCTGCCAACTAAGTGCCAGGCACTGCAGGAGGTATTTTCATATACATTAAGTTATTTCTCTTAATCCTCTTGGGAGTCCTATAAGGTATAGGTGGTTATCCTCTTTTTAAAGAAGAAGGAAAACAAACTCAGAGAGGTTAAATAATTTGCCCAAGGACACAGAACCAGGTTTCACACCTAGGTTACTTCAGCTCTTCTCCTTGACCCTTACATAGTTTTCCTAATAAACTAAAGGGCAGATGGGAACAACAGCAAGAATCAACCTTATGAGATGTCTGTGTATGTGCCTTAATCCGCAAAATGTAAGGCCCCTCGTTTGTTGTCACCAACTTAGAGCTAAAAGGAGTAATTTGATCCCTCTTCTTATGAAAGAAGAATCTAAGGTTCAGAGAATTCCAGAAGCTCCTTTAAAAATCATCTAATCTTCCATAGACACTCCCATTGGTAATATTTGGAAGCTAGTGAGGAGGAAAACCCTTTGGGATATAAGGGAGAGTATCTAGAGGAATGTTAATCATACTGTTAGTCTTGTTGGTACTCACTTCGTTAAAGTGTGATCTTTCCTTTCTTGATGGTCACCACCAGTTGCTGCCCTGCCCCTCTGTTTCTTGCTTTAGCCTGGAACAAGTGGGATTTATACACCTGACCTGCCAGTTCCCAGGGAGGCACAGCAGTTACCATCCTTGTTTTGTGCTGCACTGAATTGGCTGGGTTTTGTTCCTTGTTCTCATTGTCTAGTGGAATCTGAGAAGCATCAAAGATTTTTCTCAAATGAAAGAATAGGATCTGTGCATGTTGGTGCAGGCTAGGCTTTATGGTCTCATGAACTTTCAGTGCCTGGAAATTTCTCACCACTTTGAAGTCTGAAAAGGACTAGTTTCAGAAACCCAGCTCTCAGACCAAGATTAAGGTGAATGTTAGTGTCTTGTGGGAAAAGCACTGGCTCTGAGCTGGAGTACCAGCCTGAGCCCTTCCACTGACTAACTATGTAGTCTTAAGCAAGTCCTAACTTGTCTAAGGCTGCATACAATAATAAAAATGCAGCTGGTCTGGTAGTTTCCGAACTTGGGTTTGAGCCTGTCTTGGACCAGCTTTCTGATGGTTAGGCAACTTGAGTCTCTTTCTTCAAGCCCATTTTTCTTTCAGAAAAATGAAAAGATTGGACCAGAGTAGATGATTTTTCCAGCCTTACCATCCTGTCATCCTAGTGCCTGCCCCAGTGAATTCACAGATTATTTGAGGGTCACATCACCAGTTCTTAAGTTGGGGGAGAGAAGCATATGTAAACTGATTTTTTAAATATATATATGTATATATATTTAACTGAATATACTTTGTATCAGGATTCAAAAGATCCTGAAGGTGAAAACCTTTGTAATGAGCCATTTGTTGTAATTCTCGCCTCCTTTGCATGGCACATTTACAACTTCTTAAAAGCAACAAATTCCAGTAATAACTGTGAAGGCACAATTTTCTGATTATTAAACACTTAATAAGGGCCCTTTATTGTTTTGAGGCTACTAGGGACATTTACTTAATCAGACTCCCTTTCTGGCCTCTGACAATCAGTAGCCGCTGCTGTTGGTAAGTCTGCAAATAGGAGAGATAAACACTATATAGGGAGAGGGCAAATGTCCTGGTACAGTGAGATGTTTTCCTAGAGGATATATTTCCCAGGCAGACTGGATTCTGGATTGGTCTTTCATTGGGCCTCACAGAAATTGCTAGGTCTTTGTATTATTATATTTTTCTCTTTCATTTCTTAGATTAAAGGTTATAAGAGAGTTGGGATGCCTGGCTGGCTCAGTCAGTGGAGCATACAACTCTTGATCTCGGGGTTGTGAGTTCAAGCCTCATATGGGTGTAGAGCCTGAGTGTGAACCACTCAGTTAAATGTCCTATTCTTAATCTTGGCTCAGGTCTTGATCTCAGAGTTGTGAGTTTGAGCCCTGCACTGGCCTCCACACTGGGTGTAGAGACTACTTAAAAAAGAAAGAAAGGAAAAAAAAGTTGCAAGAGGATCATCAACTTTCAAGGCTGTAGGGAGCTGAAGAAGCCAAGAGTATTCTTTTGAAGAGTATCTGTTTTTGAGAAGCTGAAGGCTCTGGGTGAATATTCTTGCTCAGGTACTTTAACTGAAAAACAGTGCGAATGCATAACAGATAAACTGAGGCCTGCACCTCCACATGTGAGGAGGTAGTCATCCTGAGAGCCTGCACACTTATTCAGTCATCCCTGCTGACTGTTGGAGCTTATCTTTGGAAATTACCTTCATAGTTGGCAGTTGGATCCAATGTTTCAGTTGGATTTGCCACACAAAGAGTGTCTCTTCTGCACCAGGTTTTATGCTAGACCCTGGAGATTTGAAGATAATCAAGGTGCAGTCTTTGTCCTTTAGAGCTGGGAGTGGGGATGGGGGACACAGAGAGGGTGGAACTGAAGGAACTAGAAACATAATGGACTGTAATTACAAAACAAAGGATGTAAAGCAGGTATAAACAAAGAAAGTGAAACAAACACTGCCTGCCTTTGGGGGACCATCAAAGAAGGATAGAAGTTTGATTAAGGGAAAAGGCAGTAAGATATCTTAAACACAGAATAGCTGGAGATGTGAATGCTAGGACGTAAGAACATGAATGTGAGTGGCAGAAACAAAATAGATCAAGGTGTGATTAGAGTAGCCCTTTGTAACAGATGAGAGATAAAGGTTCTTTGGGGGCCACCTTGTAGAGGGCCATTCATTTCTTTAGTAAATGTTCATTAAAGGACTACAGTAGGCCAGGGACCTGTCTTGGTTCCCCTCATCCTTTGGAGCTGACATTAGCCAACTTTAATGAAGTGTGAAGAGCTTGTGTTCCTGACTTAGGACCTGTGCACATGTCTTCCCTCCTCTTCTCTGCCTGGTTAATTCATATTCATCCTGTATTTATTTATTTATTTATTTATTTATTTATTTATTTATAATTTTTTATGTTTTATTTCTTTTTGAGAGAGAGGAAGAGACAGCCTGAGCAGGGAAGGGGCAGAGAGAGAGAGAGAGAGAGAGTCTAAAGCAGGCTACAGGCTCCAAGCTGGATCCCAAACCTTGAACCCACAAACTGGGAGATCATGACCTGAGCTGAAGTTGTATCCTTAACCAGCTGAGCCAACTAGGTACCCCTCATATTCATCCTTTAGAGCTCAGTTTGAAATTATTTCCTTAAGGAATACTTGTTTGCCCTATCCTAACCCCATTTTTCTAGTTATAAACTTGATTTCTCCTTCTTACCACTTGCCCCAATTATAATTAAAATAATTACATTATTGTTTAATATCTATGTTGAATCTCTTTCTTATTTGCTGCTCTTTCCCCAGAATAGTGTTGGATGCATAGTTGGCATGGAATAAATATTTGCTGAAAGAATGACTGAAGCGTGTCCATTGAATTTAGCAATAAGCAGTCACTTTGGCCCTCTGTGAGACAGTTTCCGAGAAGTAGTGAGGGTGGAAGTCAGATTGCAACAGGTGGGAAGTGAGGAAATGAGGGCAGTGATGTGTAGATAGCTTTTTAATATGTGTGGCTGTGAAGGGGAGAAGGGTGGTAGCTAGAGCAAAAAATGGAATCTAGATTTTTTTTTTAATGGGAAAGACTTGAACTAATTCAAATAATATTTGGAAGAAACCAATGGAGAAGGGAGTAGTGGTAGAGATAATGGAGGTGGGATAGGATGGAATCTATTACAGAGTGCCATGCTAAACAGTTGAGCCTTTTCTTATGTGGACACTGGGAAGTCTGGGTGAGCCAGCTAAGACTGTGTGGCAGATTGGGAAAAGAAGACAAAGACCTGAACTCAGGCTGGGGTGAAGGACAGGGAAGGATTGGAGAGCCATTTGGAAAGTGGAACCAGGTTGGTATGAGTGAAGAAAGTAGGGGTTTTGATTTTGTGCTCCTAGAGCCTAGCACAGAGCGGGTTCTAAATAAGTGTTGATTTGGTGTCTTTGAGTTTCTCAAGACTGGGGAAAGGGCAGGTTCTGGAGGGTGTGTCAATAACAAGTTATCTCAGGTATACTCAGAGTGGAAAGTCCTGATCCTTTTTGAATTTTGTAAACAGCCAGAAGTCATCCAGCTCCAAAATGCTGAATTGTTGAGTATGTGGGTGGTCAAGTTAGAGACTATTCCTTTTAGTTAAAAAGTAAAAGTAAGAAATAAGATGTGGCTTAAAATAATGAGACTTGCTAGGGGCAGCACACAGTAGTTCACAAACTGACTCTAAAAACCCTTCCATGCAAGAGTTCCAAAAATATTTCATATCTGTACCTCTATAAATTGGAAGATTCAGGGGAGCCTGGGTGGCTCAGTCAGTTAAGTGTGTGACTCTTGGTTTCAGCCCAGGTTATGATCTCATGGTTCATGAGTTTGAGCCCCACATCGGACTCTGCACTGATAGTGTGGAGCCTGCTGGGGATTCTCCTTCTCTTCCCTCTTTCTCTGCTTCTACTCTGCTCACTCTCTCTCTCTTTCTCTCTCTCTCTCTAAATAAATAAACTTTAACAATTTTTTTAAAAACTTGGAAGATTCATTTGGGTGTCTGTTTTTGTTGAAAACCTTCTTCCTAACTCTTTGTGTCACCCAACTGTCCATAACCCAGTCTTGAGTAAGTCTCTCAGACTTTGAACCTTGGAGTTTGCGAGGATGATAGGGTACTCTCTCTGGTCACCACCATCCAAAAAACCAAAAAGGCCCCTCTTGAGAGTCTGAGAATTTTACTTTTTTAAAAACTTTTATTTATTTTAGACAGAGCACGAGCAGGGGAAGGGCAGAGAGAGAGGGAAGCAGAATCTGAAGCACGCTCCAGGCTCTGTGCTGACAGCTCAGAGCCTGACACAGGGCTTGAATTCTCAAACTGTGAGATCATGACCTGAGCTGAAGTTGGATGCTTAACCGACTGAGCCACCCAGGCGCCCTGAAAATCTGAGAATTTTAGATTCAGGTGGTGATGGGCATATATGTCCTATCACTATGGAACTGGGGAAGAGGAGCAGGTGGGTCAAGGCTTTAAAGCCTTCTGCCAGCTTGTTTAACTCTTCTCTGGAGGGTTGTAAGGAGAACTGTCTGTGTGTCCTGGTTGCCCCAGAATGCTGCTGAGCAATCTTGAAGTGTCTGGAGCCGTGCATTGTTTATTCATGACCCCTGTGCCTGTGAAACAGGGTTCAGTGACTGTCACCGTGCCTGTGGCAGTCTGGAGTTACCCAGAGAGAACAAAGCTGCATACATGGAGTGTACAAGGGAGTCTTGTAACAACCTTGTCCTGCTTTCTAGGGCTGAGTCAGGTACCACAGCTTGATCTCAGCTGCCTTCTTTATTTCAAGAAGTTGGCATCTGAGCCACAGCAGGAGTATTGCGTTTTGTTCCTTTAGGAGGGACATGGATTCACTCTGTGTTATTGCCCATGCAATCTCTCAGCCTATACAGCCCTTCCCCATTCTTTCTCAGCCTCTGGCAAATCTACTCCATCCTTCAAGGTTTAGCTCAAGTATTAGCTTCCTTTACAAAGATTTTTCTGACTCCCCTAAGTGGAATGAGCAGAAATTAATATGGTGGAGTGGAAAGAATATGGGCTTTAGGATGAGTTGGGCCTGAGTTGGAATGCTAAACCTGCTGTTTGGCCTGTTACCCCTTAGCCCTAGGTTTCAGTTCTTCCAACCATTAAATGAGTTTAATACCTGTTTCACAGTATTGTTTTGAGAATTAAATGTAATTGGGTCTGTGAAAGCAGCTAGTAAAAGGCTTGGTATTTAGGAGGAACATGTTTTTCCTTTCTATACCCATAATTTCTTTCTCCCAACTAAAATAGCACTTTGTTTCTTCTAAGGGAAAAATTATAACAGTGAAGAAGGGTTCTTTTTCAGTGGATTTGCTCTTTAAAGAACAGAGATGATGTTATCCAGCAGTCTCCAACATAGAGCTTGGAGAGGATCAACAAGAGGACCGACCTATGATGTTGGTTGAATGAGTGAGGTCCTGAACTCAGTGATGGAACGGAATAGGATAAGGCAATAACATGTTTAACCCAGAGAAGATTTTGTGGGTGCTGATTAGGAACAGTCATAGGAAGTCAAAAGAAAGAGACCTTGTTCATTTCATCACTCAGAGCTATAATAAACAAGGGCCAAAAGTTCTAGGAAAAGGCAGGTTTCGTGGAAAGAGGAATAATCAGAACCATCACTAAAAAATGGAATGAGACCTACTTTTGAAGTCATGAATTCTCTGTCTCTAGGGAGATGAGCAAGCTGGATAAGTGCTTACCCAAGATCTCGTGGAGGAGGGGATTGTGTATTTAGCAGAGCACTGGACCACCCTTTCAATATGTCTGTTGACTCACTTATTCTGCATGGTAGGAATCCCACCCCTGTGCCCCCTGCTACTTTGGGCCTCTGAATCCCCTGGTTTTGTGTGTAGGTGAAGATGCCTGGAGGTGTCGGGGCTGTGGGGACCACGTTGCTCCAAGCCAGAGGTGGTACAGGACTGTCAACGAAGCCTGGCACAGCTCTTGCTTCCGGTAAGTGGGTCTGTCCTTCTGTTTTTGCCAGCCACTGCTTCATGTTCTGGAAAATACAAAAACAAGCTTCTGACTTGAGAGTTTCCATTTTGGTATGGGTTGAGGGGACAGGGAAGAATGTGCCAAGGAAGAGCACAAATGAACAAATGGAAGAGCCACACACGGGCCAGGTACAGCTAGAAATGGTGTAAGGGGATGGGAGCAGCCCTTTCCAGGGTACCCCAGCACCTTCACTTTACAGATGAGGAAACTGAGGCCCAGAAAGAATGACTTTCCCATAGCCACAGTACTGATGACGCAGGTCCCTCAAGGGTTGTTCTTGAGTACAGTTGGCAGAGCCAGCTCTTCACCATAGGATGCCTCCCTAGTTTCCTGCGTTTTGTTACTTAACTTTATTATAGCTCTGTGATTATTTTTTGAAGGCAGCTCAGTTTCTTGAAAATAACAGAGACTTTAAAGTCAGATTTGTTCTGGGGTGCCTGGTGGCTAAGTTGGTTATGCGTCTGACTTCGGCTCAGATCATGATCTCACAGTTCGTGGGTTCGATCCCCATGTCGGGCTCTGTGCTGACAGCTCAGAGCCAGGAGCCTGTCTTTGGATTCTGTTTCTCCCTCTCTGACCCTCCCCTGCTCACGCTGTCTTTTTCTCAAAAAAAAAAAAAACAATAAAGCCAGATTTGTTCCTGTTGTCTGAGGCTCAGTTTCCTCATCGGGGAAACATGGATGTTAAAAATATATCCCATAGATTTGTTAAGATCAAATGAAATCATATATGCCAAGGGCCCAACACATAGTAGGCACCCACTGAATGGTTCTTTCTTTCCCCTGTGAGATTGGAATTTTCAAGAGTGGGAGCTTGTCTGCATTCTCCAGAACATAAAACAGTGCCTAGCCTGCAATCATTCCACATCAGAGGCTGGGTGGGCATGTGTGACCCCGTGGTCTGAAGTAGTAGTAGGGATGTTGCTCACATCCTGAGAATGAGACAGACTGTAGACAGGCACCATGTGCTATAGATTCCAGCTCCCACACACAGCTCTTGTTGCAAAGCATCCCCCGTGCCGATAGCAAGTAATTCAGTTGACCTTTAAGCACTTGCCTCCACTCGGCAACTATGTGGGGAGAGCTGGAGAACTCTATCCTCTGGAAGAGTTGGAGAGGAGCTAACATTTTTCTGCCCTTTCAGCTCTAGGTCAGAGCTCTCCAGTCTTCTCTGTGGATCTAATTGCCTTGGTTCCTCCTTTCATCCTCAGGAAACTTGACTCTACCTTTACTTACTACCTTTATTTAATAAGGATTGGAGCAGATGTTGGAGCTATAAGGAGACCCTAACAGATAAAACCTTTGGCTAGTGCTTTCATTTAGAGCTGAAGCTAATCCTAATGAGTTCCTAGGCTGAGGCTCACTGTGGTACCTAACCCATATGGTCATATTTATTCCTGCTGTTTTCCTATTTGTGTTAATATTTTTCTATCCAAAATAAGCAGGACAGGGTAGAAGAAGCTAATTTTTTTTTTATTTCTGAATTCTCTTAACACAAAAGAACTTCAGAACCAGAAGGGACCACCTGTTGTGTGACATAACCCCTTCATATCACAGCTGAAAGACCTGAAATCAAAAAGACAAAAAGAGTTACAAAGACAGGTCATGGATGACCAGAGCTGACCTTAGTACTGAATTCTTACATCATGTGTGGGTCTGGTCAGATGCTAGCTTGTTAGGGAACACATTTGTATGCTTGTTGTGTGTGTGTCTAAGAGTAGGGGGTAGAGAAAGAAATATATGCATAAATATATGTTCAGAAAGAGGTAAGGAACATTACCATGATGGATGAATGCAGGCTCTAGAAGGAGGCTGCCTGGTTTCAAATCCTGGCTTTGCAATTTGTTAACTGCCCTTGGGTGACTGCCCTGAGCGTTAGGCACCTCATCTATAAAATGGGGATAAGTACTCATCCCACAGGCTGTCACGGAGGATTAAATGTAATTACATTGATAAAGTGCTCAGCATAGCACCTGACACATAGAATACCCATAATAATCAGTAGCTCTCACTTTATATTGTGAGTGTGTTTATATACACCTATATGCATGGATTTATTTCGCTTATTATACACCTATTTGTCTTCTAATGTGGAGCTTCAGGGATTAAGGTTAACTTTGAACTACTCTGGCAAGTTACACCAAAGATCATGCCTATGGGGGAAGTAAAGCATCTGAAATAGGTGTCCTATTTACAGCTTTGTTTCAAGGACGTAGTCTCTCTAATCCAGCTCTATTGAAGGAACATTTCCTGACCTCTGAGCTTTCTCATGAAAACTGGATGACATGAAGTCCTCAGATGGAGCCTGGTAATTTGCCCTGGGGAGACTGGCTACTTTGGAGCTTACTGACTTTTGCCCAGATTTGAGGAAGATCTTCACAGCTGGGAAGGACTATATTTGTCTGACCCCAGAAGTAACCTGGTTGTAAGGAACATGAGGCATCAGCCTGAATGGCCTTTGAAATTTTCTTCCATCCTAGCTCATCTCTGATTCTCTGATGAATTCAGAGTGCCTGGGCACAGATCTGCTGAAAGTCTCCCTCCATGCTACCCAAAGAAACTCATTCTTCATGACTCCCTTTGAGCCTTGCTCTTACCCAGTTGAGTTAGTTACAGTAAAGGAAATGACTTTTCTTTTCCCTTTCCCCCACACCTTTGTTTTCCTAGTCACAGGGTGGAGCTGGATATTCAAGAAATTGCTGGGGTTTGGCCCAAACTCTCCTCCCTTCGCCTTCTCCTTACATTACCCCAGCCCCCCGCATCTGCAGCCACATCCGTAATCCTGCCTCTGATAGCCTTCTGCCAGATTCTCAGGTGCCTGGGACAATAGGAACCCGCTGAAGGCTGGAACCTGGCACTGTACAGCAGAGGCCAGCTGACAAACCTCCTGGAAGCAGCCTAGTCTGTAACTGTGCTGGTGCAGTTGGGCGCCTGGCCTGGATCCTTTTGATCCCTGGACACTTGGCTGACCAGCCGTCCTGCTTCCTCTCCTTAGCCTTCCCAACAGGCCTATTTGGACTCTACGTACCTCTGGCAGTCCTATGGGTTCTAGTGGGGTCATTCTCTCTGAAGCTTGGAACTGGCTTCCCTCTTCATGGGGGAGGCCAGGAAAGTAGCCATACTGCATGTCGTTTGTAACTGAGGTCAAAGTATGGAGCTGGCATGTTGTATAGTGACTTGGCATGTTGGCAAACCAAAGAGCCTTGACAAGCTTTCTGATGATTGGCCTTTCACCTTCATCAGAAGTGTTTAGCCCAGGAGGAGGGGTTGTGGGAAAGAGGGGAAAATGCCTCTATTAATTAGTCTTTATGGCCCTTATTTGGGACTCTCTGGCTTGACCCGGTTCCTAACAGTATTGTCAGAAGGAAAAACCCACCATCCTGAAGGCTCCTGGGAACTCTTGAAGGTCTTCTTTCTTGGGATCATGAACATACTCTGAGCTTTCTCTTTTGAGAAGTGATTTGTAATGCCTATGCTATGGGAAAAGAATAATACAGATAGAAAGCTGTTGTTACTTCATCAGGCAATAGACCATTTCCGCTAAATTTGTGACTCCAGGAAAGGCCGGTGAAGAAATTATGCGCATAGCTACCAGAGACTGTGGTGTAATGGGCTGGGTGATGACAAGGGTGTCTTCTGTGATGCTGAAAACCATGCTCATTTTCTCACCTACACCCCAATCTAAACAAGCATGATGCATCATGATTATAGTAAGAACTACCATTTTTTGAGTGTTTACTATGTACCAGACACTGTCCTAAGGACTTCACATTTATATCATCTAACTTAATTCTTATAACAAGCTAATAACTGTAGTACTGGTGATACCTATTTTGCAAATAGGGAAATAAAAGTTACTTGCTCACAGTCACAGAGCTAGTGACTAGTAGCATAGCTGAGATTTGAACCCAGGTGTTCTGACTCCTTGCTTAACAAGAGTCTCTTTGTATTCCTGAATATGGTCATGTTGTTTAACCTCCCTGAGGGCTCAGTTTCCTCTTCTGTAGCTTCAGAGTACAAACACTTACCCTGCTTGCCACACACAGGTGGTGTCAGATAACATTGAAGGGTATTGGTTCAAAAGCTTTATGAACTCTCAAATGTCAATAAAAGAGCTGTTAGGTTTCTCCTGTCTCTGGCTCCTGGCAGGGGAGTGTGTGGAACAACTCTGCCATCTGCTGTTGTAATGTTGATGTTGCTGCCACATTTACTGACCCAACTCTTTGATTCTAGTTGACTTATTTGTCTAGTTTATCTCTAAGGAAAGAGCCAGCTCATTAAGGCTGGCAGATAAACAGGGGACTGGGGCCTGCCTGACAGAAAACAAACAGCTGGGCCTTCCTCTGCCCCCACAAACAACTCCAGCATGAACACAGGGTGGAAGTCCTAGTATATAGCAGCAGTATGTTACCTTCAGCATGCCTTAATGCTGCTCTGTTCTTTGAGAAGAGAGAACTAAGATCCCAAAGAAGCCCCAAAGCTGCTCTCTGGGGCAGAGATGAAGAGGGGTAGAGTAGAGCCAGAAATGGAGGACAGATATTTATTAAGCATTGTATAGGGAGTTTCACTTAGATTATCTGATTCAGCCCTCACAATAATCCTACAACTGCATTTTACATGAAAACAGGAAGGTCCAAAAAGGTAGAGGAACTTGCTCAGGGTCACACAGAGCTAACATTTGAACTCAGTTTTTCCTGGCGCTGAAGAGGGTCCTCTCTCCATTTGGACTCCCCAGAAAGAATAGTAGCCTTAGAGTCAGAAGAGCTGGATTTGAGTCTTAGCTGAGAGGCTGGCTCTGTAACTGTGGTCAAGTTCCTTTGCCACTATGAGCTTCAATATCTCATCTATGAGATGTGGTGAAAGTAATCCACCTCATGAAGTAGTTGTGAAGATCAAGGAGGTAATGGATAAGAAAGCACTCTGAGGGGCACCCGGGTGGCTCATTTGGTTAAGCATCTGACTCTTGATTTCGGCTCAAGTCACGATCTCACAAAAGAAAGCACTCTGAAAACATGAGGATGGTATAATGTGAAGGGTTAGCTGCGAGCAGCACTTGGCAACTTTGTGCTGACTACACAACAGTTCACGTATACTTTTGAGCACCATTTGCTATATTAAAGGCACCAAATTAGATGCTGTTGGGGATACAGATTTAATATACTGGCCTGGTCTCCTAACTGGCTCCCTCAGATAGCTGAAGAACAGTAATAATGTGGAGCAGTCCTAATAGTGGGCTCTAATGTGACTTCCATTCTCATTCCCCTGAAACAGTGTTCTCTTAGTAACTTACCAGGGGCTAGCCACATTGGTCAGTCCACTGGCTGCTCTTCAGTCTTTATCTTGTATGACCTTCCAAGTTGCACTAGAGGTAGTAGAGAAAAGTGAATGAGATTTTGGAGTCAACCTGCTTGAGTTGCCATCCCAGTTTCTTTTGAGTCAGCTGACCTTGAGTTTCTTTCCAAGTTCTCCTCATCTATAAAAGGGGAAGTAAAATGCTTCCCACTTCAGAAGATTGTTGTGCAGCATTAAATTTGATCATGTATTCAAAGCCCTTAGCACAGTGCCTGGCCATAATTAGGACTTAATAGATGTTAGCATTTATTATTATGTTAGTATTTTTGTTACTGTTGAAACATTCTCTTCCCTTGACTTCCATGACATTTCATACTCTTCTGGTTTTACCCCACTTTTCTGGTCATTCCAATTTGCTTGTCCTCTATCCAGCTCTGAAACATTGCTGTTCCTCCAGGCACACTCTGTTTCTCCCTAGGCAATCTCACCCACACCCATGGTTTCTGCTGTCCTCCACACACTGATGACTCCAAAATTTGTATCTACAATCCAAACCTTTCCCTTGGGCTCTCACCCTGTCTATCCTACTGTGAACCTCTCCTGCCCATCTGAATGTCTTCCAGGCATCCCAGATCCAACTAGACTTTGAATCTTCCTCCCCAAACTAGCTTCTCTTCAGTGTAATCTGTCCCATTGAATGACATGACCATCCACCCCACTGCCTAAGCCAGAACCTGGAAGTGCTTCTTGATACCTCTTCTCTCTCATCCCCCATATCCACACCTGTCATTTTTATCTCCAGATCATATTTTGAATGAGTCCATTTCTTTCCATTTCTCCTACCACCACCCTGTTCCAGGCTACCATTGTCTCTCACCTGGGTGACTAAAGTAGCCTTCTGACTACATAGTCCCTCTCACCACCCAATTCATTCTGCACAGAGCGCCCAGAACAAGTGATCTTAAAAAAAATCTGACCACGTCAGTGTCATCTCTCCATCCTTATGTGCGTCCATGACTTTGCAGCACTTTTTGGATGAAAACCAGTCCTTAGTATGGCCTCCAGAGCCCCTCGTGGCCTGGTCTCTCTCTGCAGCTTCCTGCTTTCTCTACTTCAGTCTCACTGCTCCTCCTCAGGGTCCAAAATACACCCTACTGACAGCCTCTGGTTCTCACTGTTCTCTCTGCATAGAATGCCCCCTCACTCTCTTTTGGCCTAATTAACACTTGCTCATCCTTCAGATCTTTACCTGGATGTCTCGAAGAAATAGTTATAGAATCGGTCATGAACCCCTGTTTTATGCTTTCATAGACTTTCCCTTTGAAGCTTTTTTTTTGTGGTTTTAATTTTATGTTTATTCATTTGATCATCTCCTTAATGACATTCTGAGACCTCTAATAAGTATAACCTGGTCATGGGCCATGGGACATTTTGCCCTTCATTGTGTCACCACTGAGCACATCGTTGGCATGTGAGGGATATTTGTTGAATGAGTTGCCAGGGGTGGCCAAGAGGCATGATGTAAGTGAGGCCTTTCCCTGCCCTTCCTCTTCCCCACATCCTTCCCTAAGCAGCCACTGTGTTTGCAGTTACTGTAAGTGGCAGAGAGGAATTGGTCCTAGACACTGGGTTGTTTTGGAAAATTGCCTGCAATGTTGAAGTGAAAAGTTAAAGCTTTGTCTTCTGCCCCCAGAGGAGCCAGAGACGATGACCCAGGAATCTTGTTCAGCAGCAGGTCTTGACCCATGCTTCTTTGTAGGTACCACCCAGACAGGAACAAATCATGAAGAGAAATGCAGTAGAGGGAAAAAATGATCCAGCTACTCTAGACCAAACTAATTATGAATTGAAATCTGACAAATTTCAGTTCTAATTGTAGGTTTTTTTATTTGTTTTTTAAATTTTAGAAATCTTTGAAAGATGACAGCTAAAGATGTACATTAAGTATTGAGTGGAAAAAATGGAATATTTACATAATATTTTTTGCTTATGGGTGATTTGGGGCAGGGAGGGGGTAAATAGGTTGGTGATTCCCCAAGAAGTTGGAAATGAAGTTTGTCTTGTGGGGGGCTAAACTAGTCAGATCTGCATGTAATAGGAGCAGTTTCATGTGGTAGTTAAGAGCACAAACTAGAACCAGCTTGCGTGGGTTCAAATCCTGATTCTGTCATTTATTAGTCGTATACATTGGGCAAGTTACTTACCTTTTTTGTACTTCATTTCCTCATCTACAAAATGAAGATACTAACCTTCTGCCTGGTTCCTAATGTTATTATGAGGGGTAAATGAATGAAGTCCTGTGTGGTATTGGGTAAGAACAGGGCTTCCCATGGAGTGAACACTCATGAGTGTTAGCCATTTGTTATTAACTGCTAGGGAGCCAAATGTCTCCCAGAGCTGAATAATATGTGAATTGGTGATTGTTACATATCTGAAGAAGTAATGATTTTTTTTAATTAAAAATTATTTTACTTGGGGTGCCTCAGTGGCTCAGTCAGTTAAACTTAAGCGTCCAGCTTCAGCTTAGGTCATGATCCTATGGTTCGTGAGTTCAAGCCCTGTGATGGGCTCTGTGCTGACAACTCAGCCTAGAGCCTGCTTTGGATTCTGTGTCTCTTTCTCTCTCTGCTCCTCCCCCACTCACACTCTGTCTCTCTCTCTCTCTCTCTCTTTCTCTCTCTCTCTCTCTCTCTCTCTCTCTCAAATTAACACTTAAAAAATTTTTTAGGGGTGCCTGGGTGGCTCAGTCGGTTAACCATCTGACTCCGGCTCAGGTCATGATCTCACGGTTCGTGGGTTCAAGCCCCGCATCAGGCTCTGTGCTGACCGCTAGCTCAGAGCCTGGATCCTGTCTTCAGATCCTGTGACTCCTTCTCTCTCTCTGACCCTTCCCTGCTCATGTTGTCTCTCTCTCTCTCTCTCTCTCTCTCTCTCTCTCTCTCTCTCTCAAAAATAAATAAAAACATTTAAAAAAATTAAAAAAATTTTTTTTTACTAAACTGGGGCAGCCACTCTGGAAAACAGTATGGAGGTTCCTCAAAAAGTTAAAAACAGAACTACCCTATGACCCAGAAATTACACTACTAGGTATTTTCCCTGAGTATATAAATGTACTGATTTGAAGGGGCACATGTGCCCTGATGTTTATAGCAGCATTATCAATAGTAGCCAAATTATAGAAAGAACCCAAATGTCATTGACTGATAAATGGATAAAGAAGATGTGTTATATACACAATGGACTCTTACTCGGCTATCATAAAGAATGAAATCTTGCCATTTGCAACAATATGGATGGAGCTAGAGTATATTATGCTAAGTGAAATAAGTAGGTTAGAGGAAGACAAATACTATAATTTCACTCATATGTGAAATTTAAGAAACAAAACAGATTAATATAGGGGAAAGAAGAGAAAAACAGAGAGAGGAAGGCAAACTATAAGAGACTCTTAACTATAGAGAACAAACTGAGTGTTGCTGGAGGAGAGGTAGGTGGGTAGATGGGCTAAATGGGTGATGGACATTAATGAAGGCATTTGTTGTAGCACTGGGTGTTGTATGTAAGGGATGAATCACTAAATTCTACTCCTGAAACATACACTATATGCTAACTAACTAGAATTTAAATTAAAACTTGAGGGGCACCTGGGTGTCTCAGTTGGTTAAGCATCCAACTTTGGCTCAAGCCATGATCTCGCAGTTCATGAGTTTGAACGCCACATCTGGCTCTGTGCTGATGGTGCGGAACCTGCTTCAGATCCTCTGTTCCCCACCTAACCCCACACCCCTTCCCCACTCACTTGCTCTCTCTCTCTCTCTCTCTCTCAGAAATAAGAAACATTAATAAATACTTAAAAATAGGGTTTTTAAAAATTTTTTAATGTTTTATTTATTTTTGAGAGAGAGATAATGTGAGCAGGGGAGGATCAGAGAGAGAGGGAGACCCAGAATCTGAAGACAGGCTCCAGGCTCTGAGCTGTCAGCACAGAGCCCAATGCAGGGCTTGAACCCATTAACTATGAGATCATGACCTGAGCCAAAGCCCAACGCTCAACCAACTGAGCAACCCGGGTGCCCCGAAAAAAATACTTTAAAAGCCAGAAGGGGGCGCCTGGGTGGCTCAGTCAGTTGGGTGGCTGACTTCGGCTCAAGTCATAATCTCACAGTTCCTGGGTTTGAGCCCCGTGTCAGGCTCTGTGCTGACAGCTCGGAGCCTGGAGTCTGCTTCAGATTCTGTGTCTACCTCTCTCTCTGACCCTCCCCAACTCACATTTTGTGTCTCTCTTTCTCAAAAATAAATAAACATTAAAAAAATTTTTTTAATAAATAAAAGCCAGAAGAAGAATAATGAGTGACCAGCAGTGAAACAGAAAGTGGAAAATCAGTGAGGCAAAACTATTAATATATCCAGATAAAAATATTGAATCTGGATTTGGTCACCAGGGCTGGTTTGGCTGGCCTGCTAGTGCCTGAATGAAATTTTTCTCCATGGCTGCTCATCTCCCTTTAAGTCCATACTCACAGAACAACCTTTGATGCCTAATTCAGCTTTTTGGACTTCTTGATAACAGGCAGGGTCTGGAGGTAGTACTTTTATGGGGGATGTGGGTGTTCTAATTTCAAGTGTCAATTCGTAAGTGGATTGTGAGGTTCATAAATGGTTAGAGGCATCCTAGAATGTCTGTACCTCTCCAGGTGCTATGAAGCCCTGTTTTGGGACCTCAGAGGCCAAAAACAAGGCTTCATTGAGTTAGAATCATTCAGTCAGTAATGGTCGCCTTGGAAAAGTCTCTGGATGATCAACCAGTCAACCTTTCTCTGACTACAGCCCCTGCCTCATGTCTCTCTTCAGTATTGACCTTCTGTGTGTGGAATTTTTTGCCTACCTAATAACTCCTTCCTTTTACAGAGGAAGAAATTGAAGCCCAGAAAGTTTTAGTGGCTTGCCTCAGATCACACAGCAAGTTTGTTTTTAGCCAGGTCAAATTTTCAGTTCTTCTCTTTTCAGACCAGGGCCCTTTTCCTGGCATTACCTACAGATTTGTTTTCCCCATTGCGGCCAGAAGAAAATCTATGTAAATAAAGCATTGGACACAAAAGGTTGGACATTCAGTTGTATCACAGAGCAACAGTAGATGATTATTTACAAGACGTTACAACTTCACTCTTATGTGCTTACAGCCCATACAGGAAAACCTGTTGTTAAAATGACCAGCTCAGTAGAGATGCTGCCTGAGGATGAAACCATAGTCTGCTGCTAGTGAACACTTAGCCAGCAGATTTCATGTGTACATTTCTGTAGCCAGCTGAGATATAAATGCCCATTCAAGGAGACTAATTGGCAACTAAAAATCATCACTCTCTTTGGTGTTTTACGTTTTATGTTCTATTAATTGGGAACTCTGCTTGCTTAAATACCTTTGATAACTCTCCACTGCGTGTGGATGACTCTTTCCCCTGGCAGACCTGGCTCTTGGTGATCTGCCCTTGCCCTCTCCTTCACATGTGCCCAGCACTGCAGCTTACGGACCATACTCTTATCCCTTGGTGCACTTGCATGTATTATTTCTTCAGGCTGGAGTGCCTCCTGTCTGCCTGGTAATCAGCCTTTAGATTCAACTAATACATCTCATCCTCTATGGAGGAGCCTAGCCAAATCCACCCTGAACCTTCCCCACCAAACATAGGAGACTTTTTCCCCTCTTTGTTATTCTCATACCTTAGTGATACTCCTGTTGGTATTTGTTTACAAATCTAACATCACTCTTAGAGTATGAAATTCTCCAAGTCTGTTCATCTTTGTATCCCAGAACTTAGCAGAGTGCCCAGAATGCAGTGGGTGCTCCATGTTTGTTAGGCAAATGATGTTTTTGTCAAATGACTGCCTTTTTCTTTGGATATGTGGATGAAGCCCTTTCAGTATGCATCATCACCATCTCTTTGCTCTGCAGTATTCTTTCAGGCAAGAGTTTTCTTCTAAAATGGGAACATCAAGTAAGACCTCTGCCTATAAATGTCATTCCAAAGCTGAAATCCATCAATGCTCAAAGTATGGCATGCCTTCTGCACTGTGGCAGCCCACTGTGCTAATTTGCTTTGTATTTTTCCTCTAAGAGCTGGAATCCCCCCTTCCCTAGGGCAATATTAGGAGGGGTGCTAGCAAATTCTCTTTCTCCACATTTGTCACCATTACCAGGAAAAACTTCCCAAGTACCTCAAGCGAGATTTGAGGGTAGTTTTCTTCTGTTGGTCATCTTCTGACCATACCTTCTGAGGCTGTTCTGTAGTGACCCTGCTTAGATCCGGGGGTGCTCCAGTGTGCTCCCATCTGACTCCCATCTGTTACTGACTCTGACAGTAACATCAGCTGTTTCTGAAATTGGCTAGTGTGAGCCCTTGTGTTTTGTTTCAGTTGCAAAGGTGGCCTTTTCATGCAATGACCTGTGTTCTGGAGTTATCTTTTCCCACCATACCCTGAGTACCACTATAGTATCACTGAAGAAAAAAGAGAGGCAGCCACTGTGGGGTTACAAATGAGTAAGAATAGCACTAGGAAAGTGAAAGTCCCCAGTGAGCCAAGGCTTTACAAAATGTCAACCTCCAAACATTTATATTTTAAACCCAATCCAGGGGCGCCTGGGTGGCTCAGTCGGTTAAGCGTCCAGCTCCAGCTCAGGTCATGATCTCACGGTTCCTGAGTTCAAGCCCTGATTTGGGCTCTGTGCTGATAGCTAGCTCAGACCCTGGAGGCTGCTTCAGATTCTGTATCTCCCTCTCTCTCTCTGACCCTCCCCTGCTCACTCTGTCTCTCTCTGTCTTTCAAAAATAAATTAAAAACATTAATTAAAAATTTTAATAAAAAAAATAAATAAACCCAATCCAGAATAAGAAGGTGAACAACCTATCTTTAAGTCTTTTTCTCATTTGTAGTCAGGGGATAATAGTGATCTATTCTGCTTGCCTCTCAAGGTTAGTGTGAGAGAAGGATGAAATCAAGTGGAAAAGCCTATAGGAAAGAGTAAAGTAGTGGATTCAGTCTTCAGTGTGCATCAGAAACACTGGGGCTTGTTTAAAATGCAGATTCTTGTATGTGGTCTCAGCCATTCCTTTTATGTAGGCTTGGGGTAAGGTCCAGGAGTCTTTCATTTTCAACAGGCTGCCCCCGGGAGTCTTAGGCTGCTGTTCCACATTTTTAACCATGTTTTCAGAAATACCACTCTAAATCAAATAGCAAGTGTAAAATAGTTATTTGAGGCAACTTTACTGTCTCAGACCTGGAATCCAAAGACTTGGGTTAAATCCCACCTCTGCCAATTCCTAGACCTGTGACCTTGAATAACAGCTTTCTCTGTGAACCTTAGTTCCTCATATGTGAAAAGGAGATAGCAACCTCAACCTCACAAAGTTTTGAAAATTAAATGAAAGCATATGTAAGCAAGCCCACCTCAGTGCCTAACTCCTGGAACTTAGTGTTTTGCAGAGTGGGAGCTAACTGTCCACAACTTCTGGAATGTGGTGTCATGTTAACAAACACCCAGCAAAAGATAATCTTTGGCATCCGTCTTAAGTATCATGGAAATCTGGATAGAACCTTAGAAACTTAGTCCAATCCTTTGATTTACAGCTCATGAACTTGAAACGAGGGAGAATGGGAAGCCCAGGATGCATGAGGGTACCCAATCACATGAAATGTGTTTAGTTTTTAGACTGGAAAATTCTTTCCCAGTATATTAAAAAGAGAAAAAAATGAAAAATCTTTTTGGCATAGTAACAGAATCACTATTAGTAACTTTTGGGAAGCTTTGGAGAATGGGGGCAGTACCCCCAAGTATAATGACTAGTTGAGCCACATACCTGCCATATACCAGCCTATTAGTGAAATAAAGATGGAAATGGCCAACTGGCTCAGTTTTCAAAAATTAGGAAATACTGATTTTGGAAAAAGTGAACTCATAATCCTTTTAACTTGACTTCTTCACCAAATTCTGATGGAATTCTATGGAAATTTGTAGATGTTGGAATAGGTGGACAGTGAGCACTTAGAAAAGGAGCAGATCACTAGGATTCAGCAGTAGTGAATTAGCCATGACTAATTAGACTTGAATTCGTATTTTCATTGTGTTGCTAGTCATGAGACCGTCTCTTGATTTCCCTAAGGCATATGATAAGCTCTTTCATGATATCCTAACAGTAAGAATGTGGGCAGGAAATCTAGAAAAATCAGATGCAGGATTCAACACACCCAGCAGTTTGGGGCCCTCTGTTGGAGAGGTGGTATTCCTGAACACCTTGCCACAGCTCATGTTGAGGAAAAGGCATGAGTTTTGAGCTCAGCAAGGCAGCTTTTAATCTCAGTCTTTCCAGCAGTTAACCTTGGATGAATCACCTAATACCTCTGGGTTTCTCTTGCCTGGTCTGTGCTATAGGTATTCCTCGTGAGGTTGTTGCAGGGACTAAACTGGATGATGAGTTTAAAAGCCCTCTGTAAACTGAAAATGCTTTATAAACATTAGTTACCATTGCCATTCTGGTACTGTGGTTGCTCATAATGGGGGTCCTGAGTTACATGTTTATTTAGTGGACATCTGTATATGAAGGGTGAGCCTGGTATGGACCTCATGTCGTTGGATCTGGCATTAGATATGGAAGGGCTCTGAGCCCTTCCTGTGTGTGTACTTAGGTAACTCTTCCCAAAGGAGACTGAGTGCTCTTTTGGAGTTGGATCTGGAAAAAGGAGGAGGCAGCCACCATCCTGAAAATGTAGGAGGCTGCAGAAGGAGCTAAGAGAGCAAAGGTTTGGGGAAGCCTGTGTGGCCAGGTCAGGAAGTGGAGTGGGGCAGGAGGTGGCCAAAGCCATGACCCTGGTAGGGAAGCTGAAGAAACAGCTCCAGGAGTTCTGTGTGCAGTGTACTCATACAGGCTGTGCCTTTGGTCAAGAGCACTAGGAAAAAAGTGTGACGAGGCGTTTGCTCTAAATCTTGGGACTTCTTTGACTATCCATTTATTGCTTTAAAAAGCAACAATTAAGTGTAAGAAAAAAATGCAAACGTTATCAAAATGGTAGAAAATTAATGCTGTTTTTATCCCTGCTTTGAGAGATCTCACTACTTGAAAGGAGAAACTGATAACCAAGTGGCAGAGTTTTCCATATGGTCTCTAAGGATTATGCACATAGAGTTTTTAAACAATGGAATTATTATGTATACTTTCTCTGATGGTAGGATTTTTTAAGGTAACACCTTACCCGGGACAATTCTGTTTCAGTACTGAGGGTCTACCTAATTATTTTTAACAGCTGTGTAATATTTTATTGTATGCCTGCATAATTATATTTATCCCACACCTATTCGTGGACACATGACTGTTCCTAATCTTTTAGTATTAAACTGTGCTGGGTACATGTCTTAGCAGATTCGTACAAATGTTTCTCTGGGCAAAATTTCTATCAGTGGAATTTCTAAGACTCCTGTTTTAAAAGGATGATGGCTGCTGTAGTGTTTCAACACTGCAGAGAAGAGAAGCAGAGGCTGGAAGAATAGTCACTAGTTGGGGGTGGAAATGCTCACCTTTCAAGGTCCAGAAGTGGTAGGTAGAGTCCCAGGTGCTCCCTTTCTCCATTGGAGTCCTCCTGGCCACTAGAGGGCCCCACACAAACACATGTGGTTTCTTGGGTTTCAGATTACCTGACCAGAGCTGCCTTCTGAGGAGAGGTGGAGGTGATGCATTCACCACTCCTCACCAGAGTGCTTGTTTGCGGTTGCCAGCTTTGAAGGCTGTTGCCTCCAGCTTCTCACAGACGCCTTGAAGCCTTTTGTCTCAGCTGGTACTGAAGAATCCGTTTGCTTGGCTTCTGGTCAGGTTGCAAAATGTTCAGGAGATTAGTACCTCTCCTGCCATCTTATCCTGTCCATAACTGTTTGTCCAAGGATCCTTGCAGTTGTCTGTGGCAGCTATAACTGCTGAATCCTCTGCCAACTTCTCTAGGGACCTAGAAGAGCAGTGTTCCATGCAAGGCAGGGCAAGAGGGGGAAGTATAGTTTCGAATATAACCTTTCACCTCCTAGTTCTAGGTAGTTTAGGCCCTTTGAAGTAGGCCTTGAGGAACCAAACACTTGGGTCTGAGCAGCCAGCAGCTTATCACATCTGATGATCAGTCCTTCAGTGGTTCCTCCTGAAGGCTGGATTTATGGAGGTCATATGGATTCTACCTAGGAGGGGCTTCCGCTTCAGCTCCCAACATGGGGAGAAGGCTGCCTCTCTTTGAGGGGGAGGCAGTTTTCATGGCATTGAGAAGCCCTCACACTAGTTCCCCACACACCCACCCACCCACTGAGTCCTTTGTAAGCAAAGTGGGGGGAATAGAGAGCGCTTGCAGCCTCCTGCTCACATTCCTAGACACCGACTCACTGCACCCGCCGCCGCTGGAACAGCAGAGCTGTGTGAAATGTCAAGAGGAGTTATGCTCTTGGGCTCCCTGGCCCCCGTCTCTTTGTGGCTTGCAGTTTCTTCCATCTGCACTCTGTTCATCAGATGGAAATCAGAGGGTACAATTAGAAGATAATTTGCTAGTTCCAGACTTAATTTGGGGCCCCCTTCTTGCCTGATCGAATTACAAGGGAACATAATAGATTTTGGTGAGAAATAGTTGGCTCTGTCACTGGGAGAAAGAGAGCTCCCAGCTCTCCAGCTGGACAGGCCTTTGGGTATCTTGTGTGTTGTTTCCCCTTTCCACTGTGCTCCACCTCCTCTGTGGCTCCTGTGTGGCCCCCAGGTTGGGATCCTGTTCACCTCCAGGCTAGCTCAAGAGGTTTAAATGCCACTAGAGACCAAGGAAAACAAGAAGCCCTCATAGGGCTGATAAATGTTGAAGCTGGAAGCTATTTAGAGACCTACCCAAGGCCCAGACAGAGGCAACTACTTACTGAAGGCCACATAGCTAGCCCAAAGTGGTAGTAACAATAGTCTTAATGATATTAGCAGCTAACATTTATCAACTCTTAATGTGTTCCAGACCTTGTGCCAAGGGCTTACGCGCAGAGCATTGTCGCATTCAAACCCAGACAGTCTGGCTCTGGGCCCAGACTGGGCGCTAGCATAGCAATGGCGGAGCTCAGTATAGAAAGCCTGGGTTCGAATCTTGGCTTCACCTCATGCTTACACAGCTGGGTAACCTCACACAAGCAATTGATACTCTTTGTACTTCAATTCCTATCTCTATAAAAAGGGTGAAATCATAGTGCTACTGACTATTATGGGTTAAAATTCATTCATATGTGTGAGTGCTGTGAGCAGTGCTTGGTGCAGGGTGAATGCCTGGCCAGTGCTTGTTCCCTGCTGGCTGCTTCTGGGGCTGGAGTGTGGTATCTGCATGGCAGTAGATAAATGTGGCTGAGTTTTGCACACATGCCAAAAGCTGGTCTTCACTATTAGAGGCAGTAAACAGAGTGGTTGAGTGTCTTCGCTGCAGAGTAGAGGTTGGCAAACTATAGCCCGTTGCCTATTTTTGTATGGCCTCTGATTTTTGCAGTTTTTATTGGGGGTGGGGAAGCAAAAAAGTGTTTCATGGCACATGAAAATTACATGAAATTCAAATTTCGCTGTCCATAAATAGAGGTTTATTGGAAAACAGCCACGTCCGTTTATATTTTATGTACAGGCATTTTCACACTGAAATGACAGAGTCTATATTTGTGTAGGCCTGCAAAGCCTAAAATATTTATTCTCTGGCCCTTTATGGAAAAGGTGTCCTGACCTCTGACCTACATAGCCACACTTACTGGGTTTGAAACCCAGCTATACCACTTATAGCTGTTTGTCTTCAGGCTAGTGATATAATGCTTCAGAACCTCAGTTTCCTCATCCAGTAAATGGAGTGGTAACATCTACCCCCATATATTGGCAATTTAAGTATGATAGATGACAGATGCAGAGCACTTAATATAGAGTCAGGAACATACTAAGTGTTTAATAAATGGTAGCTTATTACAGGGTGCAAACGCAATCTCTCTTATCACACCATGTGTCCAATCAGTAGAAGAATGGGAAAAGGTTCCTTGTAACCTTTGCCACAGACTTTCCTGTCACGGTGATAGGGTGACTTCAGTGGAGAGGAATGTGTGCCTTGTGGGAGAGTGCTGCTGTCACTCCCTCAAGTCCAGCAGTGGGGTCTGGATGTGTCCCAATCTAGTAACCTTGCTTTTCCCCTCACAGTTCTGCAGGCAGGGGAACAAGAGGCTTTCCCAATGGTGGCCTCTGTTTTGGTCATCTCCTCATGTGATGCTCTTCAGCCAGGCCACCACTCCAGATACAAAGGCCCATCATCCGCACAGGCACACTCAGCCTTGTCCTCTTTCATGCCTCATTTTTCTGTTTGAGAAACTTCATTACCATGGACACAGTGGAAGAAGTGCCACTGCCCACCGAGGCCAATGGATGGCATTCTGGCAATGAAAGAGAGGTGACAGGTGATCTGGGCTCTAGTCCCTGTGCTGTCTCCTACTTGCAGAAGGGCTTTGAGAGATATTTCCCCTTGAAGAATCAGAATAAGCTCCGGCCTCAGAGCTCTGGCTCTGGAGCTCTCACATGGGCCTACATTTAAATCCCAGCTCTGCCACTGAGTAGTATTTTGGCCTGGGTTGGTCAACTAATCTCTCAACTTTGATTTCCTTGTTTATAGAGATAATTCCCATCTTGGAGAAGTGAGAGAGTGCTTGCATAGTACTTGCTACATGGAGAAATGTCAGGTGTCAGTTAATACTCCAGGCTGTCCTGAAGCGAAATGGCAGCCCCATTGGCTAGCCCTGGGGGCTGCCCCCAGGGTAGGCAGAGGGAAAGGATGAATGAGGACCCTGGCACCAGGACCCAGTAGATGCTAACCCAGAGCAGAAAACCTATAGGGCAGTTCTCCAGACCTGGGTCTCCAGATCAGTCTCTCCAACCCCGAGAACTGCCACTCCCTGCCGCCCCCCCCCCCCCCCCCCCCCCCCCCCCCCCCCCCCCCCCCCCCGCTTTTTGGAAAGAGGCGTGCCTTGGGCCTGGACTTGGTATCCTTTGCTTTCCTTCACCTCCGAGCAGTTTCTATCCTTTGGGCAGCTCCTCAGGCTAGGAACACTTTGGGGCAGATGGGCTGGCCCTCTTTTGCCCTACCCTTCCCGGAGCTCAGGGATGGACGCTCAGTCAGTCCTGGTTATTGTCTATGGCGCTAGCCTGCTGCCTCCCTCCAGCTCAGCTCCACCCCTTGCCTGCAAGGTCTGTTTCCTAATAGCTGCTCCAACCACACACCTCGGTTCCGCGAGGAGCCCCTCCTCTTCCTCCCTCCCCTCCCTCATCAGGGGAGGGACCGAAGGAGAAGGCTAACTTGACAGCAGCGCTTCTTTCTTAGCTAGTCACCGGCCCCTGCCCAAGAATCCCTGTGTGTGTGTGTGTGTGCGCGAGTGTGTGTGTGCGAGTGTGTGTGTGTGTGTGTGTGTGTGTGTGTGTGTGTGTGTGTGTAGCCTCGGCAGAGAGGTGGTTCTCCCGTAGTCCACAAGGTCTGCCGGAGCTTCTGAGGACTGGGGAGGAGCCATCCCAGCCATGAGCCCCTGTGGGAATCTGCCAGGGGGCAAGTGGCCCGGAGTCCTCACGCCACTCTGGCTGCTCCGGAGGGAGAGGTGAGCGCTGGGCAGCCCGCCCACAGCCAGAGGTGCCGGGAGCCCTGGGCCTGTCATGGTGGCCGTCCACAGCCAGCTTGAGGCACTCCCAGACGGGTTTGCAGCTGAGCTTGTTTATCTGGTGTGGGAAGAAGATGGGGAGTTACTTGTCCGTCCCGGCATACTTCACCTCCAGAGACCCCTTTCGGTGAGTTGGGCTCTGAATCCCTTTTTCTATCTCCTTTTCTGGCCCCTGGTCCTGAGGAGAGGGCAGAGGCCTCCCTAAACCTGCATCTCCGATTTCACTAGTCCTTTGACCATCGGTTCTGTCAGGCCGAATCTAGTAGAAGCTGTTCCAAGCACAATAGGCCTGGTGAAGGCTCGCACCATGGTCTAGGAATGGTGAGGTGAGGGATATGCCCAGATAGAAACTCCTGGAGAGCTCTGGCTCTCCTTCCTTCTCAGGCACACCTGAAAGAGCCTCCAAAAGATGCCACTGACCCTGCCTGTTCTTGGTGTTACTGCTTCCGGGGGAAGAGCACAAATGGGGTGCTTTCTTCCAGCTCTCACATGTCTTACCTGCAGGCCTTGCTGTCTGCCTGGAATTTGCCTCAACAAGCAGGATGAGCAGGTTTTGGCAAACGGCATGGAAGAAGCTGGCAATACCCAGGTGTGGGCAACCCAGTACACAGTAGGTACTCTATAAATGCTTTTTCTATTAATGGCAGGCATATTGGCCTCTGGCTTTTAAGGGCTTCTGAGCTCCCAGGTGAGTACAGTTGCTAAGGAAGTCCTGGGTAGGTGCTTCCAAGACTGGGGCAGTTGGCTTTGGGGTGTTCCTGAGCTTCGGGGTAGCCCACTCCACCGCCCCACCCTGCCCCACCTGCCCCACGTAGGTCAGGTTCCCAGGCCTGAGACTTCAGGAGCCTTTTTCTGTGGGGCTTCTCAGAGGGAGGTGTGGAAACTTTCTACTTCTGACCTGCCTTTCTTTGCTCACTGCCCCACCCTACCTCCAACAGAAACTCCCCAGGGGGTTTCTGGCCCTCAGGTCCCTTCTTGAATGGAGCCATTCCTGGCTGGGGTGGGGCTTGTTTTCATTCTTTGGGAGCAGCCTGTTGTTCCAAGGGCTGCCTCCCCCTCACCAGTGGTCCTGGTAGACTTCTCTCTTTTGGCTTCCCCAACCCAGCTTCATGCCCAGACCTTGCTGCTGGGATACTAGTCAGGTGGCCGTGCCCTGAGCAGAAAAGCAGAACACCATGTGGTTTCAGGGAATACTGGACCCTGGTAGAGTGATGGGAAGCCTTTGGATGTGGGGGGGGGGGAAGGGAACTTGTCCTCAGTGCTGACTCTTTCAGGCACCCTGCTAAGCACTTTATCCTTTGATTCTCTCAAAACCTAATGGCATTATGTTTCTCCATTTTACTTAAGAGTCAATCGTTTTCAACAGAGTTGAAAGACTGGCCAGTCTTTCTCATATTCGTGAATTTGTTTCATCCTTCAAGAGGCTGTACCTTCCTCTGCTCACACCTCCCTCCAGGGAGGTCTCAGATTTGCTTTTCTCCCCCAGCAGAGAGAGTCCAAAAAGGGCCCCCATACGTTGCCTGGAACATTGGAGAGATGGTAGAGTTCCTTTCTGAAGAGCCAATGGGAATTGATCTTGAGTTTAGGAGGCAGGTTTTACCATGTGGAATGAAGATGCCAAATGTTTGAAATAGCCACTAGTTTAGCCATAGCCTCATTAATCCCTCTTACTCTTTATCCTGAAAAGGCAGTTTAGGGAAGGGGTTGTTCCCTTAGGAGCAGGGAATACTGTGCCCCTTTTAATATCTGAGGACAGGACACAACTCAGGAGCTAAAGCAGATAATGAACTCTCAACCTGAACCTTTGAGGGTCATGTCACTGATGCCGCCCCAGGTCCACCTGTCCTTTGTCTTCCTCTGTCTCTGTGCCTCTGGGAAACCTGACTACCCTCTCTCTGCCCCAGTTCTTATTTGCCCAGCTGGAGTCAGGGTGGGTACCGGCTCACTTTAGACCCTCCCACCTCCCCTAAATGAGAGGCCACATTCCTGGAGCCACTTCTGAAGAGATAGCCAACACTCAGGGCTCTGTTCCCCACAGGAGGGACCACCCAGACCTTCTGCTCTCCCAGGTATCTGTCTAATCAATCACCACTGTCACTAGTCAGAAAATCACTTCCACCATCAGCCTCCTCCCTTATTACAGGGCATACTCAAGGCCTGGTCTCTGACCTGGTTCCAGTCTTCTCCCAGGGCCTCAGTTTCTCCTCTGCAGAGCATAGAATTGGGCTTCCTAGACTCCTGAACACAACCCTTGCCATATTCTGTGAAACAAATTAAGTCCTTGACCTCAAGCCTCTGGGGGAGTACAGAATCCACCGGAGTTCTAGGGCTGCGGTTGCAGAAAAGTGACGCAACCAGATTCCACGGGGACATGATCAGGCGTGACAAGGCACAAGGGAGGGAAGAGGGAGCAGGGAATGAAGAATGTAATTTCTGTACTCTATACACCCCTGCCTGACAGACTGCCCTCAGCAGAGTGCCGCTAGTGTGAAGGGGGAGATACAATTTTGAATTTTGGTACACTTCCAAGTAAGAACACGCCCTCAAATTGGAATTTACAGAAGAGGTAAATTAAGGAGTGACTTTTGTCTGACATCTTTACAGGATTTTTCTTTTTATAGAATTTCCCTTAATGTCTAACATTGATTTTAATGGGTTTGGTTTACATATTGTCTTTTGAAGGGAACAAGTGCATCTTTGTATCCTAAAGTAACCCATGTTTAAAGGGAGAAATTATTCTTAACTCTGCCCAGCTTAGCAGTAACTTTTGGCCTTTGGGCCTCTAAGACTCCTCATCTAAAATGTGAAGGACTTGGATCAGGTGAATGATTCCTATATCTCCACAAGTCATGTGTCTCCTCAGAGACACACAAGCTCTTTTCCATTTTTTCCTAATCATGGAGGCTCTACCCTTAACTTCAGTATGACTGCACAAATTCCTTGAATCTACAGGTTTCCTGGCTTTGGGTTGGAACTGAATCAGTGCGCTCTGGTAACACTTATTTCTTGCTGATCAGAAGCTTGTTATGTGTTTGGTTAATTTTTTTGAACAGGATAACAGCATAGTCCATAATAATTACAGCTTCACTGACAGCCTGTTTCAGTCTATGGGGTCGACCCGAAGTGGGAGTAATAAAGGGATCTTTAGTGATAGAAGACTGGGCTCTGATGGGCCAGCATCTGTAGGAGCCTGTTATATGCAGCCTTCTGTCCCTGGGGGAGAGTTGGCATCCCTGGTCACAGTACCCTCAGGCTTGGCAGAAAAACCTGCCCATTTTCCCTTTTTAGCCCAGTCAGAGCTCAGAGGCAAGGGGCTGGAAACAGCTTTTCCCCAACAGTCTGTCTGCCTATTTTTTTTAAAGATTTTTTAAATGTTTTATTTATTTTTGAGACAGAGAATGAGAAGGGGAGGGGCAGAGAGAGAGAGGGAGACACCGAATCCAAAGCAGGCTCCAGGCTCTAAGCTGTTAGCACAGAGCCCAACGCAGGGCTTGAACCCATGAACATGAGATCATGACCTGAGCCAAAGTTGAGGCTTAACCAACTGAGCCACCCAGGTGCCCCTCCCTGTCTACCTATTCAGGAGGCTAAAGATGAGCATCCAACGAGGACATGGGAGGGCTTATTCTTTTTTTTTTTTTTTTAAGTTTGTTTGTTTGTTTTGAGGGGAGAGGGGCAGAGAGAAGGAGAGAGAAGCAGGCTCCATATTATTAGTGTACATAGCCCAAGGTGGAGCTTGAACTCACAAACTATGAGCTCATGACTTGAGCCAAAATCTATAGTTGGATGCTTTCCTGACTGAGCCGCCCAGGTGCCCCATGGTAGCCTTGTTCTTTAACTTGTGTCAATCCACTGCAATAGTGACTACTTCAACCACATAAGGTTGAAATGTTACCTGTAAACATTTGGTCTGAAAAATTTGCATGTGAGTGAGAGCTGGGCTTATGTCTTATCTTACTTGGCTTCTCCCAGCATAGCACCTTGCCTGTTTGGTCTTGTACATCCTAGGTGCACAGTAGCTGTTTCCTAATTGATAGGAATTGATAATAATTGTTTTCTACTTTATTAGATAAATGATTCATTTTAGGACCTTCTTTACTCAGAAATCTGTGTGGTTCTGGGCCAAGATGCAGATCCATGTTGCTTAGGCACGGGAGGGAAAGGAGTCTGTCTACCTTTGCCCTTGCTGTTCTCAAGTTAAAGAGGGGAGGGAGGGAAATGAACATTTCCTGGGCCCCTGCTGTGAGCATTTGTACATAATTTTCATAAACTGGTGAGGTTATATCCTCAGTGGTGTGCAAACTACAGCCTAGAGTCATAAAGTAACTTGCTTGAGTTAACACAGTAATGTGGACCCAGGTCTTGAAAGAGTTATTTCTGAGAATAACCTAATCTCAACCTGATTATCTTTTTTTTTTTCTTATCTCTCTCTCTCTGTCTCTTTTTTAATTGTGTTCCCTGATGACTCAAAAGTCCTTAGTTTGGGGCCAGTGGCTGGTTTGGTCAGTGGAGCATGTGACTCTCGATCAGGTTATGAGTTTGAGCCCCACACTGGGTGTAGAATTACTTAAAAATAAAATCTTTTTTTTTTTAAGCCCTTAGTTTGGATCTGAGCTGCCCACTAAACTGACCACTAGGGTTCAGTTCATTTTGCAGCTACCCAAGCCCTCGACAGTGCTTTGGGAAAGGAATTTTTGGAGGTTGTCAGTTGTCCTCGACAACTGGAACTGTGATCTCCCATGGCTGGAGGGTTTCAGCTCTGTTCCCTCTGGTTGCTCAGGAGAGGGTGGTGACTGATGCCTCAGACCTCAGTTCAGGGCTCCACCACCAGCTCCGCTACCTCCAAGCTGGATGCCTTTGGACAATCTGCTGCTAGGGCAGATTTTGACTTTCACTTGAAACTTTAAAATATTTGAAAGCTGCGGAAAAAGCTTTGGCTTTGGGAGAAACATATTGTGTCCATGGCCTCCAACAATCTGAGGGGGAATTTTGGGGGGGTAGCACTTTACATTTCCAAAGTGTGTTTTGGGTTCTTTTTCTTTATGTTTATTTATTTTTTTCTTTCTTTCTTTTTTTAATGTTTATTTTTGAAAGAGAGAGAACAAGTAGAGGAGCAGCAGAGAGAGGGGGGACAGAGGATCTGAAGTGGATTCTGTGCTGACAGCAGAGAGCCCAATGCAGGGCTCAAATCCTCGCAATGCAGGGCTCAAACCTGCAAAGCTCTGCACACCGTGAGATCATGACCTGAGCCAAGGTCGGATGCTTAACTGAGCCACCTAGGCACCTCATAATGTTTATTTACTTTTTGAGAGAGAGAGAAAGAGAGTACACGTGTGCAAGTGGAAGAGGGGCAAAGAGAGAGGGAGACAGAGGATCCAAGTCTGGCTCTCTGCTGTCTGCACAGAGCCCAGTGCAGGATTCAGACCCATCAACCAGGAGATCATGACCTGAGCCGAAGTCCAACGCTTAATAGACTGAGCCATCCAGGTGTCCCATGGATTCTTTTCTTAAAAAGGCAGAGACTGCTAGGGAACAGAATGCTGTGGACTAAAGGAAGGAAGAGAATCATTGTGCCATTTAAAATCAGTATGTGTATTTAAGAGGAAGCCTCACAAAGTTTTAACAACTCACAGGGACTTGAGCTCTCATTTTCACAGATGCAAATCCTGAGGCCCAGCTTAGTAGATGTGCTGCATTACTCAGGTGCTCAAGTGATGTAGTCTAGTGGAAATGGCTCCACAGCCAAGTTAACACATAGGTTAAGACTCTAGCTCCATCCTGTATGTGTCAGGTGACTTTCCACTAGTGACTTGACTCTGCTTCTCAGTATTCTGTAAGACATAGATAATCCTGTCACCTTACAGGGTGTGGTCAGGATATAAGTAAGGCACCTCATAGATCGCCCAGAATATGGCTGGCATTGACAGTAACTGTTCTTAATACCTAAGTCTACCACTCAGGTGACCTGAGAACTAGTTGTGTTCTGTGACAGAACAGCTTAGGGACCCACAGCCAGCCTTCCTTTCAGCTGTTCACCTGGCTGTTATTCAGACACACCTGTGTTAGCCGACTGGCTGTGTCGCTGGCTGTGCCCTTCAAAGGCATTCCTTGACATAGATATGTGTACTGGTGATGTCGCTCTCCAGGCAGGTGTTCTTCCCAGAAGGCTGGCGTTGCTCTCTCCTGCATGTCTGCACTCGTTTCTCTCCCCACTCTCCTGGGCCTGGCCAGGGCTACTTGCAGCAAACAAAAGCAGGATATTGGCAGTGGAAAGGAGGACATGTTCTGGTACTCCTGTGCCCTGCAGCACACATACCATTGAGAGGGTGTAACCGGGCCCAGGCCTGCATTTGGGTGCAAATATGTATGCACCAGCTTTTCTTCACTGCAGACAGCAGAAGGGCAGGACCTGGTGACCATGAGCCACAGAATGTTTGTGCTTCCACCTGGACTGCTGGTTCTTGCCACTCCCACCATTTTCAGTTTGGAAACCTTTCTCTGCTAAGGGCTTACTCTACTGGGCTCTTTGTTAGGTGTTTAGTCTGCCAACAGTAACTGGGACACTGCTCCTGTCCTCAGGGAGCTCACAATCTAATGAAGGAGAAAGATAAGTACCTAGGATCTTCAAGTCAGAACCTGGGAAACAAGAAGGAAGTCTCTGCTTCTGGTGCTGGCCCTTTGGTAGGCTTCTCACAGTCATTCAGAACTGAATTTAATGTCCTCACTGCTTCCCTGAATATAGGTGGTAATGTCTCCATTTGTCTCCTTTCACAAATGAGAAATGAAGCAGCCAGCCCAAGATCACGTAGGTGGTGAGTGGGGTGGTTCTGAGATTTGAACTTTAGATCCTCTAGGGAAAGACACTGATATGCATGGAATTAAGGGTATGTGAGGTACAGTCTAATTCCTTCATTTTACAGGTGGGGAAACTATACCCAGAGAAAGAAAAGGCCTTCTCCAAGGGCATGTAGTTCCCAAGAACTTGAACCAGGCCTCTTTCTTCCCAATTCAGAGCTCATCCAGCATGCCTTTTACTTTGAATGGAATTTGAGCTGCATGTCCAAAACAAGGTCTTCCCTTTTTACCTCCTGTAATTCATGGTTCTCACTATACGATTCTAGATATTTCATATCCATATTCTTCATGCTGTGTCCAGCTCTCAAGTCCCTGAAGTTCAGCTTCCATAGAACAAGTAGGAGAGGGCACCTGGGTGGCTTATTCAGTTGAACATCCAACTTTGGCTCAGGTTAGCGTTTAAGCCCCATATTGGGCTCACTGCTGTTGGTGCAGAGCCTGCTTTGGATCCTCTGTCCCCCTCTCTTTCTGCCCCTCCCCTGCTTGTATTCGGTCTCTCTCAAAAATAAATAAACATTAAAAAATGAAGAAGAATAAGTAGGAGATGCTATAGGATGGGGATGGCTGGTGGCAGAAGCCATCAGTATTAAACATCCAGAGGGAACTGGACATTCCGTAAAGAGTGATTCTCAATGTCCTACTTCCCTAGACCTCCCTTGCTCAGTTACTTTCCACAGCTGCTTCAACTCATTCCTTTCTCCCTCCTCCCTCCTGCAGCGCCCAGAAGTAGTAGCAACCCATTGTGACCTCTCACCTTTCACTGTTAATTAAGTTTTGTTTAGACTTTCTCTTCCCCAGCTCATTATGAGCTCTTGGAAATTGTAGTAGGGAACCTTGTATATCTATCTTTTATATATGCAATACCTAGCAAGATGCTGTAATAATGCACTTGCTCTGCTCTTCGCAGTTTGCAAAAGGCTTTCCTCATACATTAGCTCATTTAGTCTTCAATGTTCTTTGTAGTAGTGTGCTATTAGTCACATTTTGTCAAAGAGGAAGAGCTACTGAGAGAAGTTGTCCAGAGCTACGCAGCTAGTGGAGGAAATGGCACATAGTGTAAGCAGCTACCATTATCATCATCTTTAATAGCAGTTAACACTTGAGTTCCTACTGTACTTTTTAGCCTTTTATATAAACCATCTATATAGTTTGATACATGTTATTTCATTTTCATAGTATCCATTTTACAGATGAGGAAACTGGGTCAGAGACGTGAAGTAACTTTCCCAAGATGACCTAACTAGTAAGTGGCAGGGTCAGGATTCACACTAAGAGGCCACGCCATCCTGCCTCTCAAAAGCAAAGATGAGGCCAGTGAAGGGTGGTGTGAAGCCTTGACATCAAGAATAGAGTCTTCACTGGAGAGAAAGAGGTGGCATGGCCTCACCAGGGTAGGGCACCCCTTAGTTCTGGGTGCTGGAAGGCTCAGAAATGAAGAGGAGCTTATCTTGTGCAAACCTCATTTAAGAACACAGACTGAAGGGTGAGCTTTACAGTCAGGTAACTGTAAGGAGAGGAGCTGTGAGTCTAACATGTATATCTTGCACAGTGCTAGTGGAATTTTGTTTTTTCCCATTATTTTATTTTGAAAATTTTGAAGTATATAGAACAGTTAAAGGAAAAGTTCAAAGAACACCCAATGTCTATCCTTCACCTAGACTTAACTTTAAGCCACTTTCTCTTTAACTATGTCCACATATGATGTATTTTATTTGTTGCTGAATATATAAAAGTAAGTTGTAGATATCATGACTTTCACCTTTAATTATTTTAATGTGTTTCTTCTAAGAATTCCTCTATATAACCAAAGTTTCATTATTACATTAAGAAAATGGATAGTAATTTCACAATATAATCTAATGTATAGCCCAAACTCAAATTTCCTCAGTTGTTCCAAAAATTTCACTCATGGCTGTTTTCTTTTTCAATCCAGAATTGAATCCAAGGTTTAGGTGCTGCCTATGGTTCTAGGCTTTTTTAATCCCTGTTCCTTCTCTTCCCCCCTCCCCCCCAATGATTTTAACTTTTTGGAAGAGTGAAGAACAGCAGTCTTACAGAATGACCCACATTTTGGATTTGCCTGATTGTTTCTTAATGCCTAACATAATTTTTTCACAAGAATGCTACATGTTAATAAATGATGTTAATAAAAACTTAATATCAGCATTGGTGTTTGTAATGGGTAGGTTTTTTGAAGAACAGAGGCGACTGGGCTTCTTTGGTTCATTGAGATATCTGTCCAGACCAGAGTTTCTTTTTTTAGAGAGAGAAAGAGAGTGAGCGAGCATGTGCAAGCTGGGGGAGAGGGGCAGAGAGAGAGAGAGAATCTTAAGCAGTCTCCACACTTAGCGTGGAGCCTGACACAGGGCTCAATCCCACGATCCTGGGATTGTGACCTGAGCTGAAATCTGGAACAGAGGTTCTTAATTAGGGCCATGACTAGGCTTCGGACCTTGACACACATACACACACACACACACACACACACACACACACACACACACACATACATCATACCTAAATAATATGTACATTTTCCTTGTATATGCCTTTTTCTGAGAGAGGCTTCTTGACTCTTACTAGATTCTCTGAGGGCTTCAAGACCCAAAAATGTTTAAAAACAAATAAACCAACACTGGTCTGCCAGGTGAGGCATGCAATACAGAACTGATTTCTGGGATCTTCTTTATTCTGAATTGGCTTCCTTTGAGGAGATGGCAGTCAATTATTACTTTCCTCCATCCTGGCTTTGAATCAAAGAGAGGTCTGTCCATTTTGTTATTAGACCTGGGAGCCAGAGGCAGCCTGTGTAGCCTGGTTCCAGGGATCCAGAAGAATTTTTTCTTGTTTTGCCTTTCAGGTGTTCAGAATGCCAGGATTCCCTCACCAACTGGTACTATGAGAAGGATGGGAAGCTTTACTGCCACAAGGACTACTGGGGGAAGTTTGGGGAGTTCTGCCATGGGTGCTCTCTGCTGATGACAGGGCCTGTCATGGTGAGTAAGTTCCTCTTGATCATCAGAGCCCATTGACAGTTCCTCTGGTTTCCCATGGCCTTTCATCTTGAGTCTTCCATCAGTCAACACCTCCCCTTTTATTTCTTCGATCATTTATTTTTTTTTAATGTTTTATTTATTTTTAATACAGAGAGAGACAGAGCATGAGAGGAGGAGGGGCAGAGAGAGAAGGAGACACAGAACCAGAAGCAGGCTCCAGGCTCTGAGCTGGCTGTCAGCACAGAGCCCGATGCGGGGCTCCAACCCACGAACGTGAGATCTGACCTGAGCCCGAGTCAGAGGCCTAACCGACTGAGCCACCCAGGCGCCCCTCTTCGATCATTTAACAGATATTTGTTGAGTACCAATCAAATGCCAAGTAGATCCTTCCTTTAAAAACTTAACAGTCCAGGGGCGCCTGGGTAGCTCAGTAGGTTGAGCATCCGACTGTTGATTTCTGCTCAGGTCATGATCTCATGGTTCATGGGTTCGAGCCTTACATCAGGCTCTGTGCTTGATAGCACAGAGTGTGCTAGGGATTCTCTGTCTCTCTGCCCCTCCCCCACATGTGTGCTCTCACTTGTGTGCACGCTCGCTCTCTCTCTCAAAATACATAAACATTCTTTAAAGTTAAAAAAAAATAAAAACAGTCTGATATTGGGGGTGGGTAGGTGGGTGGGCAGAGAGGAGACATAATACAATGGGACAAAGACCTCAAAGGAGAGCATTACAGGTTGAGAGGAGAATACACGCAAGTTGTGTGCAGGGAATCTGAAAAGGAGACCCTGGAATGGGCTGGTAGAAAGAGGTTCCACCTCTACTGCTTGCTTCAGAAAAGGGCTTTAAGCCCAGTCACAGATTTGCCAACTCTGTGTTGGAGGAACTATGTCTTTCTAGTGAGGACAGTGACTTCTGGGGACTTGTTCTTATGGCTGAAACCAAAACAGTTTTTTTGTAATCTCAGAAATGACACAGAGGCACCAATCTGACTCGTCCTCTGGAAGCTCTGGGGCAGGGAGTATAAAGGACATGTAGATCCTTGATTAGAAATCACTCACCCACCCCTACCCTCCAGCAACAGTGACAACTCACTTCCTCCATCTGTCATCTGTCTACCCTTCTCCCCACCTGCTCACAGGTGGCCGGGGAGTTCAAGTACCACCCAGAGTGCTTTGCCTGTATGAGCTGCAAGGTGATCATCGAGGATGGGGATGCATATGCTCTGGTGCAGCATGCCACCCTCTACTGGTAAGATGGTGTCCCTCTCCCCTGTAAGAGCAGTCAAGAGAGAGGAACAGGTGGCAGTGTGAGTTGGGCAGAAATAGTACAGGGATATCAGAGCACTGGATTCCTATCCCAGCTATGCCCATAACCAGCTCTGTAATCTATAAGCAAGACAAGTAACATCTCTCTGCCCTCTGTCCTTACCTACCATGAGAATAACAATGCTCTGCACTGCAATCTTCCCAGAGGGAGAGAATGGCTCAGAAGGTGCTCTCAGAGAAGGATCCCAGAAAATTAAAGGCAGAGGCCCCTTAGAGTTCATTCAGGCAATTGCCTCAGTTGGCAAAGAAGTCAGGCTGAGGCCCACAACAGGGAAGAGGGCTGGGTTCTTGCTGTGAGTCAAAGGCAGAGAGAAGAGAACCCAGGCCATCTCACCCCTACTTCCAGATGTTGGGCTCCTCTTTCTGAGCAACCAACTGGAATCATGGCAAGGATGGTAATAATGGGACTGTGGGTAGGTACTATTGCTTGAAGCCACATGGTATGCTGGGTCGGGCCCCAAGATCTTAACAACCTTTATGTTTATCTTGCTAGTGGGAAGTGCCACAATGAGGTGGTGCTGGCACCCATGTTTGAAAGACTCTCCACGGAGTCTGTTCAGGACCAGCTGCCCTACTCTGTCACACACATCTCCATGCCAGCCACCACGGAGGGCAGACGGGGCTTCTCTGTATCTGTGGAAAGTGCCTGCTCCAACTATGCCACTACTGTGCAAGTAAAAGAGTGAGTATTTTGAGAACAGCATGAGCAGGAGTCCTTACACAGAGTCCATAGATGGGCCTCAAGGGGTGCAGAGCTCTCTTCACCCCCATCTCCTATCTTCCTGGAGCTCACTTTGCTGTAACCACACCTGGCCCTTGGCACTTAGTCTTCTTCTCCCTAGGCTGCTTCCCACAAGATACTTAATGACAGAACCGGTCACCTTTCACGTGTCAAGTTTCAGATAATGTTTGTTCTTTGAAATTATCTGGCTTGATTATGTGTATTAATTTATCATCTGTCCTCCCAGTGAGTTCCTTGTGGAACTTAGGCTTCTTCAGTACTGTATGTCCAGGGCCTGGAACTGTGTCTGGCATGTAGTATGTGTTTATTGATTATTGTTCTATTTGTTGAGTGAATGAATGGAGGAAGGAGGAGAGAGATGTTAAGATTTCATCCTAGGTCCAGGCCAGAGACCAGGTGAGGAAAAAGCCTGTTTGTCTAATACCAGTAATGAGGAACCTATGGCTGCCAACCCTATAAATAGTGACTGTGCACTTACTATGTACTGAGCACTACGTGCTTGCAGTACAGATGAGAGGTATCAAGGTTGGGGAAGTCACCAAGAGGTGAGATCTGCATTAAAACCTCATTAGAGGGGAGGGAATTGTGTTCAGGCCAGAGTTGGGAGTCTATGATTGTTTCTGGTGTAGATTGGGTGGTTGGGAATAGCCAGTAAGGGGGGCTATTAAGTCATATAGGGCCCGGAATATAAAGACTCAGCAGGTCTTTTGAAGGATAAGCAACAAGGTGATAAAACCAGGTTAGCGTTCTATAGGGATTGCTGGCATGGATGTTAGATGGGAGAGAAGCAAGCCTGGAAGTATAGAGACCAAAGACCAGTTAGGAGGCTATTGAAAGATCCAGGTAAGAGATGTTGGTAACTATTGTGATGAAGTGAGGGCAGAATTCTCAAAGATGGTAGGGGTTGTGGAGCAGTAAGAGAACTCCGGATAGAGGAGATGCCATCCAAGTCTCTGCCTTAGGACATTGGGTGAGTGGGGGTGCCCTTCACTGAGATGGGTTACCTTGTAAAGGGTGTTATATTTCCCCTGTGACTTGTCTGGGTCTTGGGGATATGCAGGGTCCTGGAGCATGGTGAACCTTCCTGTACAAGTGAAATAGGTCAAGTATAATTTTGGGATGCCTTCTTCCTGCCTCAACTCTTGTCTGGCCCAGGGTCAACCGGATGCACATCAGTCCCAACAACCGCAATGCCATCCACCCTGGGGACCGCATCCTCGAGATCAATGGGACCCCTGTCCGCACACTCCGAGTGGAAGAGGTACAGTGTGTGTCCAGTCTGTCTTGTGGGGGTGGAACATGGAATAAACCTTCTGGGAGATCAGGCTATGGGCCTTTGCCTTTCTCCATCCCCAGTCTAACTCTTTATCTGGCCACTGATCCTGTGACCACTGGGTTGACCTGTGGCAGCCTGGCACATTCCCAGGGCAGCAGGAATGGCCTGACAGGATATCAGACAGGATGCCAGAGAGAGAGCACTGGGGCTACTGGCAGCTAGAGGCCACATTAGCCAACTTGAGCATTGGCCATACTGTGCTGAGATCATCTGGGCTGACGGTGGGTGGCCTAGGATGGGACAGCCTATGGGAGCCAGCCTTACACTGCTCTTGGCTACAGGTAGAGGATGCGATTAGCCAGACAAGCCAGACGCTTCAGCTCTTGATTGAACATGACCCCGTCTCCCAGCGCCTGGACCAGCTGCGGCTGGATGCACAGCTCTCTCCCCGCATGCAGAATGCCAGACACTCCCCCACTCTCAGCACCCTGGACACCAAGGAGAATTTGGAAGGAACGCTAAGGAGACGCTCCCTGAGGTGCTGCCTCCCACCTTGATTCCATACTGACCCGTGCCTTATCCTTCATGGTATGGGTGTGTCTGCTGGCTTTAGGAGGCCAGGAGAGTTAGGAAGGGAACCCGCTGGCCAGGGATAGGCCATGAGGATTGTACTGACCCAGCTCCCCTCATAGGGATCACAGTTCACAACCAGGGCCTGTGCATGATATGACCCAGCTGTCTGCCAGGTTTCGTTAGAAACCAGAGAGTCAGCTCTGTCCCCTGAACTCCCAAGCTGGAAAGGAGTCGGCGATGCTGACCCCTAAAGGACAGCATGGTCTGTGGGGGAAGCATGGGGCTCAGAGACTGGAGTAGGGGTACAGAGAGGATTAATAAGTAGAAATAAAAACACTGAAAACTGTAAAGGAAGTGAGGGATGCAAGCTGTTTTAGATTTGAGGGACCAACAATTAAAACCTCAGAGTTCCAAGTCCATGGGGAGAGAGAAGTCACCCTGGATACAGGTGCCAATTAGGGAGACTGAAAGAACAAGAGTCTGGGCAGTGACTCTCCAGGCAGACACACCCATACCATGCCTTTGAGCTGAGCTCCCTCCCTTCACAAATCACTTCATCTCTCTGAGCCTCTGTTTCTGCATCTATAAAGTGGAGTTGTAAGACAAAGGTAGCTGTCTCACCAATTATGTAAGGATTCAGTGTGGAAAGGGATGCAAAATGGCACAGTGCCGGCATAGGGTCAACACTAGTCAATGTGAGGTGTCGTTAGTATCATTAGGAGTCAGGTTCTTTATCCGCCCTCCTGATCAAACAGTCTGAATCACTCAGGGCCCTTGACTGGCATCTCTTGGAAACGGCCCTCCCCACAAATTACTGGGCATGCACTTCTGGCTGCCTTCTTGACCTCGGAACAAGTGAGGTGGTAGAGGTGGGGTGCCAGAGTACAGAGAAGGCCTGAGAACATGGCTTGGAAGTGGGAAGATGTGGGGGTGGCCAGGGAGCTGCTTAGATATCGAGGGCCATCCTGTAGGAAAGAAGGCAGCGCACCTTGTGTGCTTCTGTGGGCACGGTTGGTGGGAAGCAGAGCAAAAGAGCAAGGACTGAGAAGCCAGCGTGCAGTCCTTTCTGGGTAGCCCAAGTGAAACAGGAGGATGTGCTGGAGAGAAGTTTGCAGGATTGTAATTCACCTGCAGTGCTGTGAATTTCAACCTTCTTGTCCTTCAGGAAGTCAGGAATAGTTATCAATCATTATTATTACTGGCTGCTTTTAAAAATGTAAATACACTGGCTTTATTGCTGTAAAACCCATACATGCTTATTATTTTAAAATTTGAGAAATATAGACAGGTACAAAGATGAGCAAATACCCAGAATCCCATGTGGTCATTTTTTGGACAGCGGTTGGCTACCACTCTAACCCAGTTCTGCACCTTAAATCAAGCAGACCTATAAAGTAGTGGGTTACCATCCTACAGTACTGTCATATATTGAGCACTATAGGGTTTCTGCTTTGCATGTAGTTTTATTATACTTAAATAAACTACTGATGTTTGCAGCCCCAAAATGGCACATCTGTCTGACATAAGAGGTCCTTCCCCTCATCAAAGCACCTGAATTACAGAAATTGGGATGGATAAGGTGGTAAGGTAGCCTTGGGGTTTCTACCTCCAGGGTTGTTCTGGCAAGTCTCTGAAGACTACCCTATCCCTACCCTCATCTTTCCTTATCTTCAGGCGCAGTAACAGCATCTCCAAGTCCCCCGGCCCCAGCTCCCCAAAGGAGCCCCTGCTCTTTAGCCGTGACATCAGCCGCTCAGAATCCCTTCGCTGTTCCAGCAGTTACTCACAGCAGATCTTCCGGCCTTGTGACCTGATCCATGGGGAGATCCTGGGGAAGGGCTTCTTTGGGCAGGCCATCAAGGTGAGCACAGGCAGCAGTGAGCTTGGTGGATCTGGAGACCCAGGTTGGGATGAGTTGTGCCCATGGCCCTTCCACCTCCAGTCATTGGGTGTTTTTAGGTGCCCAGAGGCCTGAGTGCTGGGTATAATGCAGGGAGCACACAGGGGAGTGGCTCCTGCCTCCCTAATGAACAGTCCTGGGGACTAACCTCTCTCTCTTTCTCTCCTCCTCCTCCTTCTCTGCTGAGAGCTGGGAGGGGGGGTCAGGTAAGCCATGTGTCTCAGCTTTTAAGGCATTGGGGCTGGAGAGCTCACCCTGACCCACTTAGTTCCCTGGTGCATGTCTGTGGCACTGACCCCTCCTGTCCCCAGACTTCTGTTCACTCAAGGGAACACTCCTTTGGCATATAACCAAAGCCCCTGCTTGGCTTTGCAGTGCCCCCTTCTGCCTCCTCATTTCCCTTTTCCGCATTCTCACCTCCCCTCTGTGCATGCCCCACTTTCCAAAGAGGGTATGCTCCCCTCTGAGGCCCTTGTTGCCTCGTGCTGTGTCTTCTACCCATGAACTCTGTCAGTCTGATCTGGCTCAGTGTGTCTTCCAGGGGATGGGATGGCCAGTTGCATATGTTGTCACACATTTCCCCAGAACTCTGCACCACTAAAAGTTGCCCTCCTTGTAACTAGGTAACACACAAAGCCACGGGCAAAGTGATGGTCATGAAGGAGTTAATTCGGTGTGACGAAGAAACACAGAAGACTTTTCTGACTGAGGTAAGAAGGTAGAGTAAGGGTTAGGAGTGTGCTGTCACTCTTGGAAGAAGGAAGATTTTACTAAATAAAGGTTTCAGGAGGAAACATTTTATTTTGTTATTTAAAAAAATGTTTAATATATATTTTAATTTTTTTAATGCTTATTTATTTTTGAGAGATACAGAGTATATGAGCGGGGGAAGGGGCAGAGAGAGAGGGAGACACAGAATCTGAAGCAGGCTCCGGGCTCTGAGCTGTCAACACAGAGCCTGATGCAGGGCTAGAACCCACAAACCATAAGATCATGACCTGAGTTGAAATTGGACACTTACCTGACTGAACCACCTGGAAACCCCTAATGTCTATTTTTGATAGAGAGAAAGAGAGAGCCAAGTGCAAGCATGGGAGGGGCAAAGAGAGGGAGACACAGAACCCAAAGTAGGGCTCCGGGCTCTGAGCTATTAGTACAGAGCCCTATGTGGGGCTTAAACCACGAACTGTGATATCATGACCTGAGCCAAAGTTGATGCTTAACTGACTGAGCCACCCAGGCACCCCCAGGGGGAAACTCATTTTAGAGTCACTTTCTTAAAAGCTTGGCAGAAAAGAGCACTGAGGAATATCCTGCCCCTCTAAATACAGCATAATGACCTGTTCAATAAACATTTACCAAAGACGGCATGATATGGGTACAAGGGATACAGTAACAAATGGGATGTAGTCAGAGGAGCTTATAGCTAGTGGGGGTCATGGACATGAAAACAGACCAATTTAGGACAAGTAGATGCTATACTCACCATCTGAACACCCTGCTAAGGGAGCCTGGAGTGGGGCCTTCCACAGAACTGCCATCTCTTGAGCATTTACACAGGTTTTACCACCTCTCCCAAGTTGTTCCGTTCCTTTGGTTGGTAGTCCTGTGGTCCAGGTATTGCCCTCCAGAGCTTTATTCTACTCCTGGACCCTCCCATTCCAGTTCCCCCCAGTACAATTCCTAGAGAGGCAGCATCCCAGGGTGAGGCCTGTGAGGCATCCCTATCCATGTGGAGGTATTCTGCCCCATCACATAAGACTGAAGGTAGGAGATATAGGTAACAGTTATCAGACTGACTCCTTGGAGGGAGGGGGTGAGGAAGACCTAGTAACCATCCACCCTCCTTGGCCTCGTCAACCCCAGGTGAAGGTGATGCGTAGCTTGGACCACCCCAATGTGCTCAAGTTCATTGGAGTGCTATACAAGGACAAGAAGCTGAACCTGCTGACAGAGTACATTGAAGGGGGCACATTAAAGGACTTTCTGCGCAGTGCGGTGAGCACAACACCCTCGCTGCTTTGTCTCCAAAGGGTCATGCTGAGCATGATTGGGCACAGGCAGGGAGGGTCCACTGGCAAACTATCCATGTTGACCCATGGGACCTGGACCACAAATGGGATAGGTCCCAACAGCCTCTGATGGCCATTCCCCCTTCCCATAGGACCCATTCCCCTGGCAGCAGAAGGTCAGATTTGCCAAAGGCATCGCCTCTGGAATGGTGAGTTCTGCCAACAACCCTGCCAGCTGTGGGAGTGGTGGTGATGGGGAGGGACTGCAGGCAGGCACTGAAATGCAGAGACCCCATCCTGGGCAGCTTATATGGGATGGGTCAGTCAGCTGCTATTTATTGAGCTTTCTGTGCCCCCAAATTGGCTTTTCTTAGCCCACAACCTACCTCAAAGAATTCCAAATCTTCAGGGGAAAACAAGAGAGGCAAACTAGCAGTGTCCAGCCACTACAGGAGCTTGGAGCAAGCAGGGAACCTCACTGCCTACGAAATCAGAGGAGAGGGAAATGTCTTCTAATCGAGCCCTGAAGGATGGGTCAGAATTGGATAAAAGTTCCTCTTGACAGAGAGGCCACAAGGTTGAGGTGATGATAGCAGCAAAGACCTAGGAGGAGGAGTACCAGTACTACTAGTAGGAGGAGTACCAGTGACAGTTGCTGAGTGCTTTCTGTATGTCAGGCACTGAGCTGAAGGACTACCATGCATGTATATGTTTGTTCCTATGACAGCCTGGTTTCCAGATGAGAAGCCGATGCTAGAAAGCTAGAAAGAGGGAGGAGCTTGGGCTCATCAGTCTGACTCCCAAGCCTGAGGCTTTAATCATTGTTCTTCATGTGGGGCCCATTAATACAATGTTAGTCTGGGGGTACATTAAGGTCCCTGAATTTCAGGCTAAGGAGTCTTGATTTCATTTAGGAAGCCAGAAACACAGGTATAAAAGATATTTAAGCAAGAAAGTTTTGTGAGCAGAGCTGTGCTTTTTTGAGGTACCTAGAAGAATGGTGGTCTCATTTACCAGATGTTGGGGAGGCAGTGATATTTGGGAAACAGGTTTGGGAAGACCTGGTGTTGGCTGAGGCTGAGGTATAGTTAGTAGGCATCAACATGTGTAGAGAAGGTGGCTTTGAGAAGGGCTGACACCAAGGAAGCTAGAAGGAAACAGCAGCCACACAGGAGTCTCAGGAACAGGTAGCATGGGAGAAGTTCTGGCAGCCTTTGGGGAAAGGACGGGCAAGCAGGCAGGTCACAAGAGCTACAGCGATTCAGGAAGAGCTCCCTGAGTATGTGAGCAGAGCCAGGAGCCTAGGAGATGCAAGCATTATTGCAAAGGTTAGGGGAAGGAAGTAGCTTCTTCCATATTTGCTGGGGATGAAAAGAGAAAAGGAAGTGGCTACAGAGAGCGACAGGAGCCAGGAGTGGAGGCTGGGGGCGGGGGGTTCAGGGTGAATAGCCAAGACTTGTGTGAAAACTTTGGGGTAGGAAGAGGGAGAGGTTAAAGTGTAGAAGAACAAGGAGGGTGCTGAGTCAGGGAAGGAGAATGTCAGGAGTACAGAGCCAGCTGGCAAGGAGGAGGTCACTTCTCCAGTCACAGGCAGTGAGGGTGGCTGAAGCCAGAGATTATGGTGAGGATGGCAGTGAAGGGGCCTGGAGCAGTGCATCTGAGGACCTTCACTTCAGGTGGCCTGGATCTACATAAAATGGGTAAAAGGGCTGGGGGCATGCAAGGACCAGGGCCCAGTAGAGTTGGGGACTTTGGGAGGGAGCAATGAGGGTCTAGAGCAGCTTCTGGGTTAGGGTCAGTGAACCAAAGGATGGGCAGGAGGTGGCAGCAGGGAGAGAGAGGAAGCCCAGGTGGCCTTTGGCTTTCTTTTAGTGTTGGGACAAGGAAGAGACAGCAGGAGGCCCTTGCCCTAAAGTCCAAGTTGGGTTCTGAAGCTGGGTGGGGATGGCCTGGAAGAAGACCAGGCCCTCTCAGTTCCAGGGTCTGCATCTGCTTGAATTACTGGCCATTGGCCTCAGCTTGTAATTCTGTTCCAGGCCTATTTACACTCCATGTGCATCATCCACCGGGATCTGAACTCACACAACTGCCTTATCAAGCTGGTATGTCCCCACCATTCTGGGCTTCCCCAGGGCCAGCCCTCTTGCCTTGTCACAAAGGAGACTGCCCCTTGCGCTTTAGCCTCAGGTGTCACCTAGGGCTCCTGTCCTGCCCTTCCTACTACACCTGATGCCCTGGTGTCTTCTGGAGGCTCTCAAACACATGCCGACACAATAACACCTCCTCCCAGTAGCAGCGTTTGAAATCCTTTAGTTAGAGGGGACTTCAGAAGTTCCTTAACACTGCAAAGAGCCCTGTTGTTTTTTCTGGTTCCACCCCATTAATGGCTCTGTAAAGCAGCTCACTGCAGACCCTATTCTATAACTGTGGCACCTTGAAGCCTCAGTCTAAGACCATAGAGCTAGTAAATGTACAGTGGCCAGTTTGGGATCAGCATTTTTTCCCACCAACCATCAGCTCTGGTTGTTAGCATGTCATTTCTCCTGTTAACTTGGAATCTAGCTCCTTAGCTGTCCACTAACTGGCCCTGGCTCCACCCTCTGGATCCACACTAAACAACCTTAACCCTTTTTCCACATGACTGCCCTGTAGCTATTTGAAGAGCTAAATCCCCCCCCCCCCCCGAATCCCTACACCTTATCTTTTTCTGTCTTATCCTGGTTCTAGCCATGCTTTAAATCTTTTGGGGAACAAGGCAAGATGAGGTGTTAAAAAAAAAAAAAAAAAAAAAAGCAAGAAAGAAAGAAATCCCTTTTCCTGCTTCTGAGCTCCACGCTGCAGGCCCCAGAGCCTTAACACTCCAGGCTCCAGAGGCTCTGTTGTGAACACTCCCAAGTCTGGGAAGTCTGAGGAGGAGCAGATACCAGACTGCTGGAAAACAAGTAACTGGGCCTTATCTACCAGAAAGAGCATTAGCTGTGACTCCCCTTTGCAACATACCTTTTCTCCCCTTCTCAATGACTTCTTTTGGGAATGTCCTCACCAAGTCCTGACCTGGCCCTTGTCCTATTAGGACAAGACTGTGGTGGTGGCAGACTTCGGGCTGTCACGGCTCATAGTTGAAGAGAGGAAAAAGCCCCCAGTGGAGAAGGCCACCACCAAGAAACGCACCTTGCGTAAGAATGACCGTAAGAAGCGCTATACAGTGGTAGGAAACCCCTACTGGATGGCCCCTGAGATGCTGAATGGTGAGTCCTGACAGCAGTCACTGGAGGTGACATGTTCCCAGAGGGAGTTAGGGGCCACATCTTGCAGCAGAGTCCTGGGTAAAGTGGAAAGCCAGGTACCCAGAGCTGACAGCTGGATGGTTTTTATCTCTTGCCAGACTGGGCCTTATAAACGCCTTCCTCCCTGAGCTCCTGGGCTTAGGGTGAGAGCTGACTATGGCTTTTGTGTCCCAAGGGTAGCTGAGAGCTCAAGCTGTTTATTGCCAGAGATTTAGCCTTTTCTTTCCCCCTGCTGTGAACTGAATTATGGCGCCCTCTTGTGGATAATGCTCAAACCAACCTGAGATGCTGGCTGGGATTCTTGAAATATGCAGGGTTGTGAAGCCTCAGAAATGGCCTTCTGGTTTAACTTTTTCTTTAGTCTTTTTTTTTTTAAGCTGTTATTTTTTAAGCTGATTTTTTTTTAGTGTTTATTTATTTTGAGAGAGAGCAAGAGCAGGGGAGGGGCAGACAGAGAGGGAGAGAGAGAATCCCAAGCAGACTTCACATTCAGTGCAGAGCCCAATGTGGGGCTTGATCTCACATCTGGAAGATCATGACTTGAGCTGAAACCAAGAGTTGGGTACTTAACTAACTGAACCACCCAGGCTCTTTTTAGAGTCTTGAGCCCCAGAGAAGTTCAGTGGTTTGCCCAGGAACATACAGCTAGCTAATGACAGAGTCCAGATGAACCCTGATCCAGTTCTCTTTCACTGGCCCATGTAATTTCATTTTGGGTAGTGTATTTTATAAGATCTCCCTGAGGCTGAGGAAAGATGTTCAGATGGTACCCTGTCCTGGGCAGCCTGCAGGGCATCCCCATGGAGCCTCTTGTAGCCCTGGTTCTTGGCTGTGGCCTAGCTTGGCCCCAGACTCAGTGCAGAGCAGATAAGAAACCACACCTAACAGCCTGCTCTCCTGTGTTCTCCAAGGAAAGAGCTATGATGAGACGGTGGATGTCTTCTCTTTTGGGATCGTTCTCTGCGAGGTGAGCTCCAGCCTGCACAGAAGCCAGGCCTGAGGCAGTGGGCCTGATGGCTCTGCCCTGCCTCAGAACTGGGCTTCTCCTAACGATGAGTAGCTTACCATAAAATCAACATGAACGTGGGGTTGTGCAATTACAACACATCTGTTGACACATTTGAGTATCATCAGTCCCATGAGAAAGACTGGGCAGGGTTTTTTCAGGTTAGGAAACTGAGGCTCAGGAGCAGCAGCTTGCTCTTAGTGACATAGCCGGTAAGGGGCAGGTAAGACTCGGAACTCCACTAGGAAAGGCAGGGGGCTGTCCTATGGTTGTCAATCTAGCTGTTGGGCCGGATATAACCTTTCCCTCTGTTTCCCCTTCCCCAGGCCTTGATTGTGCTGCTGCCCTCAGCCCCACAAGTGGAAGTAGCCACCACAAGAAGTACCAGCCTGTCTAGCACAGTGCTAAGCACTGTGAGGTATATAGACTGAGTCTTGGAAAGATTCCTCCCCTTGGGAGCTTAGCTCAGTCTGTCTGGAAGCACTCAAACACATATGTTCAGAGTCTTCAGTAATTCCTACAAAATGGTGAATGGTAGAGGAGAGTCAAGGACAATCGGAATAATGAAAGAGGTTTTTCTATTAAAGAAAAAATCATTTTCTTTAATAGAGATCAGTTGAGCATCTACAGTGTGCAGAGCACTGAAACTAGAAGTTTCAGACATGCATCAGATCCAGAACCTCACTTCACAGAGCCTGAACTCTGGCAGGGGACATAGACACAGGGCATAGTGCAGGGCAGGGTGGGATGTATAGAAGCTTCCCCTCCAGATTTGGAACATTGTGTGTGGTTTTGCTGCAGGGAAGTGTCTTCTAAACCCTCCTCAGTAACCAGACTCTCAGCTGAGAGACAAGTCTGGATTAGCAAGATTTGGGCATGGAGGATAGCTTCCTAACCTTGGTTTTTACCTCCCTCTTCTGCCCATCCTACTTGTCCATATACCAATATCCCTCTCTCCTGCCCTACAGCTGCGTGCACCACAGCCCATTCCTTACCAGCCATCTTCTCACCTACAGATCATCGGGCAGGTATATGCAGATCCTGATTGCCTGCCCCGAACACTGGACTTTGGCCTCAACGTGAAGCTTTTCTGGGAGAAGTTTGTCCCCAGAGACTGCCCCCCAGCCTTCTTCCCCCTGGCCGCCATCTGCTGCAAACTGGAGCCTGAGAGCAGGTTGGTATCCTACCTCCTTCCCCCATTTCACATAGGCCTAGATGCTTGCCCCAGCCTTCAGCCATCCCCAGGTCCTTCCTAGGCACAGGGGTGGCAAAAGCCTTGAGCTCAAGGATAACAACCACTGAAGCCACCCTAACAATTCTGGCATGCCAGGTGAGGTGGTAGGGGAGACAAAGGCATAGTCACGAGTGACCTAGATATAACACAGACACACCCATGAAAAGAAATTTTAACAAGAAAATTCATGCAAACGTATGTCATTCTAACAGAATAAGTGTTCTTCACCTATCTATTCCAAACACATACATATTTTTTATATAGCTATAATCTCAAATAAAGAAAAAAATTTTTTTAAGTTTATTTATTTATTTTGAGAGCGAGGGGCACTTGGGTGGCTCGGCCGGCTAAGCGGCTGGCTTTGGCTCAGGTCATGATCTCACAGTTCATGGGTTTGAGCCCCGCCTTGGGCTCTGTGCTAACAGCTAGCTCAGAGACTGGAGCCTGCTTCAGATTCTGTGTCTCCCTCTCTCTGACTCTCCCCTGTTCGCACTGTCTGTCTCTGTCTCTCAAAAATAAATAAAAGACATTAAAAAAATAAAATAAATAAAAAATATTTTGAGAGTGTGAGAAAGGGTGAATGGGGGAGAGGCAGAGAAAGATAATCTCAAGCAGGTTCTACACTGCCAGCAAGGAACCTGAGGTGGGGCTTAAACTCATGAACAATGAGGTCATGATTTGAGCTGGAGTCAGATGTTTAATTGACTGAGCCACCCAGGCACCCCTCAAATAAAGTTCTATATTTTGCCCTGCATTTTCCTTGTTACTACCCAGTCTTCCTGTTTATCATTTTTTTTGTTGACTATATGAAATTCAACTAAGATACAGTCTGAACATATAATATATGTAATGTAGATATTCGGGTTTTTCCAGTTTCTCCTTACAATAGGTATTACTACAGTGAACATCTATATGCATTTAGCTAATTTTGTCCTTTAAAGAAATATTTCTTAAATGACCTTTATTTATCTCAGGTTATAGTTTTCATTATTGCCAAAGTTACTCTGGTTCTTTTCAAGTTTGTGCATTAGAAAACTAGAATCTGTGCTTTTTTCTGCTCTCAAAAATCCTGTTTCTTTAAAAAAAATTTAAGCATTACTAAGATATATAGCACAGGAAGTACACATTTTCTGTTATCTACTAACCAACATGCCCCCAGCCCTCCTCACTCCCCTGCTCCATCCCTTCAAGATAACCAGTTGGCACATAACCTTTATTTTAAAATGATTTCCAAGTAGCACCTGGGTAAGCGTCTGACTTCAGGTCAGGTCATGATCTCACAGTTTGTAGGTTCGAGCCCCACAATCGGGCTCTGTGCTGACAGCTCGGAGCCTGGAACCTGCTTCAGATTCTGTCTCTCCCTCTCTCTCTGTCCTGCCCCCTTCTCATGTTCTCTCTTTTTCAAAAATAAATACATTTAAAAAAAATTTTTTTAATAAAAAAATAAAATGGTTTCCAAAGGTCCAGTTTAGAGTTGGGATTTGCTGGTGGGAAGTTTTACATTTTGTTCCTTCATGGGCCAAAGGACTACAATCCTTCATTAACATCAAAGTAAGAGCATAAGGAGAAAATACGAAGCTACACAGTATTTATTTGCTAATATCCTTTCCTAGTCATTCTAAATGTCTGTGTTTAATTCACTCAAAAAATATTGACTGAGTGCCTACCATGTGCTAAACACTGTCCTGAGCACTGGAGTGAGCAAAGCAAAGCCTGTTCTCCTAGGACTCACATTCTAACAAGAAGAGACGATAAATAATAGAATAAACTTTATTCAACAAAAGAAAGTGACTAATGGTAGGGGGAAAAGAGCAGAGCTAAGGAAAAAGGATGTGTAGGGTGCAAGTTGTAATTTAAAAAAATTTTTAGTGTTTATTTTAGAGAGAGAGAGACAGAGTGCAAGTCGGGGAGGGGCAGAGAGAGCAGGAGACAGAATCCAAAGCAAGCTCCAGGCTCTGAGCTGACAGCGGAGAGCCTGATGGGGGCGAGGGGGTGCTGGAACCCACAAACCACGAGACCATGACTGAGTCGAAGTCAGATGCTAAACTGACTGAGCCACCCAGGCACATGCAAGTTGTAATTTTAAATGTGGGGATGAGAGTGAGTGGGACCCCTGAGGTGACAGACTAAACAAAAACATGGAGGAGGTGGCGTAAGCCTGAGCGGTCTTAGGGTTCCAGGGCAGCTAAACTGTTTCTGCAGTGTTGGGAGCCCGGTGTTTGTTTTCCTCTTGGGAAGAGCGGCTGAGTCTGTGAAATGTCCTTTCCTGAGCAAATCCATTGATGTGGAGACAGTCTAAAGACTGGAAAGAATCTTTAAAAAGGCACTTAAAATGATTGCATTTTCTTGGAGACATGAGAGGAGCCTTTTTTCTCCTGGACTTTCTTTTTTTCAGCTACACCCTTAAGCAAGGCCAGCCTTCTCACAGTGCCCTCCCATTGTTTTTTGTTTGTTTTAATTTTTTTTTAATGTTTTATTATTTTTAAGAGAGAGAGAGAGAGACAGCGTGAGCAGGGGAGGGTCAGAAGGAGAGGGAGACACAGAATCAGAAGACAGGCTCCAGGCTCTGAGCTTGCTGTCAGCACAGAGCCTGACTCGAGGCTTGAACCCATAAACCATGAGACCAGGACCTGAGCCGAAGCCGGACGCTCAACTGACTGAGCCACCCAGGCGCCCCTCAGTGCTATCCCATCGTCACAGCAACCCTTCACAATAGCAGTAACATTATATCATCCCCATTTCCTGCAGAGGCACAAGGTTAAGGGGCGTGCCCAAGGTCACACAACTAGGAAGTGGTTGAGCTACAAGGCTTGGGTGCCTTTCACACCACCCTGTGGCCCTGCCGGTGTCTTACCTGCCTCCAACTCACCCCTTTTCTTTCTAGACCGGCATTCTCAAAACTGGAGGACTCCTTTGAGGCTCTCTCTCTGTATCTGGGGGAGCTGGGCATCCCGCTGCCTGCAGAATTGGAAGAGCTGGACCACACTGTGAGCATGCAGTATGGCCTGACCCGGGACTCACCTCCCTAGCCTTGGCCCAGCCCCCTGCAGGGGGGCGTTCTGCAGACACCATTGCCCCCTCTGCGCCCCATTTCTGCTGTGGGCAGGGCCGTCTGGGCTTCCTGTGGATTGGCAGCTTATTCAGAAGCAGAACAAGCCATCCCTACTACCTCCCCAGGAGGCCAGTGGGTGCAGCACTAGGGAAACACATCACAGGTTTGGGGGCCTGGTTACTGTCTGTAAATCCAACACTCACCTGAAAGCTGTGAAGAAAAAAAAAAAAGAAAGAAAGAAAAAAGCCTGGCCCATGGGCTGAGGGAATCTGTTACTCATGACCACTTGGGAGCTCCCTGGCAGTGCGATTCTGGGAGGCTGTTGCTTACACTAATCATGTGACCTGGATCTGCTGGGCAGGATTCCAGGGTAAACCTGCCTTTGGGCTCTGAAGTCTCTGGTCCTGCTTGGGTACAGGAGGACTTCAAGGGGAAGTATGAACAAGAGAGAGACTGGTGGCCAGGTGACTATCCAAGGATGTGAAATGACAGTGGTGCTACCCCACCTTCCACCCCATGCCCTGCCCTCCTGTGGGACAAGGGTTGAGGGAGTAGGTTTTGAAGAGCTCTTTAGTTTGTCGTGGAACTGGCCAGGAGTGGGGGGGGGGGGTTAATTTCTGCTCATCTCCCAGGGATAGGGGCCACATCAGTGTGGGGGGGGGCTTCCACCTCATGTTTTCAAACTATTGCTCTCGCTGAGAGCTCCTGGGCCTTTCTGCCTACAATAAGCACTCGCCCACAAGTGCAGGAAGAAGCTAGGGGCTGGAAAGGGGAGCTGTTTACTAGAAAGCCTTTATCCTGGCTCCTGTCATTCATAGCCTGCTGGGCACCTCAGTCAGAAGCCTAAGACATTTAGCTTAGTGTTAGATGGGTTCTGGAGGATTGTGTGGCTTGCCACAGGCCCAGTGAATGAACCAGGGGAGTGGGAATCTCAGCAGTCTCTTGGTCTTGTCCTTGTGGCAACCACTGCTCACCCTTCACTATGCCTGGTCCAGGCAGCAACATGGGCAAGAAAAGGTGGTGGCAGAGCTCCAGAGCTGGGATACTGGGGGAGACCACTCCCTGAGCTGGCCTTTCTGGCTTCTACCTCCCTTGTTGGTTGGCTTAGCTCACTAGCTCCTGCATCTTCCGGACACAGCTAATGGGTGCTGAAAAGCCTCAGAGGCACCTTCCACCTTGGCTCTCAGAGCTCCAGGGACTCTTCAACAAATATTTTTGCCTCCTTCTACACGTCTGTGAGCTTGCACCATATTTAACAAATTGGGAGTGGGTTTGGGATATTACTGCAATGTGTGGTGGTTGTGTGGGGGGTGGGGGGTGGGGGGGAATGATCCAGGAGAGTGGTTGATGTTAATACTATTTTGTTGCTATAACTGTTGGGTGATATGTGAAATACTGTACATAGACCTGATAAATTGTGGGATTAGATGTCATCTTGACAGTTTACCTGCTATACAGACCATACTTATGTGTGGAGTGTACAAGCTTGCTGTAGGGTTGAACCTTGGCTCCCAGCAGCCCTAAGTCAGCATTTTGTGGCTGGTTGGGCTTCACCTGTCCCCAGCAAGCATGGGAGTGGTGGGGCCTCTGTGGGCCGTTGAACAGACCAAATAAATTAAGCAGTTAACATAACTTGATGATACTGAGAGTGAGAAAGTGACTTGGGGGCCCCTGGCTCAGTAGGAGGAGGGTACATGTAGAGGGTCTGCTGGCCACTTTCAGGCCCCACCCTGTGACTCCCCACAGCAGGGAGTTCTCACATACATCCCAACTCCAATCCCCTCATATAGATGCTAACCTGCTCCAAAGAACATGCACATCCCACCTGAGGCAACCCAGTCCTTCGAGCAGGTCTGACCCTGACCTCCCAGCCAGGTGCTTCCCTTGGGGCCACATACTTCCACCTTCTGATGCATGTACACTCCTATAAGCCTGGATATCCTCCCTGCAAGGTTGGCTGCCACCTTCATAAAGGGAAGAAATGAATGCAAGTCACCTCTACACCTTGAGTTTTCCTACAAATGCTTGAGAGAAAACTTGTTTCTTGCTTCTGCACATGGGAGATGTGAAGCATTGGGCAGGTTATTATCTGCCTAGTGGGATACTGGGCACAGTAGAAATCCATATACCCTTAAGTTCAACTTAAGGACAGACTCTGGTTCCTGGCAAAACTGATACTCTCCGGTGCCCCTTGTTTGTAGAACTACAGAGCAATGTCTAGGCATGGACAGAGATCACCCTGGATATTCCTAGAGGCAGAGAAATCTGTTGCTGAAGTCCTGTTGGTTGCTTCTTCTGGAGGCCTAGGATATCCCCTCCACTTCCCTCACCCCACTCCACCCCCTCACCATCCCCAAGGGCCTTCCTCTGTTCAGAGCTGCTTACTGCATCCCAAGGACCCGTCCCCCGGTGCACATCCATCCTTGCCTTTTGCTGTTGCAGCACCACCAATCACATCTGTCTCCAGTCCCTGCCAACGCTGCCTGCATATTCATTTTTAACCACCTCCACCTTGGGAAGAATGGTGAGGAGAGGATTTGTCGTGACCAAACAGCCTATGGGGAAGCCAGCATACCCATCTTTCCTGCAGCTTCAACCTGAATGATTCCTGGTGATGACAGAACACAGAGGCAACAGTTACACACTACTCACTTGCCATCTCCCAGTCACAGGGCCAGGGTTAATGAGGGAAAGCCAGAGCTTGCCACACAGGTATGAACAAGGTAACTAACCAAAAGCTTTCCAACTTAGGGGAGGAGTATCCTGGCACCCCATAAAAACTTGGTAATACAGTTTTTTGTTTTCTTTTTAATTTATACAAGTCAAATGCAGAGCAATTTCCTGCACTTTATACGCAGGTATCAGAATGAGGTATATAAAACATGTACACAGAGAAATGCTTTTATAGAAAAGTAGAAACCAGTAATGTACTGTTCTTTTCTTCAGCATCACTAACACCAAGGGACCCATGAGGCCTAGGCCCCCTCAGCAAACCACTCCCAGAAATAAGTCTGCTGAAGAGAATGGGCCCCACTAAGCCCCCTTTCCACATGGGGCAGTGGAAGGAAGCTCTGGGTAGGGAGCACTGCTAAAGCCTCCAAGTGTGACATCAGGGCTTGGAGGCCCTGCTGAGCCACTGGCTCAGTGAAACACAGTGCTATGGAGAAATGTTACTTTCCTCTCAACCAGGCCTATGCTCTATGACCTTGGGCATCACTTTCCTCCTCTGGGCCCCTGTGTCCAAAAGGCTTGAGGAACCCTAAGGTCCCTTCCAATGGTTCTGATTGTTTTACAAGTTAGGGGTTGTGAGCCTAGCCCTACTACCCCCACGGAATGCATTGGCCTGGGCCACAGAGCCACGTGCAAACTCAGGCTACTGCAGGGGCAAGCCCCAAAGCACTTTATTACCTTGCCTCTGAGCTTAGTTTCCAAGTTAACCTCTCAGAAGCATCTCACAAGGCCCCAAGTGTAATTCCCATAGGTTAGTTGGCTGATGTCTTAGCCCTGCAGAATGAAACGAGGCCATTGTCCACCCTGAACAGACTGTCTAAGGTTCCCCAGGTCCCCCTCAAGTCCTGTGGCCTAAGGCAGCCATGAATCCTCTCTACCCTCTTCCCAAGTGAAATGTTCAGTGCGATTCTTCCCTTCCTTTCCTTTCGAAATGGAAGAGTTCCTGGGCCCAGGGCTGGCCCAGGGTTATCAAGGCACATCACTGCTAGCAAGTTGGAGCACCCCCAGGAGCCCTCAGCCTAGATCCCATTCTCAACCCATAGTTTTGACTTCTTTACAAATTCATTTCTGGTTCTCAAAGTCAGTAGGGAGTTCCATCCCAACTATTTTAAAAACCGTATTTCTGAAATACTGCCTCCTGACCTGTCTGTCCTCAACTATGGTTAACAGTATGCGCCATTCAAGCCCATGGAGAACAAACAGAAGGGCGGAGACTGAGGCCATCTTTGATAATAAAGCCAATAAGAGCCTGGGGGAGCTCCTTGCCTGTCCCTGGTTCGGTTCCAGGGCACAAGTAATGTTTGGAAGCCCTTGTCAGCAGCATTGCTGTGGGGGCTGCCACTGTCTCCATCCACAGGCAAAACCCTGCTCCAAGGGATGGAGGAGGAGCGTTGGTAGGACCCTACCCAGCCTTGCCCTCAGCACACCACCTGCTTCTGTTTTAGAATTTAAAAAAAAAAAAAAAAAAGGTCTAGGGAGGGTTTTAACCACAACAAAAAGTGTAGATGCTCCCAGCTGAAGGAAGGTAGTATGTCCTGCACCAGTGTCTGCATGGGCTCCTGCCCATTGTTGGTGGCTCAGGCCCCAGGAGTGCCTGCCTGGCCCATGAGGGGGGCACTGCCCTCCTGCAGGTCCACTGGAGTCTGGTTGGTGTGGACCACAATAGTCTTCTCATCCACAATCTCACAGGTAGGATTGGTGAAGGCAGACAAGGGCAGGGTGATTCGCTGCATCTCCCTCTCACACACTCGCTGATCATGCTGTTCTTTCAGGTCCTTCCCCCTGGCAGGAAAAGAGGAAAGCATTGAGGCTGTGCCTCCTGAATGGCTTTGCTCATTAAATAGCATTGCTGCACCCAGGCAGGGGCTGGGGCTAATCATGGTCACAGCAATTCAGTAGCTGATGTACAAAACTTTCATTCTGCCAGACTGCCTTGACACGAAGTTCCTATACCTCTGGTTTCTGCTTCCTCATCTGTAAAATGGGTGTGTAGCATCCCGAATCTCACACAGCTGCAGACAGGCTCAATGAAGATAGTGTATAGGAGAGAGACTCTTAAGATACTATTGTGTTCTTTAAGCCCAGGGCTCCAAGAGACTCAAAGAACCGTCTCAGTCCTAACCCGTAAAATGCAGATAACTGACCTGTTCTGAGACAGCTGTCTTATCAAGTCCTGGAAGGTGTGAGCCCTGCCTGAAAATAAGGACTGTGCCTAGCCCATGCAGGGGGCAAAAAGGACTGAGGGCTACTCAGGTCAATGGGAAACAGTGAACAATGACCATCAGATCCCTTTATGTTCACACATCTTTGAATTCTCATGGTGCTTAATGACTCAATCAGGCCATGGTGTTGCCCCATTTTACTCAAATGGAGTGCTCACTCCATGCTAAGGACTTTGTGTACATGATCTCACTTCATCCTTGGCTAAACCCAAAGAATTAAGTCTTACCATTCATTTTACAGATGAGAAAATAGCCCAGTGAAGTGAAGGAATTCTCCAATAACATAACAGGCTCAAACCCAAGTCTGCTGGACTCCAACTAATACTCAGAGAAGTTCTGAACTGATCAGAGTCACGCCTAAGAAATAGTGGCACAGGAACTCAAACCCAGTCTTCTGGCTGCACATGTAGGGCCCGTCCCACTGCCCTGGACCAGCCCTGTTGCAGGCTGAAGGGTTTGGTGCATGCCTAAAATACTGTATTCCACAACCAGCACCCAGGACCCAGATCAGCATACTCTGAAGCCACAACTAGAAACATGGGCTCAAATGTCCGGGGAAATCTTTCTGGAAGGAGCCCACCCCAAAGAGGCCTTAAAACAGACAACTGATGAATGACTAGGTGAAACAAAAGAGGCCTACCTCAGACCTCAGGGAGATAGCTGAGATCAGATGGATTACATATCCATCATGATATAAGGTGCAATGAATGACAAGTTTCCAGAGACAGAACAATATTGAGAAAACAGCAGAGCCTGGAGGGGCCTAAGGCTGCACAGGTGCCTCAGAACTGTCTTTAAAATCAACCAGTTGTTTTGTTCTAGTACCAGCTCAGCCTTGGCTGTATGACACCTGGCAAAACAGTCTCACTGAGCCTTGGTTTCCTCATCTATGAAAGGAGGATAATCTCTGTCTCAAAATAACAATGAACATGAATGCATTTTGAAAACTGAAGACTCAGAGAGGAGGTTATTATGATTTGCCCTGAATATGACTTGACTCACCAGGCAATGTTATCTTAATATGGCTTTCCAAGGAAACGCCTGCTGGCCAGCCAAGGCAATTATTGTTTATGTGACAGCAACTCCCCTCCCCCTTAATTTTACCATTTTTAAAGCAAGGAATTGGACTTGATAACCTCCAGGGCCCCTGACATTTTAGACAATCCCTTATATGAGATGTGCTCTGACTCCCTGTTTCTCATCGCAAGATCACAGAAGGCAAATCTGTGAGCTCATTTCCCTGAATCACCCTAGGTGACTAAGTTTTCTGCATGTGCAAGCCTGAGCGCTTGCCCCATCCTCATCATTTGTCTCCGTACTGGACACCACCAACTCCTGCAGCAGAATAAACCCCAGAGCACTACAAAGAGGAAATGGAGGGACATGGGAAGACAGTTGTCTGACCATGGGCATCCCCACTTGGCCTAAGATTCACTTTGCCCTTGGGCACTGTTCATCAGTCACGGCTGCCACCACAGAAGGAAACACTTTCCTCCATGATAAAACAAAAGGCCAGATTCTACAAGGGTGCCCATGTAGGTCTGGGTTTAATTTTATTAAGGGAATCCCCAAGCCAGCAGAAGGCCAAAAAGCAATTAACAAAAGAGGTGGAGTATTTAAGTCTCCTTTGCCAGGGCCTGAATTTCAAAATCTAAAGGGGTGAAGGAAGAGAAAGTGAGAACTCATACATCTTGAGTACCTACCAAGGTGCCAGGAAATTATCTTTCCATTATCCAGGATGAGAAGAGCTACCTACACACCTACTGGATGCCTACTTTATACATGTACTGTTTCCACCCTAACTTTGCAAGATAGTAGTATCCACATTTTATAGATGAAGAAACAGGCTTTGGAGTTGTCCTGCTTTCCTCAGCTACCTTTTTTTTTTTTAATTTATTATTTTGAGAGAGAGTGCACACACATGGTGGAGAAGCAAAGAGAGAGGCAGAATCCCAAGCAGCCCCACACTCAGCACACAGCCCAGTGCAGCTTGATCCCATGATCACAAGATCATGACCCAAACCAACATCAAGAATAGAATACTTAACAGACTGAGCCACCCAGATGCCCCCCTCAGCTACCTTCTTTACTAAGCCATCTGGCTGTGGCAGGCTGTTGATAATGGTCAGGATGCATCATCATAAACAAGTCTTTGGGGGAAAAAATCAATTCGTATTAATGAGAAGGATTGGAAGAACAGCCACAGGTAAAGGAAGGAGGTGCTGGGACTCATCTGGATTACAATCTCATCCATTTACAAGCCTCAAAACACACCCAACCCCACAGGCCTCCTGTTAATGGTGCCTATGAGTCCTAGAGATTCAGAGGATGTCCCTAGGTCCATTCAAGATCAGAGACAAGCCACCAGGCCTGCTGCATTGACCATCAAACAGCTCGGCCCTTTTTTATACCTTTTAGGAAGTGGGGGAGCAGGGGGCAGGCTGTTGTCTGGCAGCCAAGATAGAACAAAAGGCTTATTCACTGACTCAGCTCCTCTCCTAAGGGGGTGGAGTGGTGTTGACTTACAGTTTTTCCCCTGCCTTTTTATCAGAAAATAATCGCTCCCTCTGGATAGCACAGACACTGCACTCAGGGTAGGGAGAGGGAGCTACAGACTGGCTGGCTGAATCTTGTAGCCTAGACAACCATGACAAAGATCCAACAGGCTGAGCCCTCATCCACGCCCACCTGCCACCCTTACTCCCCAGAGAGGAAGCCTGGCTCCTGTTTGCCCTTCCCAGCCAGAAGAAAGCTCCATCCCATTAGCCTCATGGTCTTTTGCAGAGTTCAGGGGTTGCAGTAATTCTATCCGTGGCTGCTCCAGGGCCAGGATAGCCAGGCTGGCCAGAGACAGCAAGTGCGGATGGAGCTGCTGCCCACATCTGACATCCTCTTTGGAGTGATAGAGACACCCCAGACTTTCTTCAGGCAACAGTTTCTTCCAATTATTCTTTCACTATTTTCCCAGTTGAAAGCAGTCTGTGCCATAATGCTACTCAGGAAAAGTTCCTCAAGGCAGCTCAGGCTATGAACACAAACCCTATATCCAAATATACTGTCTAATTTCATTCTTATGACAAACCTATATGGTATCTATTAGGATTGGAGATGGGAAGGCAGATGCAGAGAGGTTAAATCATTTATTTAAGCAAATAGCAGAATTGGGATTTGAACCCAGTACTGCCTGCAGCCACCAACAGGAAATACTGCCTTTTTAGGAATTATTAGAGCTGAGAGGATCATTATATCTAACCTCCTACCTTTACACGTTTTACAGAGGAGGAAACCAGAGAACGTAAATTACTTGGCCAATGTTGCACCCAGAATTGGTGGCGGTTGCAGAACTAGATCCTGGTTCTTTTGACTTATAAACACAGCTTTTTTACTTTGAAAGCTTCCATTTTTCCTACTATCCTTTGCAATTCAAATTTGCAGGACACTGCTGAGCCTCACTGGGTTTTTGGGAGATACTGATAATCCTTGCACACATCTTACTGGCTGTGTAGCTTGGATGTGACACTTAACCCTTCTAAATCTCAGCAGCTCACTGTACAATGGTATAAAAAGTGATCCTTCTAGCGTGGTCATGAAACTTGGGCCAGATCATCAGGGAAGAGCATTCAGTAGGGCCTTATTTATTTAAAAAGCATGCAGTAAGGGCGCATGGATGGCTCAGTCGGTTAAGCATCCAACTTCAGCTCAAGTCATGATCTCATGGTTCATGGGTTTGAGCCCCATGTCATTCTCTGGACTGACAGCTCAGAGCCTGGAGCCTGCTTCGGAGTCTGTCTCCCGTGCTCTCTGTCCCTCCCCCACTCGCACTCTGTCTCTCAAAAATAAGTAAACATTAAAAAATAATAAAAATAAAAAGCATGCAATAATTGTAGACTGCTATTATAATTACCTAACATGATTGTTGTCCTACTGCTTATATTTAATACTCATGATAATCTTGGGTGGGTAGGTATGGGTGGATGGAGGGGGCATATATCCCCATTCAACAGTCAAGAAACCGAGGTGCAAAGGAATGGCCGAACCTACACACAACAGCACTTTCCAGGACACTCTGTTCTCTGACTTTGGCGAGAAACGGGAGCTGAGAGCTTGCCTCTAGCCCACATGCGGTTTCCTGTTAGAGTCTGTTCTCAGAGCACTTTTGCTGAGGAAAGGGGTGGACCGGTAGTTAGTGACGGGGAGTCTGGTGACTTGGTGCCTTGCCCTGAGTTTATAGGCAATAAATTCTAGCCCTCAGGGCAGTCCTATGACAGCCTAAAGAAGCAAATTTAGAAGAAAAAAGGCCTGGTTTCCTCATTAGGCATGAGAACTGAGCTCAGAATTAAGAACATTTAAGTCAGTTCAAACACCTGGAGGCCTGGAAACTGTCACAAGATTGGAGGAGAGCCATATGCTATCCAGTGGCTAAGGAAGGAGGAAGTATTTCAAAGGCTAAACTCAGTCAGCAGGTTTAGGGCTACCACATCATTTCCTCTAACTCTCTGAAATGAACAAACAGGTGTCCCTGGACCTGCCATGTTAGCCATCCCACTAAGGGCAATAGCCTTGGAATGGAAGTTAAGAGACCCTCTTAGGTCAGTTCTTGTTCTGTTGGAGCTTCTGCCTCCTGAATCATAGAAAATCAAAGAAACAAGGGCTCAGAAAGTGCTAGAACAGTACTCACATTTTACAGAAAAGGAAAAGCACCTATCATTTACTGACCACTTACTCTCTGCTACACGCTGAGCTAAGCAATCACATGCCTTAGTTACAGCAGTGCTCTGCAATAGGAAACAGAAGCAACTTGCCCAAAGTCACATAGCTAGTTAGTGACAGGACTAAGACCTGGCTCCACCAAATGCTAGGTGCGTGACCTCAGGCAAGGTACATATCCTCTCCTGCCTCAGTTTCCTGATGTGTAAACTGGGATAATAAAAGCATTTACCTCATAATTTATTATAACCATGAAAAATTAAGTTAAATTAAATTAAGTTAAATTTTGGTAACCATATACCATAAGGGTGATTGTGTGAACGGAGTTAAAGCATGCAAATTGCTCAAAGCAGGGTCTGGCATATCATAAATGTTCACTTTCCTGCTGTTGTTATTCTTCCCCAATATTTCTGCCTTTTCATCTGTAAAATGAGGAGGTTGACTACACTGTCTCTAAGGACACCCCAGGTTTATTTAATGCTGAGTGACCCACTTGGGCTGTGAACTCACACACAGCCCTTACGACTGGAAAATGCAGGCCACCATATCATTTCCCTTTTAGAAGCCTTCTCAGTCTTCAGAAGAGAAATATCAAAGCACTCAGGGCTAGAAGTAAAATCCCCTGATTTTTCCCAGAATGCCAAATAATTTTCCCAGAACAAGCCAATGCTGTAAAAATGAATGCAACTCTGGCTTATCATCATGCACCCATCACTGACTTTGATAGCCTTTTCCACATGGTATTTCAGGGGCCCTCTCAAAATGAACATTACTCCTCCTGTTGTCCCAGCCACAGGTCAGGGGATTCCTGAGTTTCCCAGGAGGAGCTTCTATGGCTTTCTCATATGTGGTGATGAGTAGCAAACATGTTCTATATCCAACTCATTTTTTCCCTCCTGTCCTAAAGGAGATCCCACTGCTTATGGCCCAGGAAATTCAAGCCCAAACTGCGAAAGGAGTAGCTGGGAACCTTTTCTAATAGAATTTTATAACTCACAGAAAGAATTCAATCTCTGGGACCCTGTAATGAGTGTCATTGCAGTGCCACTCACTTCCATACCAGGCATGTTGGATTAGACAGCAAAGAATTTGGTATCAAAAGAGCTGGGTCTGAATCTAGGTTCGGTCACACCCAGGCGGTATGACCTTGGGCAAGTCACTTCACCTCTCTGATGAAAGCTTCCTCTTCTGTAAAATGAGGAACAAGAACTCCTACCTCACAAGGCTTTTGAGTGAGGAGTAAAGACACCAAAGGAAAGCGTTTTGCTAACCTGGCAAAGACCAGAACCAAGTCTATACATCTTAAGCTAGTTTTCCTCTTTCAACACTTCCTTTTTTGGGTATGTATGCCACAAAGAAGTCCGATTCAATTTTATGTACCTTCCACCCCTCCTCTCAGACACCCCAGAAGAGAAGCTACTGACCTCTTGTAGGTGTAGCCCAAGACGATGCCAGCTCCAATGGCGATGATGATCACCATCATGGTAATGCCCAGCACATAGCCTGCCAAGGACAGGACACAAGGTCCCATTAGCCTCACCCCCGCCGATCAGCAAATATTTCTTGATGATTCCTGTAAGGACAGGGTGAGGCTACCATACCCAGGGTTCCCAGGTCTTTTTTCTCCTTGGAGTTCACCCGCACCCGCTGGCTGATCCCAATCACTGGCTGCACAGCTGCTGCCTCACTCCGGGCAGGCAGGGCGTTGGCAGGAGCGAACACCTGCACCTCATCTCCACTTGGCACTTCAGACGCTTCCTCAGTTTCTGTTGTGGAGGTTGAAGGGGACTGGATGGTGGTCTCTGGAGGTGAAGTGTGAAATGTCTCTCATTAGCATAGCCTGAGTGAATTCCACAGCTGAAAATGGCTTGAGTATTGGGAGACAGGGGTCCACTTTAGAATACCTGTACACACTGAAATCAATCCTTGCCCCAGGAGCAAGACCAGGTCTGACAGGGTCACACTACAGTTGGGACAAGGCAAATGTGAGGGGAAGGACATAAGAAAGGGCCTCTCCTGCCTCCCACCTCGTCTTCTGTTCAAATCCTTGCCATCTTCCAAGGCCCAGCTCAGTTGCCATCTTCTCCAGGGAGTCCCCCTCTGCACTAGGAAACAATCCATGACCCCTGTGAGCAGCTCACATTTACTGAGCCCACACTGTTTGCCAATCCCTATGTTTTACGCCTTACATATCCCATTTAATCTAAGCGTAGAGAACGGTCTTGCTGCCTCGGGAGCAACAACCCTTCGTTCTGGAGTCTGAGTCAAATCTGGACCCTGCCATTGCTTTCAATACATCGCTAAACTTCTCTGAGGCTCAGGTCCCACAAACAGTTTTTTTGCAGGAGGGGCTGTGAGTAGAGTGCCCTCACACACAGCATACGCTCCAAACGATCGCTAAACGCGGAGCGGCTCGCTAAGGGCGTGGGACCCGGGCTCCAGTCCCGAGGCTACGCACAGGAAGGGAGCGCGCGGCCAAGGGGCGGGGCCTTGCCTCCCACGGTTGTTTACAAGGCGCTCGCGAAAGATGAGCTCACTCAGAGAGGCGTCGGTGGCCAATGGGCTTTGGGCTCTGCGGCCTGGAGACAGCCCTGACCAATCGGACGGCGCGGGGGCGGGACGGGGCAGACCGGCGACGCGCGGACGCACGTGCGCAGCGGGTGTAACGGCCGCTCCCAAACTGCCCGGTGCCCTGGGGGCGCGGGGGTCCTGAGGGCTCCGGTGTCCGGGTGGGTACCTGGGCAGTGCAGGTCCTCGCAAGGCCACTTCTTGGGAGCGCCGGCTTCGCCCTTGACGTAGCACCAGGGCCCGCGAGGGTCCTGGTCCGGGTTCCGGCAATAGCTGTGGTTGCCGGCGTCTGGGAAGGGAGAGAAGGCGCCATGGGACCCGGCCAGGGCCCAGACCGCGGCCGCCGCCCGCTTGCCGCCAGGGGCGGACACTCACCGGACTCAGGGTCAGAAGTCAGGCCGTTCTGCGCCTCCAGCCAGTTGAGACATCGAAGGCCCGGCGCTGGGGAGGGCTGGTCCGCCCGGTACAGGTGGCCCTTGTCCCAGAAGCAGCCTGTGAGGAAGAGGAGACCCCCGGACACTGAGTAGCCGGCAGGGAAGCCGAGTCTACCGCGGCTGGGCGACGCTGGGCCCGTCGGGGCTTCCCTGCCCTTACTTGGAAAACCCCACCTGCCTTGAAGGGTTGTTGTGACGCCTGAAAGAGAAGGGAGAGAAGGCGCTTCTAAAGCCCCTCGCTGGTGCCCGGCCCTCAGCACTCAGATGTTAGCTTGTTAGCTTTTCATTTCATTTCTTTCTTTCTTCCCTTTTTTCAACCCAGAAAGCAGTGCACAAGTGCAAGGGGTTGTTACTCTGGAACTTGTAGCCACTTTGGAGGAGGGTGTGGGGGAGGCCTGGGTTTGGGTCCCATTTTGGAGATGTTTGGGGTTGGGGGCCAGACAGACCTGAAATTCATCCGTGTGGTAATTCCATGTTACATAAACTCGGGTATTCCTTTCACAGATAAGGCCACATTTGCACAGGCAACACTCCTTCCCAAGAGAATTCTTAAAAAGCTTTGATTCAGTCGGGCAAAAGACAGCCTCAAACGGAGGGAACCTGCCTCATCCCTGCCTGGATGTGACTCCAAACTCCCACTCCCCTCAGCAGGAGAGCCACAGGAAGAGGCTGGGGAAGAAGGGCCTGTGCCCTAATCACACGGTGCAAAGCCCCTGAAAAGAATACGACTTGGGGAGTAGGGGAGATGAACCCCCAATTCCATCCACTCAACCACAGGCAAGGAAAAGGAAAAAGAAAGTGACTACTTGCCTTTGTTCTTAGTGGCAAATATGGAGCTGCAAGCCCCTGACAGGAAAAGGAGAAAGAAAAGGAGGGGGGGGGGGGGGAAAGCAGCCTTCATGGGATAACAGAAAACCAGCTGAAAGCTTCATTTCCTATCATCTTCCTGTCTAGCCTGGCCATGCTTGGGAAATAGGGAGCTTTACCCTCTCTACTTAAGTTGCTGCAGGAAGGAAAGATTGTAATCTCACCTCCAGATCCATAAGCTTCTAGGAGCATGTTGCTAATGAGGAGTGTTTGCACCCAGGCCAAAAGCATCCTCATCTCCTTCGTCTTGCAGGTGATTGACCAACCAATGTCCAGGGGGTCCTGTTGGCGTCGGTTCTGCCTCTCAGCCCCAGCCTTGCATTCAGACCTGCCCTTGTTATGCTCTTCTGGTAAACAGCCTCTCTTTAGAACTGGGAGCTTCCCAGCTAGCTTGCTGCAGCGAGGTGTTTTTCGGCTGAAAGGCGCCCCCTGGGTCCTAAGCCTCCTATACCAGGCAAGATCACTAAACCAAGAGAGAAACTCCGCCCAGAGAAGAGAGGCAGAGGTTCAGTTTGTGCTTAGCGGAGGATCAGTTTGAGACCTACACTGACTGCATCCCCAGGGCTTTTCATCTCTTCTGTTTCCGTTTGTGTGAGTACAGAAAGAGTAACTCTGTCAAGAGGCATCATTGTAGGGAGAAGAGTTTGAAATTATAGTCACAAGGGTGGACAACATGCTAACTACACTAGCAGGAGGAACTCAAGACCACCAAGGGCACAAATAAAAGAGTATCTAGGTGGAAGTAACTATACCCGTTCCTGAAAAAGTAAAAGGGCCTTTGTGGTTTGTATGTTTTTATGAACTTAAAAAACAAAACTTAAAAACAAAACACAGGGTCAGATCAGTCACTTTTCTTTGTTTATATTTGGGTTTTTGGAGTGTCACATAGCTATATAGATGGGGTCTCTGTAGTTGAAAACACATGTTAGGCAAACATTGGGACATTTGCTCAGCTATATTTAATAGTCCACCCTTTCTGCCAGCCCTGAATTCATAGAGGAAGTTAAGTCAAATGTTTGCTTTTTTTTCCCACTCCACCCTGTGGGAAATCCATTCATAGTGATTTATATCCATCATTAAACCTCACCACATTCATATGACTTAGGCCTTCTGGAGTTAAACAGAAAAGTCCTCTTCCTGTTTGGCGACAATTTGAGTTCCCAGGCAGCCTCAGTAAATGGAGAGAGAGCAGAGTGATTCTCCAAGACTACCTTGTGACTCAGGCAAATCTCAAAATAGAAATGAGAGACTGTTTCGATCCGAGGGCTTGTATCTTTAGGCAGTAATTTAGGGAGCAGAAAAAAAAACTTCCTTAAATAAGTTTCAATAGCTTTATCAAGGAAGAAAGCTAATGTCAATCCAACTACTGTGAAGTGAATTTGAATTTATTACAGATTTCAGACACAGGACAGAGCTAAATTTATTTACTTTTTACAGAGGTTTGCTGACTGTATTTGATTCCTTCAGTCCATTTAATAAAGCATGTTGCTTTGTTGTTTGTGAGACTGAGCCCCAGGGCGGGCTTTGTGCTGACAGCTCAGAGCCTGGAGCCTGCTTCCAATTCTGTCTCCCTTTCTCTCTGCCCCTCCCCCGCTCATGCTTTGTTTCTGTCTCAATAATAAATGAACATTTAAAAATTTAAAAATAATAAAACACGTTGCTTTGTTTTTCCAATCACCTTTCTGTCTCCCCACACAAGCTTCTGATCCTCTGACTCCTGACTTGGCCTATGCTAGAAATTACAGAGTCTGTAAATTTACACACACACACACACACACACACACACACACACACACACACATATATATACACAGATATACCAAAAATTTATAATTTAATAATTCTAACAATAATCAGGGGTATTTTTAAAAACACTTTTATTTTACAATTTTTTTGAGAACTTACTATATACTACATATAGTTCCAGATACTGAGAAGGTATCTGTGAACAAAATACTTGAAATCTCTGCCCTTATTGAGTTTATAATCTAGTTGGGAAAGATAAATGATAAATATATAAAGTGTCAGGTGGTCTTAGTGTTATGAAAAAAAAAAAATGAAAGGGTCAAGGAGACAGTAGTGGGGTTTATTTCACTTGCTAAAGAAAGCTGACACTATTTTCAGGGAACCAATAGGCTTTTCCTATAGGTAGAAGGCCAAAGAGGAAGGGTCCTTATTCCTTGCAGATCCTACTCTTACACCACTACAAGAGAAATATGATTTACATTTTGTTTCACTACATAAAGTATATAGGCTTGCAAAAATGAGAATGCAGTTTATTATTTTTTTGAGAACGCAGTTTTTAATTTCATAGTAGCAGGAGGTTCTTTTGGATTGATTCCTCAGCATCTAATCTATTGCCTTTGTATGCAGTGAGTGCTCAATTACTGTCTGATGAAGAGCTCCTCAGACTCTAACAGGCTACTTCTGCCACATTATAATACTTTCCCCTCCAGCTATGATAGAGACGGGCTATACGCAGGCCTGTTCTTATACTATTTTCAGATTATCTACCGTGCCCATATAGGGGTGCCAGTATTTCTTCCTCAGAATCTCAAAGCTTCTTTACCCCTTGCTGTTATCTAAGTATCCTTTTCAGAAAACTATCTGCTGTAATTTACACACCTTGATATACAGAAAAAACATATTTTGTGCCATGTGTCTTATCAGGAACAGCACTACCTGGAAAAGGTGTAAGACAGGCCAAGGGAGGGTTTTTTTTTCAGTTTAGTCATCTCTCCTTTTTCTTCCCTATAAATATGGTATTTATCGGTGTGATTTGTTTTTTCTTTTTTCAGGAGTAACAGTCTTGTTTCTGAGTCGTATCTCAGAATACATATGTAAAGAAGAATTCTATTGTAATAGTTTGAGTACCTTCCTCAGGGAAATTGGATTTAGTTCAGAGATGGGCCTTTCATTATCACTGACGATGTTTTGGTCTTAATGATTTAGTTTTGAACTTTGTATCATGTATTGAAGCAATGTGGCCATATATCATGGCTTGTAGTTACTCCAAATTTCATATTTCTTCTGGAAATATTATTGCCATAATAGTGATACAGCACTACTCATATACTCATTTTGAATTGTTTATATCCCTGAAAACAACATTGTGAATATAATACTCTTATTTTACTAAATATTTCAGTGATGCTTGACCCTTGGTTTCATATTAAATCAGTACTGATCCAGAGAGACAGCCATATTGTTAACTCAGGAAATAGCCTCCAAAGCATTTCCCAAGAAAGATGGGCAGTTCATCTTGGTAACAGAGTATGTTAGTGGAAGGGCTCTAATAAGGAACCCATAAAGTTGTTAAAAGACTTAAGAATCTTTTGTCAGCAAAAGAGGGCTAACATGTTGGTAAAAATCTTTGGAGTAAAATCTAATGAGTTGGCTCCAGCTATTCTCTCCATAATAATGTTCTTTCAAAGTAGCTACAGGGGCGCCTGGGCAGCTTATTAGGTTAAGCATCAGACTTCAGCTCAAGTTCATGATCTCATGGTTTATGAGTTCAAGCCCCACATAAGGCTCTGTGCTGATAGCTTTGCTGAAAGATATTTGAATATATAATTGAAAACTGAGCAGGGGATGATTTTATGAAGCTTGTTAAATAATATTCCAATATCCAACCCCCAAGTCCATTTTCTTTGAAAGTATGGCCTTCATTGAGTTAGATTATTTCCATTTTGATACAGTTAAGTGTTTAATAAATGTTTAAAGGAAAGGGGAAGGGACATCTGGTAGCTCAGTCGGTTGGTTAAGCGTCCGACTTCAGCTCAGGTCATGATGTCATGATCTCTCGGTTTGTGAGTTCGAGCCCCACGTCGGGCTCTGGCTCTGTGCTGACCGCTCAGAGCCTAGAGCCTGCTTCACATTCCGTGTCTCCCTCTCTCTCTGCCCCTCCCTTGCTAGTGCTCTGTCTCTCTCTCTCAAAAATAAATATTTTTAAAAATTAAAAAAAAAAGAAAGGGGAAAAGCAGAGTACCACATAGACAAAGAATCTAATAAGCCTACAGAGAATAGTAATTTTTTAAGGGTAAACAAACAGCCAAGAGGACTTGTAGATCACAGGCCACTTTCAGAAACAGGACATTCCACACTGAGGAACCGAGAAGCCACCCAAAAGCAGAGAACTTGGGAGTATCGCATAACTGGATTTGAGAAAAAAAGGGAAGAATACATTTCTGAAACATGAGTAGATTTTTACTTAGAAGCCAGTCTTAGAAAACATGGTTTTCACATGGAGGAAAACACAGCCTTCAGTGTTGCAGGGATAACATTAGAAACTATGAACTTAATTGGCTGGTAAGACTAGGGTATTGATATTTAAGGTAAATTAACCCAATAAGCTACAATTATGTCTCTTTTTTTTTTAATGTTTTATTTATTTTTGATACAGAGAGAGACAGAACATGAGAGGAGGAGGGGCAGAGAGAGAAGGAGACACAGAACGGGAAGCAGGTTCCAGGCTCTGAGCTAGCTGTCAGCACAGAGTTTGACGCAGGGCTCGAACCCACGAACGTGAGGTCTGACCTGAGCCGAAGTCGGAGGCTTAACCGACTGAGCCACCCAGGGGCCCCAATTATGTCTCTTTTGAAAAGGAATAGAATATCCTTCAATCTCAGCAAACCGGAGCTGCAGCTTTTAAAATTTATCAACACCCAGTGTGAGCTTTAGTGCTGACATTTAAAGCAAGAGAAGCAGTATGTCAAATAATTGAGAATGTAGGCTTTGGAAAGACCTGGTTCCAGTATCAGCACTACAGTACAGTCTGGGGCAAATTACTTAGCATCCATAATTCTGAGTTTTCTTAGCCTGTTATTATCGTGGTTAAGCGAATAGGTACCGATGTCAAGATTAAAATCCCAGCTGTCATTTACTAGCTATGTCATCTTAGGGAAGCTACTCAATTCTCTATGACTCAGTTTCCTCAAATGGAGTTTGAGAGGGAGAAAAACAGTACCTATCCCATTGGATTGTTGGCATTCATTTAGCCCTGAATAAATTTTAGCTGGGTCAGTTTTTTGTGTCAGTAACCTCTAACTTCTTTTTCTTTTTTTAACATTTATTAAGTTTTGAGAGATCATGAGCAGGAGAGGAGCAGAGAAAGAGACACACAGAATTGGAAGCAGACTCCAGATTCTGAGCTAGCTGTCAGCACAGAGCTTGATGCGGGGCTCGAACCCACGAACTGTGAGATCATGACCTGGGCCGAAGTCAGACGCTCAACCAACTGAGCCACCCGGGCGCCCCACCTCTAACTTCAAAGCACTGAATATATTTGCCATCTTCCAGAAACTTAGAATCTGGTTATAAAGGTCGGGATGACACATATGAAAATGAAAATAATATAGGACATTTGTAAGTAGGTATTAAGGGTCTGATAAGACAATAAGGGTTTATTGACTCAATGATTATTAAACATCCACTGTACATCAATCAGGCACTACGTACTAAGGGTCTTTGTTCTCAAGAAGCTCATAATCTTATGATTGAAGAGATACTAGTAGGCAAAACAACAGTGAAATAAATGCTACAGTAGAGATTAGTACTGGGGGCTGTGGGAACTCACAGGAGGTGCATACGGTCTAGTTTTAAGAGGTTAGAGAAGATTTATCAGAAAAAGAAAAATCTGAGTGGGGAAGGAGTTAGTGTTCTTGGTAGGTCAGACAATGTGCAGAAGCCTGGAAATGTAGCCTGTCACTGTGGCTAGTGGGGCATTTAGGGTAGTGATTAAAATAAGGCCCCAAACCATGAAGCCAAAGAGGTAAACACTTGCTGTCCAGGTTATGGAGGTTCCTGAGTGTTGACTTTATCCTGAAGGCAGTGAGGAGCCAGTAAAAGTTTTTTGTTTGTTTAGGAGCCAGTAAAAGTTTTAAGCAAGAAAGTGATATGTTTTAGCAAGATTACCCAGGCTGCAGGGTAGAGAATTGGAAGTCAAGACAGAAAGCTGGAAAACCGGCAAGGAGACTGTTGGACTAATGTCGGTAAGAGAGAATAGTGGAGCTGGACTCAGAATTAAGTCAGGTCACCTGGGTCTGAATCCTGCTGTGCCACTTAATAGCTAAGTGACTTTATGCAAGTTACTTAACCACCCTGTGTCTCGGTTTCCTAATCGGAAAATTGGAGATGATAATAAAATTTGCCTTAGAAGCTTGCTGTGAGGATTAAAGCACTGAGAACACATCTACCTGGCCCATAGTAAGTGCTCCACAAATGTAGGTAATGAGGCTGAAGAGATGCAAACTAGGAAGAATAAGACCCCATGACTGAGGGATGTCAGGAGCAAGTAGGAGAAGGGGAAGCTAAGGAAATCAGTTTCTGGTCTGGAAGCTTAAGAGATGGTGATGCCATTGACTGAGATAAGGAACAAGAGGAAAAGCAGGTTTCGGGGAGAGGCTGATAAAAAGCAGTCAAAGATGGGTAAATTGCAACCAGGAGAGTGTGATATTAACGAAGCTGAAGGAAAAGTGTTGCAGAAAGGAGGGAGGGGTCAGCATTATCAAAAGCTACCAGGAGGGTTGTGTAAGATAAGAGCTAAAAAGAATTCATGCTGACAGCACAGAACCTGCTTGGGATTCTCTCTCTCTCTCTCTCTCTCTCTCTCTCTCTCTCTCTCTCTCTCTCTCCCTCTCCCTCTCTCCCTCTCTCCCTGCCCCTCTTGCTCATGCTCATGCTCTCTCTCTTTCTCTCAAAATAAGTAAATAAAATTAAAAGAAATAAATAAATATGGGGCACCTGGGTGGGTCAGTCAGTTAAGCATCTGACTTCAGCTCAGGTCATGACCTCAGTTCGTGGGTTCAAGCCCATCATCGAGCTCTGCAGAGTCTGCTTGGGATTCTCTCTCTGCTCCTCCCTGACTTGTGTTTTATCTCTATTCCAAAATAAATATATAAACTTTAAAATAGGTAAAATAAAAAGAATCCATTGGTATAAGCAAAACGAAGGTCATAGGTGACTTTGTCAGGAGGAAGTTTAGTGTTGGGGGCTGGGGGAGTAAAATGTTTGGATTATGGAAGGAAAAGATGATGAAGAGAGAAGGTGAGAATGGACAACTCCCTCAAGAAGTTTAGCTGAGTAGTGCTGGAAGTGGCTGGAAGGATATGGGCAAGGCCAACGTTGGACCAAATACACGGATTTGACTACTGGTAGGTAAATTTCTGAGTGGTTGTCCATTCATTCTAATTGACTCACAGTCATGCCAGGGAGGTTAAAAAAGGGAACTAATTTGAGGATAAGTAATGGATTTGGCCTTAGTGGTTTTGAATTTGACATAGGGAAATTGAATTTGACATATGCATGTAGAAATGCCCAGCAAGTAGTTTGATATGGGACTAATGAACAGAAAAATCAGAGTAAGACATAGGTGAGTGGGGATGAGCTAAGGAGGAACCAAGCCAAAGGCAGGCTGGGAAGAAGACTCAGGAGCTCTGGATCTAGCCTTAGGTCTCATGAGCATAATGGAGTATGTGATCTACGTGAAGGCAGGTGCCAGTGGGTGGGAAACGGGTGTCAAAGTGGAGGTAAGAAACTAAGCCTCAGGGCGTAGCTCAGTCACTTGAGCATCTGACTGCCGTCTCAGGTCATGATCTCGAGATTGAGTTCAAGCCCCCTGCCGGGCTCTGTGCTGACAGCTCAGAGCCTGGAGCCTGCTTCAGATTCTGTATCTCCCTCTCTCTCTGCCCCTCCCCAACTCATGCACTGTCTCTCTCTGTCTCAAAAATAAATATTAAACATTAAAAAAAATTTTTTTTAAAGAAACTAAGCTGCAAATCCATACTTCATTGCTCATCAAGATCATTTGCAATAAACATAGTTGCTCAGAGATGGAGCCCAGGAGTTCTAATCCATAACGGAGAAGGAGCAGGAAAGGAAAGCCTGAGTTTGAAGTTGGAGCAATTGACCTTGGCCAAATTTAGACCTAGTGTAGGCAGTGACATGGCATGAACTCTGTGAGTTAGCTTTAGGAATGCAGTGCTTTTGCCCTAATCTTTGCTGTATCTTCAAAATGTAAAAAAAAAAAAACAAAAAAAAACAACGCTCATCTGTGTATTTCAGGTATGCCAAGCCCTGACTGTGGTATTGCCCATCAATTACTTTTATCATTCAGGGTTGTAGTTAGCATTTGTATTTATGTAAATAATATGTATATCAGATGTTTATCTATTAAATATATGCTGGGTCTGGGAGTAACAAGGTAGCTGGGAAATATTTCTGTTCCACCTTTAGAATCCTGGTATTTCAGTCTACAATTACTGTTTATTCTCTCAGTCAGCAAACAGCTCTTGAGTACTTTCTGTGTCAGGGACTGCTTTTCCTTTTATTTCAGTTCCTTCCTGGGTGTTTCTCTCCCTCTCCACTGTCACGTGGACTATTCTATTCAAAACTTTCTTCACCTCTCTTTTCTCATGGGTTGGCTCCATCCTACCTCTCTTAAGAGATATCCTTTAAAGGATTTGTATGTCAGGAAATACTAATAAATGTTACATTTTCTTCAGATTCTGTTACAGTGTAATGGAGAAAAGAAAAAAAAGGAATCCCAAATAAGATCATAGAATGATTGTGGCTCAAAGGAAATGCAAGGGCAGGAAAAATCAGCATCTTATTGCTCTGAGACCCAGCCATAAGAGATTGCTGCCCTAATTACCTCTGCAAAGCCCGGATTGCAGAAATGAGCAGTATTATGGATGCAAGAGGGTGTCATAAGGGGGTGACTTAAGATTGGCCCCAGCGTGTCAAGACCCTGAGTTCAATAATAGGAGGTTAAGTGCCAGCTTCAAACGCTCAGTGTATTCTCTGAGTTCTTAATGATATTTCTACCTGGAGCTTTCTCTTACATTTACCTTAATGGCTCAGTTGGAAGTCAGCCATCAGTGCTAAGTGTCTTGAGTTTTATGCAGTATTGGCAGCAACTTCCTTATTATCCTGATATTAGAAATAGAAAATTTTCCCACTTGCAGTCAGGCTGTTGCTACCCAGGCAGTGGTGAAGCACTTCCACTTTCTAGTATCTTGTCCTCTCCAACACTGAGTGGCCTAACCTTTTGTCACCTTCACAAGTCATCTGATTTATGAGAAAGCCTCCCATTCCTAGAATGGCTCTGCTATCAGGTCAGTAACATGCTTTTGCTCTGAGTTTCTGCCCTCTTGGATATAGTAGGAAGGGGCGCCTGGGTGGCTTAGTCGATTAAGCATCCGGCTTCGACTCAAGTCATGATCTCACGGTTCATGGGTTCAAGCCCCGCATCGGGCTCTGTGCTGACAGCTAGCTCAACCTGGAGCCTGCTTCGGATTCTGTATCTCCCTCTCTCTCTGCCCCTCCCCCACAGGTGCTCTGTCTGTCTCAAAAAAATAAATAAACATTAAAAATTTTTAAAAATTTAAACCCTATCTACAGGCACAATTATTATCCTCATTTTATAAATGAAGAAACAATCATAGAGAGGCTAAGTAACTTCCCTAAAGCACAAAGACAGTAAGTGGAAGAAGAGCCAGGATATGTACCCGGGCTGATCCCATAGGCTGTGCTAAAAACCACTTCACTGTACTGACAGTATAGATCTGACCAGAAGCCCAGTTCTGATCTCAACTCCTCTACTCCTTCACTTAAAAAACTAATGATCTTGGGAAAGCTACTCAACCTTTCTGAACATGTCTACTCTTCTGTAAAATGGGGATGGTAATATACACTTTACAGGATGGTTGTGAAGATCATTGTGCACTTATTAGGTGCTCATTCAATGTTGGTTTCTTCTCTTCCTGCTTTGTTCTAAGCACTACCCTGGTCCTAGAGATGAAATAGGAAAGTTGTGCCGCCTCAGGTTCCTTGTCTGGGGTTAAGAGGGAAGAGGGAGAGAGAGGGACCAACATGGTACCAAACCATTACAATATACTATAAGAAACACCACTGTAGGAGAACATATAGTGAGAGGTACAGAGAAAATAACATTTTTCTGAGTTGGGGCAGGGCCAAGTTGGAGGAGCTTCATTCAAGGCTCCAGTGACATTGTGTTGGGTATTGAAAGACAAGATAGTATTCAATGAGGTAGAACTAGGGCATGAATGTCCAGGCAGAAGGAGCAGCATGAGCACAGGTGTGGAAGAATGGAAGACTTAGGCAGTCTGTGTTCTGGTTGGTAATGGCTAGAGGTTTTGTATGCAGCTGGGGATCAGGGATGAGATAGGAAATGATGAGAGTTGCAAAGAGAGAGGCACAGGAGCCTTCAGATTTCAGCATGTCCCTGCATGTAAAACACATATAAACACAAAATGGAGTGAGCTTAAGAAAATTGAATGAGGGGCACCTGGGTGGCTCAGTTGGTTAAGCGTCCGACTTGGGCTCAGGTCATGATCTCACGGTTCGTGGGTTTGAGCCCCGTGTCGGGCTCTGTGCTGTCAGCTCAGAGCCTGGAGCCTGCTTTGGATTCTGTGTCTCCCTCTCTCTCTGACCTTCCCCTGCTCATGCTGTGTGTGTCACTCTCTCAAAAATAAATAAAAGACATTAAAAAAATAAAATAAGAAAATTGAACAATGAAAAAACTTATGAATGCTCTTTTTTTTAACTGAGCTATAATTCACATATTATAAATTTTGATTTATAGCTAGTGTTCAGTAGTTTTAGGTATTAACAAGGTTGTGCAACCATCTTATTTCTAGAACACTTTCATTACTCCAGAAAGAAAGCTACCATCTGTTAGCTATCACTGCCCATTCTTCCCTCTCCCCAACCCTTGATCTACTTTCTGTCTCTGTGGATTTGCCTGTTCTGGGCATTTTGTGTCAATGGAATCATACTACATTTGACTTTTTGTGTCTGACTTCTTTCAGTAGTCGTAAGGTTTTCGAGATTCATCTGTGTTGGAACATGTATCAGTGTTTCATTCTTTTTTATGACCAAATAATATGCCTTTGTATGGGTATACCACCACGTTTTATTTATCCATTTATCAGTTTGTGGTGGTTTTTTCCACATCTGGCTATTATGAATAATGCTGCTGTGAATATTCATGTAAGCTCTTGTTTAATACTGGTTTTAAGGTGTTTTTTTTTTAAGTTTATTTATTTATTTTGAAAGAAAGAGACAGAGTACATGAGTTGGGGAGGGACAGAGAGAGAGGAAGAGAATTCCCAAGCAGGCTCCACATAGTCAGCATAAATCCCTAAGTGGGGCTTGAACTCACAAACCATGAGATCATGATCTGAGCTAAAGTCAAGAGCCATACACTTAACAGACTTAGCCACCCAGGTGCACCTCTTGTTTTAAGTTTTTTGGGGTATATAACTAGGAGTGGAATTGCTGGATGATTCTGTGTTTAACTTTTTGTGGAACTGCCAGTCCATGGTGGCTACACCTTTATATTCTCACCAGCAATATGTGCGTGTTAGAATTTCTCCATATCCTTGGTAACATTTGTTATTCACATCCTCCTCTTATTTCATTATTGTCATCCTAGTGGAGTAAAGTGGTATCTCATTGAGGTTTTGATTTGCCTTCTCCTAATGACTAATAACATATTGAGCATCTTTCCATTTGCTTGTTGGCCATTGTTTGGAGAAATGTTTATTACAGTCCTTTGGCCACTTTTTGAAAAGTTTATTTATTAGAGAAAGAGAAAGAATGGGGGAGGGGAGGGGGGAAAGAGAGAGAGAATCCCAAGCAGGTTCTACACTGTCAGTGCTGAGCTCGATGCAGCACTTGAACCCACGAACCATAAGATCATGATGTGAGCCAAAGTCAGACACTTAACTATTGAGCTACCCAGGTGCCCCTGCCCACTTTTAAATTGGGTTGTTTGTGTTTTTTGTTGTTGAGTTGTAAGAGTTCTTTATACAATCTGGTAGCAGATTTTTATCAAATATATGAGATATTTTCTTCCAATCTATGGGTTGTGCTTTCACTTTCTTTTTTTAAAAAATATTTATTTAGGTATCTATTTATTTGTTTATTTATTTTTAAGTAATCTCTACACCCAACTTGGGGCTTGAACTCATGACCCTGAGATCAAGAGTCGCAAGCTCCAACAACCAAGCCAGCGTAGGACCCCTGCTTTCAATTTCTTGATAGTCTTTTGGTGAATAAAAGTTTTTAATTTTGACAAAGTCTAGTTTATTTGTTTTATCTTTGGTTGCTTGTACTTTCAGTGTCATATTTTGCATGTGTGTATCCAGTAGTCCCAGCACCATTTGTTGAAGGACTATGCTTTCCCCATTGAATGGCCTTGGGACCGTCTGGAAAATCAATTGTCCATAGATGTGTGAATTTACTTCTGGACTCTCAGTTCTATTCCACTGATATATGTATTTATCCTTATGCTGGTACCATGTTGTTTTGATTACTGTAGGTTTGTGAAGTCACTCTACTTTTATTATTTCAAGTGTGCTTCTGAGTACATTTGTATACTGTGGCATTTTGTATTTTCCTTTTTTTGGAACATGTACTTTTTCATGGATCATTTGTATTATCAGTACCCTTGTCATTTAAAATAATTATGAAGGGTTTGTTTTATTGCCTTGCTGTGCTGTGCTACTTTTGTTAAGCTTTTATTTCACCCTATTTCCTGGGTTGCTCTTAACTTTTCTAGATAGCCTTGTTTGTACTGTTTCTTCTGGATCCAGACTCATTAGCTGTCAAGCCCCACCTCCTGGATGTCAGAGAATGCTAGCTGCTGTTTTTAGATGATCCTCACAGAAACTCAGACCACTCCCATCTGCCTCGGCTCAGACTCAATACTTCCTGCGAGTTGTGAGTTGAATTTCTGGGGTAGAAGGGCTGCTAAGAAAACCTCTTTCTTGAGGCAGAGCTCTCCAGAGATCAAGAGTGGTACCAACCTTACAATCTGCCGTATGCTTATTTATGAATTACCATTCCTGAGATGTCATACTAATGAGACACATGGGAAAGAACCTATCTTTTGAACGTTTCTCATGCTGCCAAAACAAACATTTACAAGTGCTGTTTCTATATGCAATATGTCCCTGTCTTTAGAAAGGAGGAGCTTCCAGAGATTATGGGATTTGTTCAAGGTTGCCCAGTGACTTTACGATGCTACTAGAAACAGCATTCATCCCCCACTCCCATTGATCCCCTGCTCATCATTATTACCACACACTCCCTCCCTATGGGGCAACAGAAGATAGGATTTACTTCTCAATATTTTCCCCAAGGGAAGTTTCAAGTTTCTTCTGTCCTGCTTTGGTAGATAACACAGGTAAGGAGCCTCAGTGAATAACGTGCATTTATTGTAATATTCTTTGAAGGATCAAGATCATAGGTTCTGGCAACAGATCTATGAGAGAAGGGAAACAAGAGAGAAAATATCTACAGCCCCAATGTGTTCTGAACTCTTTAGGAATTTTGGATGAGCAGAGATGCTCAGTTTTCCCCCATAACAAATAGGGTGTCTTCTGTAAAACTTGACTGTAGTGGCTATTGATCAAGTTGGAATTTTCAAACATATGCAAAAATAGGGGGAATAATATAATGAATTAGCAGGTACCTGCCACCCAGCTTGTGGAATCATCAACATGTGGCCAATCTTGTCTTATTTCTACTACCATTTACTCCTTTTCCCCACCGGATTTATTTTGAACCAAAGTCAGTGTATTGATCAAGTTTTCAGTTTCTAGGTTTTTTTTTTTAGTTTATTTTTGAGACACAGAGACAGTGTGAGCAGGGGAGGGTCAGAGAGAAAGGGAGACACAGAATCTGAGACAGGCTCCAGGCTCTGAGCTAGCTGTCAGCACAGACCCTGATGCAGAGCTCAAATCCACAAACTGTGAGATCATGACTTGAGCCAAAGTCGGACACAACCAACTGAGCCACCCACGGGCCCCAGTTTCTAGTTGTTCTTGAAGCTATTTCCCTTAGATACTGGGATGTGTGCTCTCATTCATATTTCTTTTAGCAATTTTATTAAGCCTGACATTCTCTGGAAGTTGTTGTTGTTGTTGTTGTTGTTGTTGTTTGCACTACTAGAATCACAGGACTTTTCTGGCCTCACACTCTTTTCTTTCGTCTCTCCCATCCCCAGAGTCCTATGAACCTGTCATGCATCTTCACTTTGATCCAAGAGCCTAGACCTCCACTTACTTATTCTTTTAGTTCACTAACGCTAATGTATGAGATTAGAGACTTTAACAGTCTTCATCATTAATTACCCTATATGCAGTGCCTAGCCTGGCATGTAATTGGTGCTTAATAAATAGTTGTTGATGACTGAATGGATGAATTCTGTTTGGCTTTCCACTAACCTAAACCTCACAATCAGTGCACTTGGTTCTGTGTATCTTTTTTTAAATGTTTATTTATTTTGAGAGAGAATCAGTGTCTTGACAGTGCACTTGGTTCTATGTATTTTTTTTAATGTTTATTTATTTTGAGAGAGAAAGAAAGAGGCAGAGAGAGAGAGAGAGAGAGAGAGAGAGAGAACCCTAAGCAGGCTACATGCTGTCAGCACAGAGCCTGACATGGGGCTCAATCTCACAAACCATGAGATCATGACCTGAGCCGAAATAAAGTTGGCCACTCAACCAACAAAGCCACCCAGGTGCCCCTGACTCTGTGTATCTTAACTGAGGAGAAAACTACCTGAGTCTCTTGAGAAGTAGCATTTATCCTTGATCCCTTGTCTAGCTGAAGAATCTGAATTTTCCTGGCTCCCCCTGCTGGTCTCTCCTGGGTAGTTGCATACAGGTGCCTGGGGTGGCAAAGGATTGGAGCCAGAGCCAAGTTCTGCCAAGGAAAAATAGAACATTGTTGGGGAGTGCCCTAGCCAGTCCAGGCAGGACTGAGGAGGAAGAGAGCAGCTTGTTGAAAACAGTTCAGGGAAGTGCAGTTTTCTATATAAGGGGCAGTGACAGTAGCCCAATGCCAGCTAAGGTCAGAACAGGTCTGGAGCCTGTAGCACTAGAACTCCACAAGTATCATGACCACATGGGCCTGAAAATGAGCTGGTCATTAGGTGGGGACCAGCTTCTACATTGACAATAGGGATGTGCACCTGTGACAAAGCACCCCGAGGTCAGACATAGTAACCATTCAGGCTGAGTGGCTACAGAGTTTTATGTTGGCTTCCTGTGAAAGTTGAGGCAAGCTGGGTAGTGAATGTAGATGGGAGTGTCCCTAGAGTTCATGGTCATATGTTGGATACATGACTCCATCTCCCAACTCTTAAGACCAATAACATCTCTGTGGAGCTCTGGGTGTATGCTCTACTGGGGCCTCCTCCCTCCACCCTTTATAAATACAATAAATGCCCTGCACCTACCCACTCCTTATCACATTTCTTGGTTATTTACATTTTTTGTCTTTTCCATAATGCAACTTCCCAAATGCATCTTGCCGTGGCAGAATGCATCTTGCTAGACTCCAGCCAGCTGCAGACATCAGGACGGGAGTTAAAGATGGCCAGACACTAGGGGAATATCCCTCCTCTTCTCTCCAAACCTAAACCCCAAGTACCAAGGTAATTACACTTAAAGTTGAACATAGAAGTAGGCTTTTATTACCCTTCAGGACCTAGAAGAAAGCGTGTGACTTTCCCTAATATAAAAGGAAAGGAACCCATCCAGAAGAACCCAACGGCATGAAAATTGCCACTGGACTTGGGTAGGTATATCTATGAAATGTCATATACAAAATGTTTGGAAGGAATTTATTTCTACACTGGATGTTGGGGATATAGCAGGTGTCAAAGAAGATAAATATGTAACATGTCAGGGGTGCTAAATGCTGACATGTTACATATTATTATTATTATTTATTTATGAGAAAGAAGAAAAAGCAAGAAAGAGGAATGGGACAAGCGTATGTTGTTTTACACTTGATCTTAGCCAAAAGGCCGAGAAGCGATGGGTATGTTGTTTTAAATTTAGTGGTTGAGAAAAACAATTCTGTTGAGGTGAGGGAGCAATCCCTATGATTATCTGGAGAAAGAGTATTCATGGCAGAGGAACTAGAGAGTACAAAGGCCCTGAGGCAGGAGCACGCTTCGCTTGTGGGAGGAGCAGTGACTAGATGGAGTGGCTGGAGCTAGGTGAGTGAAGGAGAGAGCAAGGTAAGAGAGGAAACCAGTGGCCAGATCATATGGGGCTTTGTACACCTTGGCAGGGGCTTTGGGTCTTGCTTTGAGGAGACAGAAAGCCATTGAAGGGGTTTGGAACCAAAAGCAACGTGAACTAATTTAGGTTTGACAAAGTTCATTCTGGCTACCGAGACTGATCACAAGAAGGAAAGGGTGGAGAAGGAAAACCCACTAGAGGACAGTTGCCAGAGAGAGGTGAGGTGGCTTGGACCGGGTAGTAGTGGAAGTGGGAAGAAGGCATTGACTTGTAGATGCGGTCGGTTTAAAAGTACAGCCAGCAGGGTTTGCCATGGGTTGGAGGTGGGGTGTGAGAGGAGGAAGGGGCCATGGCTGCCTGCGAACGTTTTGGCCTGTGTCACTGGAAGAATGGAGTTGCTCTTTACTGAGATGGGGAAGACTGGGAGAAGAGAAGATAGGGGCAGAAAGCGGGGAATTCACCAGTCCTGTTTCTACCTATTGCGTGAAATACCTATTTGATCTCTTGGAGGTATACATTGCAAATAATAGTAGACATTCCAAATAATAGGCTCCCCAAAGGAATAATAATACCTAATACCATTTACATAATGCTTTATAGTTGACAATGTTCCTGCATTCGTTATCTTATTCTGTTTCCACATCACCCACATTAGGTAGTTTGTTTTCTTTCCATTTTACAGGTAAGGAAACTGAGATTCAGAAAGATTCTGCACAAGAGAGCCAGTGTCTGAATGTTCACAGAGGAAGATGGCCTTGAAGAGAAGCAGTCAACCAACAGAGAGACCACCTCTTCCCCAAGGCTGTCAGGTAGGAAGACCTTAGCCTCCCGAGCCCTGTGCCCAGTCCTCTCACAAGCAGGAGCCGGTAGGGAAGTGTTCCCCTCGCCTCTCCTCAGACCCCCAAAGGCATGGCCAGTCTTGCTTCGCTGGGAGGCATGGGGCAGGCGCTTTGAAGGGGAACTTGAGATGGAGATTTCAAAAATGAATATTTTTATTTGTGTACACATTTAAAATTAATCTTAGATACCAGAGGGAGACTATTCTAATTCCTGAAAGTAGCTGAGAATCCGTGGCATCCATCATTAAGCTACCCAGTGAGAAAAAGGGGTTGGACATGGCGTCACTAAGGGCAGCTATTGAGAAAGATCAAAAACCTTCAAGTTTATACAGAATATGACACCCAGATAAACCAGTAGCAATTGCATTTCCTTCCAGCCTTTCCCCCATGTATCTTTTTAACATTGTTCAGATCTTACCAGCTAGGCAGTTTTGTTTTTCCATAACCTGCTGTTTTCTCATCACAACTTAGTATGAACATTTCCCCACGTGGTCTTAAACATTTTTTGTAATCATCATTTTCAAATGGCTATATATTAACCAGCCACTTAGGCTGCTTCCACAATTTATGTACCTCTTTGTGAATTAAGCTGAGGGTTACTTTGCTAGATATCTCCCAATGAGTAGCACTGTTGGTTTAAAAGATAGAAATGTTTCCAGACTCTTGATAAATTCTAATCATTTTCCAAAAAAGTTCTGCCATTGGCATAGGAAAGTAAGAGCGAGCCTCGGAAGATCTTCTGGTTCTCAATCTCAGGCTTTTGTTTGTTTGTTTGTTTGTTTGTTTGTTTATTTATTTTCTGTGCCGGTCGTCTTCTTGTGAAATGGAGACAAGTGCATGTGTCATGATCACGAGAATCAGAACTGTGTCCTCAGGAAATAGCAGTGGTGCTTGTTATAAAGAGAGAAGATTTGCAGAATTTGTAGGAAATTGTCTTTGTTCGGTCACCCACACTGGCCTCCACGTTGGAGCACAGTCTGCCCTCACCAGTTCTTCTTCTCCATCTGATGGCTGGCAGACTTTTCCCAGCAGCCCCTACACAGTCTGAAACGGCCCTTTTCTCTCTCAGTGACATGAAGGGATTTGTCACTTTGATCGTCAGCTTGTATCTGGACTTCAAGGGAAAATTTGTCCGTGTCCTTCTGTCTCTGGGCTCCCTTGCTCCTCCCACACCCATTCAACACCTTCAAGTCCTAAGGGTGCTTCCAGGTCCTAGTCTAACGTCATCTTCTCAGACCTGGTTGGCACTTCATCCTTCTCCAAATCATCAGAGCATTTATTTCCCTTCACCTCTCACATTACGTTCTCTCTTGTAGAAGGGACCTCCATTTATGTGTATGCCCCATGCCCTGTACACTCCGTATTGGTAAGCTCCTTGAGAACAGGAATTGAGTCTTTCTGAGCACACAGCAGCCACTCAGAATACCTGTTCCATGAATTAGTGGTCGCTTAGTGCCAAGCACTATTCTAGGTATCGAGAATGCAGAAATGAATTAACTTTGCATGAATACCATTTGCAAAGAAACGTGACCTCACATGGGAAGATAAGTTCAGAAAACCATGACGTAGAAGTAGATATATGTACACAACAGGGAGACGGCACAGAGGGAAGCACAGTGGCGGAGCTCTGGGTTCCACAGTCTGGCAGTTCAGGACCCCAGTCAGTTCTGGCAACCTCACGGCTGTGTGTCATTGGCGCTTACCTAGGTCTTTCTGGGTCTCAGGGAGAATAAATTAGTACCTACCCCAGAGGATTGCTGATATACGTAACGCCTCTGGTGTGGTGTGTGGCACATGGTAGTGATGTAATAAATAAAAAACTGGGGCGCCTGGTGGCTCCGTTGGTTAAGCATCCAACTTCAGCTCAGGTCATGGTCTTACGGTTCGTGAGTTCAAGCCCTGCTTTGGGCTCTCAGTTGTCAGCACAGAGCCTGCTTTGGATCCTCTGTCTTCCTCTCTCTCTGCCCCTCCCCTGCTCTCTCTCACACACACAAAAAGAAAAAGAAGAAAGAAAACTGTCTCTCTTCTGGAGGGGGGAGCAAAAGCTATGCAGACGAGGGGCCATCTGAGCTGAGCTTTTGAATAAAAATTCCCCAGGTGGGCAAGAGATAATAGGACTTTATAGGCAGAGGAAACTATATGAATAAGAAAAGTTTATCAGCAACCGAAAGTGAAAAAAAAAAAAATTAAACACAAGCCCTGCCCCTCATGGAGTTTGTGCTCCTTAACATGGACACGAAAGCAGTCAGCAGGCTCAAGGCAGGGATTTTGACTCGGAAGAGGAGAAAATCAGGAGAGAATGCCCTTGCAGGAGGGAGAGAGATGTCAATAATCATGCAGTTTCCTTTTCACTGTTGCCACAGGCTTTGACCTCTGCCTCATCTGGACAGGCCACGGGGTAGGGCACCAGAATTGGGGAGGGCAGCAGACTTTCCCTGAAGGAAAAATAAGCTATTTTCCTGTTGTGCACATCCACAGTGATACAAAGAAACTTTATTCAGAAGCACTTACCTCCGCACTGCCTTGTTCTCCAAGGAAACTTATTTTGTTAGGACAGATTTCTTCTCTTAGATAAATATTTGGCATTTCCTTTCATAGCAGTTTAGCAAAATCTGCAGATTCAGAGATTAATTGCTCTGCCCTCCTCCCCTCCACCCCTAGTGAGAATGGCATCACAGGTTATAAAGGCACCCTCCACTCTTGGAGAGGTGCAGAGTGGGGCCAGACGTAGCCATGGGGAGGGTGGGGAGCTGGCTGGGTCAAGACTAGAATTCCGAAGGCGCTGCTGCCAGGTACTGGGTGGCTAGGCACGATTAGGTAATTTGGAGGAAATCCCTCTAGCCCGGTTTTTCCATGGCCTGGGATAGATTTTAGAGATGCTACTGATTGATTTAAGGGCCAGTTTTAGGTAACTTTAGGGTGAGTGCCAACTATTGTCACTCAAATGTAAGAGAAGGCATGACTGTTGAATTTTCTCTTGCAAGGTGCACTCAGGAGAACTGGGAAGTTCTGAATTCGCTGCCCAGGCAGGCAGCCGTCACTTCATTCCAGAGTCCAGACCTTTCAGAAAAGCCAGAAAGCAGATAGATAAGCCCCCAGAAGAACTGGGGCAGACGGTAATGGTATTCATTCACCACTCCCTTCAATTCTTTCCTTCTGCCAGCTCCCTGCCCACCCTCTTCCCTTTGTGCTTCCCCCTCTACTACTACCCCCAAAAGGAGGTCTAAATGAAAAACAAAAGGACCAGGAAACAGGACAGGCGACCGGGCAGACAGTTCTTGTTCTGAGCACATTATGCCCTTCTTTGCATGGGCTCTGAAGTTCTCAGAACGACCTTGGTTTGGCAATGTGGCACTGCACTCTGCATGGATTGATGGATTGATCTGCAGACCAAGAAATCACAAGCTCCGTGTGTCAGATAAGCTTAACTCACATGAACCAGAAGCCCATGGTGGGCTGGGACCCCAGTCGGGGTGAAATCCAAGATTCGAAACCAGGGGAGGACGTGGAGAGATGGGCCTGGGCCGCGGTCAGCAAACTCTAGCCTCGGGGACAAGTCCAGCCAGCCACCTGTTTTTACAGCCTGTGAGTTATGAATGGTTTGTACCTTTTTAAACAGTTGGAGACAAATCAAAAGCAGCAGAATGTTTTGTAACATGTAAAAATTGTATGAAATTCAAATTTCAGTGTCCATCAATGAAGTTCTGTTGGAGCACAGCCATGCCCATCCATTTATGTATTGTCTGTGCCTGGCTGCCCTTACACAATGGCAGAGTTGAGTAGCTGTGACAGAAACCATATGGCCCACAAAGACGAAAATGTTTACCCTCCGGCTCTTTATAGAAAAAGTTTGCCTGTGTTCATTCTTTTGAGGGTATAGCCTGGTGAAGGAGATAGTGCAGGTAAACTAAAAGGGAGCTTTGTGCTTCCTAAGGTGCTCAAAACAGATCAGTCCATGTAATCCTCGCAGCAGCCTCGTGAACAGTAACTGTTATCCTTGTTTTCCACACGAGGAGGAGGAGACACACCTGCCAGAGGTCACCCAGTTAGAAAGTGGTGGCGCTGGGCTCTGCACCCAGCTGGCTATTCCTGCAGACCACAGTGAACCAGGACACCGTGGTGAAGACCCAGGAGAACAGTGGCAATGGAGGCTGTGAAAAGAGTGAGATTCAGATGCGCAGAGCCACAGAGGGAGAGGGAGGGTGTTCCCTGGGAAAAGGCCCGGGGCTGGGAATGAATGGTGCACACTGAGAATGGAAGGAGTGGAGTGGGGAGCTCCAGTTGGATGGGACAGCTGGGGTCAAGCCACGGCACTTCCCAGTGCAGGGGAGCCGGGAAGAAACAGTCTGGGCCTAGGCTCAGGTCCTCAGTGCACTTCTTAAAGCTGTGTGTTTGGGGCAAGTAGCTTAATTGTAAAGATAGTGTCTACCTCTTTAGGCAGCTGTTAAGGACAGACTGAAGCAATGTGTGTGAGGTGTTTAGAAGGGCACCTGGCACTCAGCAAACACAACACGTGCCATAATTATTGAGGTTATTGTTGTCAGAAACTGGATGTGTTGAAGGTTGGCATAAAGGCCTGACACATGAAAAATGAAAGCACAAGTGGGGACTTGTGCAAAAAATGTGGGATGGAAGCCAGGGAAATACAGAGGAGGCAAGTTGCTGTGGAGAGTTAGTTTTGGGGGTCCCCCCAAGGCTCTAGAGGGACAAAGGCAGACAGCAGGAAGAGAGGGAACCAGGGAAGGGCTTAAAGTTCACTGTCACCCATCGGGAGCCTGGCTTTGTGCCCAGCACCTGGTATACATTATTAATCCTCACTACAACCCTCCCAAGTTAGTCCTGTCACCCCCATTTTACAGATAAGGAAGCAAAGACTTGGAGAATTGCCAGAATTATAAAAAGTATCTCAGAAAGTATGTCCTGAGACTGGCCATAGCCCCAAAGCAACAGGCCCCCAGGTCCTACTTTTGGCTATCAGTGGTCAGATTTCTCAGTAACCCTATCTGCCAGGGTCCCCTGGTGCCTGGGGCAGAGATGGATGATCACTGCTATGGAGAAGTGAGGCCAGTACCCAGTCTTTGCCCAGGCCATCAGGCAGTGGCTAGACAGGCTCCTGGTGTGACAGCCCTACATGGGTGTTACAGTCCCAAGTGACTTGGTGGTGGGGTGCAAGTCACCTGAGAGGGTCACATTAGCATGAAAAGTGCTTACCCACACAGGGCCTCTGGGCACTCCTTCCAGCACTGACCTCGTGGCTTTTTCCTGCTGCACTGTGCAAGCCCTTGTCCTGGGGCCCTAGCAGGGTAAGCGCCTGCTCTCTGCTGAGCATGGTAGTGGACATTTACATGTGTGTAAAGGCAGTGTCACCAGAGCTTGGGAATGAAGGCTCTGGGGTCAGAAGGCAGCCCTGAGTTTGTATGCTGGCTCTGACACTACCTATGTGGCCTTGGGCAGGGGTGAGAAGGATGCCTCTACCATTCTGAGCCTGTTTGCTGGTCTGCAAGAGGCGTATGGTAATGCAACCAACTTCACAGGTTGTGCTGAGAATTAAGCACAGAAAATGTTAGCTCGGGATGATCTCCCCTAATCTTCATGCCTGGTTTATCTGATGAGGAAATTGAGGCTCAGAGATTTGCCCCAGGGTTGACAGTAAGCAGATGGTGGAGCTGTACAGCGAAAGCTTGGCTTTGTGTTTTTTTTTAATGTTTTTTTTTTTTTAATTTAGTTTTGTGGGAGCGAGAGAGAGAGAGAACAAGTAGGGGAGGGGCAGAGAGGGAGAGAATCCCAAGCATGTGAGGCTCGAACTCCAGAGCCGTACAGTCATGATGTGAGCCTAAATCAAGAGCTGGACACTTGACTGAGCCACCCAGGACCCCCCAAAGCTCAGACTCTTTACCCTTGACCATGGCAAAGTCATTCCACCTTTCTGCACCCATGTTCTGCACAGCTTTCCTCCCTGTGGCCTGAAGGGCACAGGCGTACAGAGGAGACGCAGAGGCGGTGGTGGGGGCGGGCAGGCAGGGGAACCTCGTCTTGCTGCTCAGCCCTCCAGGTGAGTAGTGTTTTGGAAGAAGCAGGTTACATGCTTTGTCGTTCCCCTCCTCCCATGCACAGTTACTGCTTTCTAACGGTGGCTCCTACCTGTCCATGGACATGTAAGGGTTTTGCGGGAGGTGGGTCGGGGGCAGGACCAATAATGTCTTGATAGTTCAAGGCCAGGTTCTCTGCCTTAATGCCTGGTGGGTGTCACCAGTTGGCACATCCCGTGGTCACAAGGCCATATGAACAAAGCCTCGGCATTTTAGGGTTGCCCTTTCCTCTTATACTGACATCAAATGGCCCAAGCCTCCTACATATGCCCCACAACCCAGCCAACTTACCTAAGATTTCATGTAGATGGCTTAGCAGTTTGTTAATGTGGGTCTAAGTCATTTTGTGCTTTGTTTATTTCTCCTGGTCTATGTTTATTTTTCTCTCCTTTATCATTTTTTCCCCTACTTGTTTGGAGGCTAAATGCTGTTTCTATTAGTTTAGGGGTTTCCCTCTTCCTCGAGGTTTCTCAAGATGCCCGGGCTAATTTAAGTCATCCCTCCCCTCTCGCTACAATTCCTGCTCCTGTTAATTCTTCATTGTGCTCACTTCTTGTCTCTTGTTTGCTGTTGTCTTTCCCTCTTCTCTTTTTAAAAAATTTATTTATTTATTTTGTGAGAGAGAACACAAGCAGGGGCAGGTCAGAAAGAGGAAGTTCTAAGCAGGTTCCACATTGTCAGCACAGAGCCTGATGCAGGGCTTGAACCCACAAACTGTGAGATCATGACCTGAGCCAAAACCAAGAGCTCATGCTTAATTGCTTAACCGACTGAGCTCCCCAGGTGCTCCTCCCCCTTATCCTGATACATCGCCACAAAGGGTGCAACAATCTTTTACATAACCCTGTAGGTAACAGAGGGTTGGGGGACGTTTCATGTTGCTGAGCTTCTTAGAGCCCCTTGGCCATGACAATCTTCACCCTGCCCATGTCCCTTCTCAGGTCCTAGCTAGTCGTTATGTTGGGTCCTCGTTAACTCTAGATCTTCTCTCCAAGAGCTCCACCCAGGCCCCTCACCATCCTGGGCCAACCTACCCACCCTCCCACTATTACTAATCCTACCTTGCCTAGTTTTCCTCCCTGGACTTCTTGCTACCTGAACTCACAGTTAACTCTGCTTACGTATAAACTCTCTTTCCCAGTAAGCTCCATAAGGGTGTCCTGCTCACCAGTGTGTCAGGGTCTGAGGCTGGACCTGGCACATAGCAGTGTAGACAACAAGGAGAGAGTATCTATTGAACAAATGGATGAATGCTGGCAGCCGAGTCCTCAGTGGGAACATCCACCTACTGATCCCAGTGCAGCTGCAGCTGGTATAATGAGGAGGAAGAGAGGTCTCCTGGGTTCCCCCCCGCAGGTGCCCACCCTTTGCGTCCCAAAGTCCCCGTACCCCCACACTTGGCTGAAAAACTGGACTCAGGGGAGAAGGTAGAGTAACGTACTAACATTTTTAATACAGTCTGATCAGATCAATTCACATCACCAGGTCACCCTGGGCCTGCTCACATGTGTCACAGCTGAGGTACACAACAATGTCCCCACCTGCCAGCTCTCCTGCCTTCCTGGCTACCAACAACCTTGAAACCCGCTACCTCCCTGACCAGACTGGCATTTTTAAAACTTTGCATAAAACTATTTCTTCCATAGACTCCAAACAATCAACTAGCCAAGTTAATTATGGTACATCTAAACAAAGCTTAATACTAACCCTAACGTGTGACTGCGGTTTACAAAGAGCTCTGTATCACCTGGGATAGCTTTCAGTAGCAATTCACTACAACTGGTCCTAAAAAATAATAACAATAATAATAATTAGAGAATTAAAACCCAACAGCAAGTTGAATGGTTAAAATCACGTAAGAACTGGAATTTGGGGTGGGGGTGTCCTCAACAGCCGAGCTTGTTCTAGTAGCGAAATGCTAGCCTCCAGGTAGGGCCCAGAAAGGTCTGAGGCCCTCCAGGTCAAGGGTTAAGCTCAGGGGCTCTCAGAGGGCACTCACCCCATGGTCCATAGGATGCTGTAGGCTTCCAGCTTCCTTGAAAACAGTTGGGTATCAGCACTGTGTAAGTGGGTGGAGACCCTGATGTGGTTTCTCTTGAGGGATATGAGAAGGGGGGGGACCCAAATCACGGAGGTCCCTGAATGCCGTCACGTGTGGGTTTGTGATTGGGATCGCTAAGAATTGAGCCCCAGGAATTCCAGCTTCTGCCCATTAGAGAAACTGGGACTGGTGTGGCCTTGGAGGCCTATGTAGTGTTTCCTGCCCTTGTCCCGTACCAAGTCTCGCAGATATTTCTGCAGAGTATCAGATGAGAATCTATTTCTAAAGACCACTGAAGGGATGGGTGGTGGAGAGGGAGAGGGTGGGGTGACCGGGTGGGGGGAAGGGGGAGTTAAAAACGAATAAAAATCTCTCAGCTACAGAACCCAAAGACATTACTTCCCTCCGCATTCACAGCATTTCTCAGCAGTCCCCGGTGGTCATTTCCATGGGGACACAGCATCTGCCTCACTTCCCCTCAGGCCCCATGGGCTGCTGGTCAACCTCAGGATCTACTAACGATGATGCAAACGCTGACTGAACAATCTGAAACCCAAAGGACTCGAGGAGAGACATGTTCTGCTGGGGAGAAAAAGGTGAGCCAAGGGCAGGGCCCAGGTCCCCCAGGGGGCCCCCAAGGGCCCGGACATGCACCTTCTGGATGTGTTTGTTCAAGTAGGACTTGGAGCGGAAGAAGCTCCCACATTCAGGGCAGGGGTACTTCTTCTCCCCATCAGACTCCATTTTGTTTTTGGGGACTGCCATGTCACAGGAGAAGGAGCCATTGGTGCTCTGCTTCTCGGGCGTCTTCAGGTCACTGGCATCTGAGAGGTCACCATAGGAGTCGGAGCTCTCAATCGGATCCTGATGTGAGCATTTCTGGCCTTCTAGGAGAAAACAAAACACACAGGAGAGATGAGGCCAGGCTCTGGAGATGCCCCCTTCTGGAGGGGTCGGGGAAGGCCAGCTCACAGGCCTGTGGATGGCAGCGGATGGCCAGCCACCGCCCTGGCAGAACCCACGGAGGTTCAGCTGGTCAGTCTGGGAGTCTGGTGTGCCTACGGGGGTGAGACAGCAGGGCCCTGGGGCTGCCAGCCTCCCTCGCCGTGGACTCTTCATGCAGGTGCACGTGTATCGCTCACCACCATCTCAGCCTGCTTCAAGGAAGAGGGTACGGAGAGGGGGCCTCCACTGCTTCCACCCAAAACAACTCAAAGACCCCCAGTTCCTAGGCACTCTGCTGGCTGCCCTGATGATGCCGAGCAGGTGTATCAATGGCCTCACTTCCACACCAGGCTAGCTGCACCCTAGCAAGGCAGAACCAAAGCCGCAAGGTCCTCAACCCAGCAGACCCCACTGATGGCTGAAACAGAAGCCAATCCTTTTCCCAGTGCTGCAAACACAAGCCCTGCCTTCCTTCTGCCAAAACCCATCCAGGGCCCAGCGGCCAAAGCATAGAGATTAAAAAGCAACTTTGAACACCTCAGTCAGCTGACTTTCCCCACACGGGGCTCAGGACAAGCTGGGCCTTAAGACGATCCTCATTGCTCTGCTTTGTCCTGCCCACACTGAAGTCCACCAATCAACCCTGCCTGGGTTCAGAGAGCCATGCCGGGAAGGGAGGTCTGTGATGGGAGCGTGGAGCATGCCATCTCTGCCATCTCTGCCATCTGCCAAGCCCCTGGCATCATCCCCAAGGCAACAACTAGAAATACCACAGAACAACCTGAATCCACAAGTGAAGGTGGGGCCTCGGGAGCTCTCTGCAGACCAACTCCAAGTCAGAGGCAGTCACGTAGCTCATTAATCGCCATGCATCTCACAAAAGCAGCCAGAGGCCCACCAGAAAGGGCCACTCACAGCAACCAGTCACCCCTATCAAGGGGGAAGCCAGCCCTTGGCTCCCCCTTGCCCACAGGGTCAAAGGAAAAGAAAGCATACAGCCACAGCTCCACACCATCCTTACAGGGCCACAGGCAATGGACAGGCCCAGAGTGACTCATCATGCAGGACTCCACTTCCGGCCTTGGGCCCCCGGGCATCCCTGCAGGGCTCCAGACAGTGGGGGCTGGCCAGGAGCAAGGGAGGAGGGCTGGGGAAGAGGAGGCGGGGGCTGGATCTTGGCAGTGCCCTAAAAGCCTCACTCACTGCCCTGGAGTGAGATACCCACTTGGGACTTTTGTCCTGGAGGCCACTGCCACTCAGATCTCAGAGCCTCCTTGAGGCGGCCAGCAAGCTGGCAGCCTTCCCGCCTCCCCACGCCCGGCCCAGCGCCCCCACAACACAGTCTGCGCAGAGAAGCAAAGTGCAGAGCAAGGGGTCGCTTGCCTTTGTTGCCATAGGTCCTGGCGCAGTGGAACGCTGCTCCCCCATTCGGGATGGGCTCCTGGTGCCTGGAGACCTGGGGAAGGGGAACACCGTGGTGGGTTTTAACATGGACCTTTAAGTAGGAGGCAGAGGAGAAACCTAAACAAGACAAAAGGAGATGAGATCCCGCGGCCAGCACAGAGATACCTCTCTGTTTTCCCCCACGCCTCTCCTCTGGCCGCTTTTGCTAGCATTCCCAGGTCAGCTGCACCTAGAAGGGGCCCCCTTGTTGGCTCAAAAACAGTTGCAACCACAGGAGCCACCTGACTCAGGATGGATGGCACTGTCCTCGAATTGGCTTCTCTGCAGAGCCCACTCTGCAAGGCTGCAGTGGAGAACCCACGCCGGGTGCCTGGAGGGACGGCCTGAGATCCTGCTCCCGCCAGGGCCAGAGGCAATGCCTCTAGGCTTGCTTGGTGCCTCAGTAAGAGCAGTTGGAGAAGATGTCCCACAGCCCCAGGTCATCTGCAGAGACCACGGCTAGAAATGTAGTCAGAATAGTACTGAGGCTCAACGGCAGCCACAGGACTCCAGCCAGCAGAACGCCTGCTTAACACTTGTAAAGGCAAACTGCACAACAAACCAGATGGAGGCAAGATGAAATCCCAAAGGGATGCCTCCAGGAGTCCCCTTCCTTCTATCTAGCAGGACACGTTCTATTTTGCTAACTTTCTCACTTTCCAAATAACTGGATTTAGCAACTCTTCAGACCTTCTGAGGAACAACAAAAATAGCAAGTTATGTTAAAGAGGCTCAGTCAGCTCTTATTCATGGTCATCTTTCAGTTTGGGTTTGGAGTAGCCATTAGGTTCACTTAAGGAAGAAAAAGTGATATCTTTGCCTTCATTTTGGAGGAGGGGCAATCCAGCCATCTTGAAAACTGCAGCAGCCCAACCCAGATGTTCTGGTCAGTTTGAGTCATGCAACAGCTCAGGCTGGGCCGACTTCCACACCAGCCACAAGTCTGAGGTCATGAAACCAGGTGGGCCAGTCAAAGGAAACGGACTTGGGTTTTGCAGGAAGCTGTGTCATCGAATTCCACCGTGGTCAAGGATCAGGACGTGCCTTCAGCAGGAACCAAAGCATTTTAGCATAAGGTCCACCTGGTGTGCCAGGACCCTTTAATCTACTCCAGATCCGGTGACACATTCTCAAGTGCTTTTATTCCCCCTTTTAAATTATAGTTATAGGATAACAGTGGGATCCACTCGAAACAGGTCAGAGGCTGCAGGGTACTGTGTAATGTCTGCACAAGTCTGATTTGGCATGGCCTTTCAAATGCTGCTGGAACAGTAGTAAAGGTTCACTTTTAACAAGTGATAATGGTGTGCCAGGGCCCAGCACGTTGCATGGATTATTCTGTAGAATTCCCCCAGTCACCCTATGAGCTGGGAATTATTAGTACACCTATTTCATAGATGAAAAAACAAGAGGGTTGGTAAGGTTACGTGACTTGCAGTCACATGTGCAGCTACTAAATGGTAGAGCTTGGACTCCAACCCCAGGACCATGTGCTATCCTGTGGTCCTTAACCACTGAGCAGACTCTTTAAAGGGCCCTGGCCACAGAAACATCCCTTGGAATCTGTGGTAGGTTTCATTTATCACCATTTACCCTTACGTGTTTCTGCCATATTGGTGGATTAGAATGGAAGCAGCCAGTAGACAGGAGCTGACCTGTGGAAGTCTTCTTTAACACACACTCCCCTGACAGTAGAAGTTGGTGGTTTCAGAGGAAAGGGGCACTGAGTGAATTTTCCTTTCTTTCCTAATACAGCTACTTTATAGACCCCTGGTCCAGTTGCTGGTGTCCTGCCCTGCCTGGTAGAGCGAGTTATCCTGTGCTGTGACCAAGTAGTCTGCCTGGAGCCAATCACGGGGGACAGACTGGCTTAAGAGTAAGGTCCCATATAAACATTCTTATGAGGGAAGCTGCAGTCAGGAATGAGCAGGAAAGGCTAACAGGAAACAGGACGTTAGCCCTGCCGCTGGGATTGGTGCTATGGCCTCTGGCAACCCACATAAGATATCAGGACTTTCCAAGGACACCACAACTCCACTTTAGAAGGGATTTGTTTTGTTTTTGTTTTTGAATCCCTTGTAGAGCCTCTGAAGTGGTATGAAGCCCTCTCCATGGTATAGCAGAGGAGGTCCACTGAGATTAAAGGGGACAGGAAAGGAGGAAAGGAGCACCAAAAATTATTATATTTACTCCTTGTGGAAAGAAGGAGTACTAGAGGAACACAGCAGATGCTCAGTGAAAATCTGCTATGTTTTCCTGAAAAACAGCCTGAGAAACACATGGCTAGGTCCTCTTAACTTTACCCCAGCTGCAGACTGTACTATCTATAGCAAAACCACATGGCAGGGTGGTAGGAGTGGATCCACAGCTGCCACTTAAAGCCCGGAATTTAAACACAGAGCAACTCAGCAGCCAAGTGTTGGGATAAAACGGAAGTTGAGTTTTGGAGAACACATCTTGAAAGCCAGAAACGTTTAGCGGGAATTCTGAACTCACCTGCCCATTCACCACTGATTAACCAAGAACCAGAAAGAGTTTGATTCAGGGACCAGAATGATGTCGAAATGGTGAGCACACACGTGACTTTACTACAATCAACAATCCAGCCTCCCCCACGATCCAGAGATGAAGAGTTCACAAAGACTGCTGCCCCTCCACGGCATTTTCTTGCTTGGTGCGCTGCAATTTGCACTCCAGAAGCAAATCTTTCACGAATTCCACTTCCATAGAGGGGTCAGAGACTGCTTTCTTGTCCAAACCCTGGCAGGGCCATGCCCAACATGGCTGTGCTGATGGAAGCACTAAGTAGGTTTGTCTCCGCTCAGTCCAGGGGAATGGCATGCTGGCTGCGTCCAAGACTGGCACTGGTGACAACTTGTGCACTCACCTCAGACTGGGGAGAAGGCTTCCCCCCGCATAAGCGATGATGTTGGATTTCTTTTTTTTTTTTTTTATAGGTTTGTTGTTTTTTTTGTTATCGTTGTTTTTCTTTTTTTTTTTTTTAATATTTTTTATTTTTGAGAGACAGAGAGAGACAGCGTGAGCAGGGGAGGGGCAGAGAGAGAGGGAGACACAGAATCCGAAGCAGGCTCCAGGCTCCGAGCTAGCTGTCAGCACAGAGCCCGACGTGGGGCTCGAACCCACGAATCGCGAGATCATGGCCTGAGTCAAAGCCGGACGCTCAACCAACTGAGCCACTCAGGCGCCCCGATGATGTTGGATTTCAAATGCTGTCTCTGTTAAAGGCGGATTCCCAATAAGCTATCCCTCTTTCTCACACTAGTACGTGTACATATATATACAAAGACCCTGCTACAGAAAATTTTTAAAAGAAAATCATGGTGATCTACCAGGTCCTTCTCTCCTTCCCATTGTTCAGTTTAACTCATTTCCTCAATTTGAAAATGAAGAAACAAGCTTTTCTAGCATCAAAACTCCTTCCACTGCAAATAATCTTCCTCTACAGATGGTATGACCCACATCCTGCTATGTCTCTAGGACAAAGACAAGGTCATCGATCTCAAATGTGGGGCTAGAGCAGCCAGGCTGCCTGCCTCCCTTCTTTCTCATTCTTCTTGGGCAAAAGTCATCTGTGTGGCAAAGATCAGAGGATCTTTTGGTAGTTAAGTTGAGTGCCTGGAGTTGTTGGGAGTGGAGGGTTTCAAAAGGCACCTGATCCAACCTGGACCGTCTGACTATCTGGCTGACATCAGCCTTTGCTTGAACCCTCGTGGACATAAGTACGTTAATTTATTTGTGCACTTCCTCCTATATCACAGCCTTGGCGCTGGGCAGGGAGAAGAATGACCCAGAGTTTTCTGTATTCTGATTCCAGGGTTTCGATGTCTTTGGTATCCTTATCCTCTTCCTGGACAAACTACCTTCCTCTTCCTTTTTCTTTTTCTTTCCTTAGAAGTCGTCTCCTTCTATTTCTGCCCAATGAATGAGTCTTGAGATAGAATCCTGCTCCTTCGATCCTAATAAAGACCAAAATTGTTTTCTCTTCCTCCTGTATGCCTAGGAGAGGTCGGACCAGAGTCCTCTTTTGTCTTGTTGGAGGAATGGAACTTCCCATTCTGACTCTCAGACCCAGAGCTGTTTGGCCTATGGTCCAGATCTAGTCTTGGTTTTTCTGAGAAAAGGTGGGCTCTGGTTTGACTCTTCTGGCTCCCCCAACCAGTCACGTGGCCTGTGGCTGCTGGCCAAGTCCTGATGTACAACAGTTGTTGGCTTTGCCACATCAGCTGTCTCCTAACTGGGTTGACTTTCCCTGCTGTTCCCTGCTGCTCTCAGCTCTTCTTTCCTCCTGAGCTGGGCCCCCAGGGGCTGTGGCCCTGGGTCTCCCGTCCAATTCTTGCCCGACTAGGCAATCTGAGCTAGGCTCTGAGTTTCATCATTAACATCTTCCTCCGCTCTCACTGTTATCCTGCCTCTGGTCTCTGACCTCAGTTCTCAGATAGAGAACCTCCGGCTTGAAAACGTGACCAAACACCTGCTGATGGCTGGCATGTTGCAGGTTTAGTTATTTGTAAGGAGCCGGTTGAGGGGGGTGGTTCTGTCAGAAAGCCAAGTTAGGATGAAGCAAGATAAGAAACCAGCTTTTTCTAGAGCTGGGGCAGCCACGCTCAAGATGGTCAGCCACAGCCCGATAACTCCCCACATGCACAACCCCGCTACTCACTACCTAGGGGAAGCTCCTGCCAGAAAGGGTTCGACTGACGTGTCAGAAAATAGGACAGATGCTTAAGTAGCTTTTATTTCCACCTCCCTGCTTTCACAGCAGATTTCCTGGTGGTACAAACATTGATATCCAGTGGCTTTCAAGGCAAACCCAGGTGTGCAATCCCAGGGAGGAACCCAGCTCCAGGGCACCAAGAATACCCAGTTACTCAGCAGTCTCCCTCCACCAGCGACCTCAGGGCACATGGAGACAGCAGAGGCACCTGAAGATTCCAGCCAAGGACCGCAAGGGTGCCTGTTCCAAACCAGAGTGTCAGTGAGCTGTGTCTTTCCTAACACTGTTACAAAACACAAGAATGAGACCGCCCACGGCTGCAGGTCCTCGTGGGGAGTTCAGAGATCTTTCACCTACCTTGTCTCCTGGGATCGTCACAACAACCCTGTGAGGTGGGCAAGCCATGGTATTCTTAAGCCCATTTAAGTGATGGAAAAACTGAGGCTTAGAAAGGGGAAGGGAGAGCTCAAAGTCACAGAGTAGGGCAAGGTAGGAGGGGCATGGACTAAACCCTTAGTCCAACTCCAGTTCAGTACTCCATCCACTAAGCCATACCCAAGACTTCCAGAGGCATTGGGACAAGAGTCCCAGGAGAAAGGACTTCCCAGCAAGGTCCCCACCTGGCCAAAGCAAGCGCACCGTGCAGAAGCATCTTCACGCCACCACAGACGGCTGCCCCAACCTTAGGCACAGATACGGCGCAAGCCTCCTCCACTGACACTGTGTTTGCACAACACAAATCTTAGCCGTCCAACCACCAACAAGCCCTGGGGGAAGCTCAGAGGCAGGCTGGACTTCATCCAACACAACACTGGGGCCACAGAGCCAGACTCCACCTAGGCCCACTCGGCCTCAAGCACACTGTCCTGCTCAGAGCACCATCTACATTCCTGTCTCGCCAAGGCCACAAGTCACCTGGGTTTGGGCTCTTTTCTGACCGTTTGTGTTAGAAACTTTCTGCCCCTTGTCCATCTCCAGACTCAACCTCCTTCCTTGGTTGCTGAATTTCACACGCCAGTGAAATCAGCCAGCAAAAGCTTTCAAGCAGGACGCCCTTTCTTCCCACTTCTTGGGGCTTAGTGACTCTCCCACCAACCTCAGTAGTTCAGTGGTGTCTACGAAATGTATCCATCCTGCCATCCGCACAGCACGTGTTATGAGCCCAGACTCGGAACCTGTACTCTCTCCTTCCGTTCCCACTTGCTGATCTCCTGGTAACTCCTATTCCAAGCCCCCAAGTCTGGGAAGGAAGAGGTGGCAAATAGCTAGCTGGGCAATAAAGGTGTTTATCGTTCAGTGGAAAGGGAGGGCCAGCCGTGCAAGGAGTGGAGTCTGAGGCAAGGCGATCAGGACACCCCTGGCCTCCCACACAAGCTCAGGCCCATCCCCTGGAAGTGAGGAAACAGCAGGGAGATTACCTCGGTTACAAATACTGCAGAAGTTGCTGGGCCCCTCACTGTGCTTCTTCAGGTGGTCCGCCATGTACGCTGCCCGCAAGTACTTCCCACACACCTGGCAGGGCACCTTGTCTTCATGACAAGCCAGGTGGGAGCGCAGACGGTCTCGAGTGGCGAAAGAAGCATTGCAGGTCTGAGGGCAGAAGGGAAAACAGGATGAAATGAAAACTGGCATCACATTCCTGACTTCCCACCAAGCACAACAGGAAACAAAAACTGTTTCTGGCCAACACACGGACTCCCTGTAATAAAGACAGCTTTACATGTGGCCCATGCTTTCTCCCCAGAATGGCAAGTAAGCTGCTCTTATTTTCCATGATGCCTCCTCATGAGACACCTGGGTTGGAATTATTGGTTCCAAATGGCTACCATTAACATGTCCAGAGCCTGGCACATTAAGTTCCACACTCCTTTGCAAAATAAAGATTCGGCATTTGTTCATTCTTAAACATGAAGAGCTGACTTTAGTTGCACTGACTATAAGTGAATTTACAGAAGTAAACTGGCATGTGAACAGACCACTCTTCCTGTTCTCAATCCTGGGTTTTCTCTACTTGCTTTATACAAAGAATTCAATTTATCCACTTTATTCAAAAGTGATGTTAGTCTTGGCCACAGGGAAATGGAAAGGAAAGGCAGGACAAAGCACAGAGATGACTCCTTATAATACTCTTGCAGGCTTGTATTGAGAAAGCAGCCCATGAAACGATAGTGTCAATTCTGCTAATGTGAGAATGAGCAGAGAGAAGGAAGGCTGCCTGATTCAGAAGCATTTGTGGGACGTGAAGCTGGGGAAAAGCTGGCAATGACAAGAATGATACCACTCCACATGGACAGAGCATGCATTCTGTGCCAGACAGGCACCACGATTAGCCTTTCCAAGACACTGATCTCCTGCAATCCACCCTTACAGCAGCCCTCCAAAGCAGGCCATGTTATCACCCTCCAAGAGAGCATGGCTGTAGAAAGCCACGGTGTGAGCACCAACTCCTAGCAAGACCCCGAGCAGATGACCCAGGAGCTGAGGGTCAGCATCAGCATCCTGGGAGGCAGCCCCAGGTCCCCAGGCATTTCCTGTACCTGAGGGCCTGACTCAGTCTCAGTCCCTGACCTCTCCCCACCAAGAGCCCTTCCTCATCTGGGGCTCACCCAGGTACCCCAGCCTTGGAGGTCACAGAATGTCAGGGAAGACTCCTTGGGAGAGTTTCAGTCTGTTGACTTTCAACCTGTTTTGGTTCCATGAGATGTTTTAGAGGTTCATGTCAAGTCTGACTCCCTTTTCTATGTGTGTGTGTTTACTATTTTAGAACCTGAAGAGAAAGCAACATTCATCTTTAAATGCATTACAGAATGACCGTTAACCACTGAAGACACGCCACCCCATTAACTCACTAGAGGGGGGCTGCTGCTGCCATCTCTGCTTAACCAAAGTATATCCTGAGATCCCGAGATCTCCAGGGAAATGTCTGAACCCCATCACCTCACATGCAAATGCTTATCTCCTTGCTGTATAGTCAAAGCAAAGCAAGAAACCAACGTATTTGATATTGTGGAGGCTAAAGACACCTCTGTGCCTATTCCAGTCCCAAGTGTCTGTGCACATCAGGACAGGCTTTGCCATTCTCCATCATTCTCTTTTAAGTAAATGTTAACACATTTGAACAGAACATCTTATGCTAATGAAATACTGCAACTGTTTTAATGCCTTGAGTTTATTCAATTGGCAAATGAGGAAGCGGAGTTTGGAGAGTGACTTGCCTAAAGCACAGGACACTGCTCCTAGAGAAAACAGCAGTCAAAACACTGCCACTACCAGGCCAGTCCCTTACCTGTCCTAGCCTCCCAGCTTCCGGAGGTATCCCTCCCTCCCCTCACTTTATGGCTGGGCAGACAGAGGCCCTGAGGGGAGACAGGACTGCTGGAACGTGAACCAGCCGCTGAGCCTGTGCTCCTCCCGTTTCCAGACTCGGCATCCATAGCTTCTGGAAAGTGAAAGGTACCGATACTTTCTAATGTAGTGTGTGGGGCAGCTAGGTCTCCCCTGAAAGGGAGAGGTGACAGCATTTGTGCAGACAAACTTGAGCACTCAGGTGACTCAGGAAGCATCATGGGTGCTTGGTCTCAAGGCCACAGGTGGGCCCCACCTCAGAGACCTCATGATCCAATCGTAGGTGACAGTGGGGGGAAAATTCCTTCTTCCACCCAGCCCACATGCCTGTAAAGAAGAGCAGGGGCTGCCAAAAACACCCCCACGAGAAAGGGGTGCACCTGCCTTTTTATCTGGGGATAAGAGCCAGCTTTGCCAACCAGTGACCTGAGGACCAGCTCCCCAACAACAAGAGGCAGTGTGGTCTACGCCTCAGAAAGGAACCAAAAACAGACCAGGTGTAAGAAAATGCGTTGAAAGACACCTTCAGAATTCCATCTTCTGCGGTCCCTGGGAAAGGCGCCACTAGAGGAATGTGAAAGTGATGCCTTGTTTCTCTTGCCAACCTCCTTTGGGGTCTGTCCTTTAAAGCACTGCTTGTCACACTGTGCTACCTAAAGATAATGGACAGCCAAACCTCAATTATCCACAAGTGGATTATCCATTTGAGGGATTAGCTAGGCAAAATTAAAATCCCAGACCCAGCAGACTTTCCCCACCCCTCTCCTCCATTGATTATGTCTCAAGGAATGAAAGCTAATGTTAGCCTGAGCAAACATAATTAGGAATGGAAATCTGCTGAGGCGGGGAAGGGAAGCACAAACATAACAAAAACTTTCACTGTATTACAAAGCCAAGCTGAAGTGATTGTTGGCTTCTCTGTGCCAGAATTGACCCTTCATGGCTCCAGTCCCCAAGGTTTTTGGGGAGAATTGTTCAGAGTGTACAAGCCTGAGTCTAGGCCTGTCAGAAGTTTAGACAACACAGAACGTAAAGAGACTGGTCACACGACACAAAAGAGTGGCCAAAGGGGAGAGAGATCCCAAAGAAAGGGACACCTAGAATCTCTATACTGGGGCCACTCAGGAGAAAGACACTTCCCATCCTAGAGACATGGAGAAGACAGAGGGACCCTGATGGGACAAGAGCAAGCCAGCATAGCATGCTCTGATCACCACTGATGTTCGGAATGGCCGCCACCTTGCCCATGGCCCTGTGCCCAGGCAGCCTGTTGTTGTTAGGAGCACACCTGCCAGGTCCCCGCCCAGCCACCCTAAGCTTGGGTCACCTCTGGTCATCACCACTCAACACTGAGTCCCAGTCATATTCCCTTCAGTCCCCTGACAGTTTCTCCCCATCCCAGAATTCCTAAAGCTTTTCTTCTCAGGGGTTGAGCAGCTCAGGATTGGGGCCCAGATGGTATCAAGGACACTAGTGTACATCCAACCTTTGGTGGCCTTTGAAGTCTGGCAGCCTGGGGGTAGAGCTAGGGACATGGTCTTAAGCAGTCTTTTTATAGCCCTGGAAAAGTCTAAGGGCAATAAATGGAGGCTCAGTGCCATTGGCCTCCCTGGCCCCCTTCTTCTTGGTGGTGCCAGCTCCCTTCAATTCACTTCAATTCATTCCTTCTCTAATGAGCTATGCTCCAGCCCAAACCACCCAACTAGCCCCTGAGAAGTGGGGCCACCAGAAGGAATGGGAGAGGTCTTGAGTTGCTCTGGTCTCTCGGCTTCAGGCTGAACTCCACACGGGGCATTATCCCCCACTGCATGTGCTAAGCCAGCAGTACCGGGGGCATCTGAGCCAGTTAAGGATGCTTAGGCCAAGCCCTAAGGAGATTTGTGTGTCACTGCCAAGCCTGAGGCTTCGTGCCTCAACATTCATTCAGATGGCCTTTTCACTCAAGCTGTGGCATCAGTCTCTATAACTGGCTCTGTAACTGGTCATCTATTGCATCAGGAGGGGTGGAGAGGTATAGCCGTGCCTTGCTCTTGCCCAGGGAACCAACTCCCAGAGAGGCATCTCTTCACCTCTGATGCTTTCGGAATCTACACCATGCAAAATAGATGCCCCTGCAGTTTAACCAAGCTGGGCACACCAGCCGGCCGGCCCAGAGCCTGAGAGCCAGCATGTCTTCACCTGCTGGGTCACCATCAGGGGCATTCTGACTATGGGGTTGGAGGTGGGGCCAGTGGGTCTGTAAGAGTGTGTTGGGGGGGCGGGGCAGGGCAGGAGCGGGCTCGCATGTACACCGAGGGACAATGATGTCAGTGTTATGACAGAGACCGAGGACAAAACACACAAAGCCTCAAATGTTAGAATGAAAACTTTTATCATCACTCCTGTTATCCCCACAGAGGCTGCGGGGGCTAAAGGGCACACCACTGGGATCTGGGTGGGTGGGGGGTGTCTACATCTGCTGTATCAGCCCACAAAAGCCATATTTTAGAATAAAGCTACTGGTTAGTCTAGTTCCTGAGCAGACCTGCTAGTTAACCTCAAAAACACAAAGGTCTAATTCACTAGCCAGAAATGAAAGCAGGACCTGTGTGAGTGGGAAGGGAAGAGGGCAGCACAGGTCCACCCAGCTGGAGCTGTTCCAGTCTCCTCTGGAGGGGGATTCACCACTAGAGTAGGGGAGAAGGGCAGCCAAGCCCCATTCTAGAAACCTCACACCTTAGGGGAGGCCATGCCAAGGGAAGGGAAGCACATAAGCCAGTGACTTAGTTATGGGAAAGCACCAACCTCTAAAATCACCCCAGCAAAGACAGGCAGGCACTCAGGGGTGCCACCTGTTAAAGCGGGAGAAAAAGGCAAGAGAACCCAGAAAGAAACCTGGAGGCTATAAGGGGGACCCAGAAAGGAGCTCCTTACTACCCCTGGGGTCCCTGAGCTGGGAAAGACTCCAAGTCACAGAGAGGAGCTGGGCATGGTGGGCAGGAATCACTGTGGTGACCTCTCCGAAAAGTAGGGGTCACAGAGCAACCGCCATTCCCGTTCCCGTCCACGGAAAACCCTCTCTGGGTCGAGGCTAGCCTACAGGCCACTGGGTAAAGGCCCGGCTGCCCTCTGAGGCAGTCCAGCCCTGCCTCGGATATCCCGGTGGGGCTGGGCAGAAGAGAGCGCTGCTGGAGTGTGCTGGGCCCAGGTTTTCAAGGGCTGGGAATGATTTTTTTAGAGAAAGGGAAAAGGCGGTGTCAGGAACCGAAAGGGACGACCTCCACAAAGCAGGCTGGGCAAAGTCCCATGATGGCAGGTCGCTAGGAAGAGATTCCAGGGGCGGCAGGCCGCTGCTGCTCCCAACCCACACCTGGAAAAAGGGCAGAGAGTGCAGGTTACCCCCCCAGGCCGCCAGGCACGCCCCCACTGCCCTCTGGGCTCCTCCTACTCTGCCAGGCTGCTCAGCACACTACCTGGGAGAGTCAGAATGTGCTCCGTGATTAGAGAATCAGAGAGAGAAGGCAGCGAGGCACAGACGGATCCCAGCATGCCCACCCTGTGTCCTCATCTTCGGAGGAGGCCACCTAGCCTCGCTGGCTGTGAACATTGTCCACACCTGGCCCCAGGGGGCTCACTGCCCTACCTACAGAATGTCCATTCCTCCCTGCAGGTCCCCCTAAACCCCCCCTCCTGGCCACCAACAGGATAAGACAAACAGGTTACCCTACCAGAGACTGTAAAACAAGCGCCCCACCACTCTGTGGCCCCCTCAGATGGCACAAACTTGGCACGGGAGGGGAGATAGCCAAGAAGACACATGCATTTTCCATCGACAGAGGAATGCTCAGTGGCCAGGAGAGGAAATTCCATTTTCTGGGCACGCAGGGCCCCCAGATATTGTTGAAGCAGACAAACCAAGGGTGAGAATCTTGCCCAGACTTCCCTACCTACTGCTACACAAAGAGCTCACAAGGAGAGGAAACCTCCTAAGTCCTCAGAAACCCTAGCTGTTTGCACATGTGGTTCAGCATGGGTTAAACAGGTGCCAGTGCTCAGAGAATGAGACCATCCACTCTCATCCTCCGCTGTCGTTCCTACTGCCACCCCTTGTGCCCTAAGCTCAGGGGACCCAGAAGGTCAGGCTGCCCGGCAGACAAGGGGTAAGAGCTTATGGCTGAACCACCAGGAGCTCTTTACAAACCCTGCCCTCTCCAAGGTGGCCCCTGTAAACCGCTGGGAACCAGAAGCCAGGCCCAACGGGGAGCCAGTGCCCCCAGGACAACACTTGTGCAATGTGGCCCACCGTTCAAGGAGCTGGCAAATGCCAGGAGAGGAAAGCCAAGCAAAAGAGTGAAGACAGAGACAGGGTGGGAACCAGGACCCAGCAACCAGGAAGGAGGGGATATCAGCGGTTGGCGGGGGAGGGGGCCAGGGGGAAGAACAAAGGAGGAAAGCAGGCGGAGGGTGGAGGGACAGAGGGGGAGGTGTGCAAAGCGGTGGTGGTCAGTCAGCCGACCCAGCACACACATCAGCTGGCTTGTGGCCGCGCTGTGTGAAACAGCAGCATTCTCTTTCAGCCCATCTCTGCCCTGGCCCAACCCCTACCTGACACTTATGAGGCCGCTCAGAAGTGTGCACCTGCTTGATATGTCCATTCAAGTGATCAGGCCTGGAAGAGAGAACCAAAAGAGACTTTAAAACAAGACCTCAAAAGACAAGACTACAAACTTGGCCAGACCCCCACCCCCAAAACCTGCACACAGCCTGTTGGAGAGGACTCCCTCTTCCCCATCCCAGCTTGACAAAGACAAAGTCACCACCCAGCTCCACAGGCCCAGGCTTCTCTGCCCTGGTTTTCTCTAGAGGGGGAAGGGAAGTGTCTCTGACCTTGCCTACCTCCCCACTCCCCCCACCCCCCTACCAGAAGCTCAAATGATTTCTAGGACCCGAGGAGGAGGCTTTAGAACAGGACAAGGCTGCCTTACTGCGGCCTTTCTGGGAGGGGGTATGTGTGATTCATTGTCCAGACTAAAGCCCCTTAGAAACTCAGTATTCCCCTCCCCCAGCCTCTCCCACCAGGACAGCCAATGAATGCCACCCAGATGGAATTCAGTCCCCAGAGGCCAAGGGATAGAGCCTCAAGTCCCCAGCTGGGCTGGTAAAACAGATGCCCGCTGGAGCAGGTGGGCAGGGGCTGCCTGACCGGTAAGACTGGTTCCTGGTTGGGGCTCCTCCAAGGGAGTTCTCCTTCTGGAGGTTCACACAGACACAAGGTCCTCAGTATCCAGGCAAGTTAAAACCAGCCTTTTATTCTGAATATTCTCTTAAGAGGAAAAACAAAACAGCCCTTTGCTCCCAGACAAGTCCTCCGTTTCCTATCAGGCTCACTAAAAAGTGAATCTAAAAAGACATCCTGACTCCCTCCTCTCTGTCCTGAAAACATAACGGGGATCTGTGGGTTCAGTTAGGCTCTGGAGCTACCAGATCAGAGGAGATCAAAGATTTTGGTGCTGGGAGACTCTGGGTGCAGAACTCTGTGCTCCAAGATCCCAGGAAACAGAGGGGCAAAGCTTGAGTGCGCCCATCCAGGATCACCAGTGCTCTGTGGGGGGAGGGATTTGGTGGCAGGGAGTGTAAGAGTCCCAGATGCACTTGTTTCAGCCCCTCCCTGGGCAGCCATTCAAGCAGGGAAAGTCGATGGAGGAAAAGACTCCCGCCCCCAGAGAGGGCCCCACGCCTGGTGCCGGAAACACAAAGGGAGCCTAGGGAGAAGAATGGGGAGGCCCGGTGGCTGTGGCCTGAGGAATCCAGCCCCTTCCCACAAGGCCCAAAAGGAAGACAGACAGTAGAGCACGCCTAGTGCCAGAGAACTTCCCTGAGGGAAGAGAAAGCAGCTCTTGGCCACAAAACTAGGGCCATTAAAATACTCTCTACTGTCTCCAAACCTGATGTGGCCCTAGAGAATCAAATGACTCTCACCAATCCCACACCTCCTGATCTCAACAAGAAACTGTCCCATGAGCCAGAAACAGGGCAGGTCATGAGGAGGGACACCATTCCTCACCTGGAGAAGCCTTTCCCACAGCTCTGGCAGATGTAGGGCTTGCCCACCGACCCATCGTGGGACCGCACATGGTAGGACATTCGATCTTTTCTCTTGAACCGCAGCCCACACACTGGGCAGGAATAGGGCTTCTCCCCCGAGTGGGAAAGCTTGTGCCGATTGAGATGGTACACATCACGGAAGATCTTGCCGCAGATCTCACATGCCACCTGCTTCCTGGTCCGGCTCCTCTTTCGGGGGCCATCGGGGTCCTCAGAGATGGGTAGCCCATTCTCACCCAGCCTCGGAGGAGGAAGGTCGATATAACCCAGCTGAAGGCTGGTGACACCATGCTGGGCCTCATGCTGTCGGAGCCGGTTGGCATCAGTGAACACCTTTCCACACAGGCCACATGGAAGGATGCCTGCCTCCCTCAGGCCCCCTGGGGACCCAAACATGGAGTCCAGCAGGTTGGCCTTCCTTGGGCGGCCCCGGCCTCGCTTGCCAGTCAGGGGAGGGGCACTGGATGCCACATTGGGGAATGGGGAAGTCAGCAGTTGGGGGGACAGGGGTCCAGCCACCATGGGCAAGCGGTCCACCCCAGGTAACACAGGCAAAGAGGCTTGGCTGGCAATGGCTGCACCAGCAGCCCGGGCTGCCTCCTCCTCGGGCTGCATGCTACCTGCAATGCCATTGCTGTTGGCTGCCAAGGCTGCCCCGTTGGTCATGTCCAAAGGGAAGCCCAAGTCCGAGGTCCCAGGGGGCCGAAAGAGCATGATGTCTGCCCGGGCAGGGGGCACCAGGATCTGCACATTAGACTGTTTGATGACTTCCTGGCAGATCTCAATGACCGACCTCATCAGTAGGAACTTGGCAGCAGTCATGAGCTCAGGGAAGCTCTCCAGGCGAACCACGATGCGGGAAGTGTAGGCGAAGTCCAGGATGTCCCCAAACACCTTGGAGCTGATGGTGTGCATCTCCAGCTCCCGGCTGCCCCCAGCCCCGCCGCCTGGGGCCGCCGCTGCACCCCCCACGTCAGCGGGACCCCCGTCTGCAGCTCCGCCGTCGCCTAATTGGGCGCTGAACACCGACTCAAAGTACTCGCTGCAGGCGGCCAGCACGGCGCGGTGCGCGGGGAAGCTCTCGTCGCCCACCCGCAGGAGCACATCGCAGAAGCGCCCGCCGTTTTTGCGCTGCTGGTTGAGGTTGTGCAGCATCTCCGTGCTGTGCCTGCTCACCTGATAGGTGTAGCAGCCCGATGGGCCGCAGGAAGCGTCGTTCACCCGCTCCATGGCCGCCGCCCCCTCCCCACAAACCCGGCCGCTGCGCTTGCCCGCCCCCCTCCCTTTCCCTAGGCAGCAAGAAGCGGAGCGCAGTCGACGTATCTACACTCCCCACACGTGCCGGCCCGGGGCTCTGTAGTCTCGCAGGTGCGCCGAGCGCACACGCCCCCTGCACGGATCGGACTGTCTAGACGGCAGGGCGCACCACCTCCCACATAGCTGCCCCCACCCTTGCTAGATTGCGCGCTCCTCTCTCCGTCCGCCCGCTTCCCCTTCTCGGTCTACCTCCTGGGGGTACGCGAGCAAAGAGGTGAGCCCCTCCTGCAAACGCGCCTGCCACCTCCCCTCCCGCCCGCCAGGCGGCGCCGGCGCGCAGCCAAAAGGGGCGCGCGCGCGCGGGGAGGAGGCGGAGGGGTCTGCCGCGCAGGCGTGCGC